>NC_056726.1:1074903267-1074936432 GCF_019279795.1 Protopterus annectens | reverse complement strand
TTTGTAGATCTGATTCCATACAATGCTTATAATGCTCTATAGATTGTGTAATTTGGACTTGGCTTTAGGAGGACTTTAAGCTGTTAATACATCCTCAGGACCTGCTCCTTCTTGGTCCTGGACAACATTTTTTTTCCTTTTGTTATGTAGTTTATTTATTGCAGATGCTCACCAGACAGGTTTACTCTTCCTTGCAGAGGATGATTTTGTCCTGTCAGGTATTCCTGATTCCATACATCTATATAAGTGCTCATATAGTACTTTGGTGTAGATTTGGACATTGGTGCCAGTTCCTACAAAGGGGGAGGAAGCTTTGAAGCTGTTAATACCATCCCTCAGGAGGTTGTAATCAGCTTTGGAGACGTTGTTTTGTTTGACCATAGCTAGAAGGGGGTCAGGGGAGATGCTGACTTTGAATGTGACTGCTTTATGGTAGGCTCTTACTAGGGAGGATGATACTGTAGGGGTCCTGCAGTGGTTACTCATATTGTCACTTCTTGTGAGGGTATCAACTAGCTGTCTCAAGGCATTTGCATTAATAAAATTGAGGAATCTCTGGGCATTTGCATTCTGTCATGAGTAGTTTTTCCAGTCTATGGTTGGGTAGTGAAAGTCGCCCAGGATGAGGGTAAAGGGTTGAATCTTGATAGATTCGAAGAACTCCAGATAGGTGCAGTGGGCATCTTGAGTTGGGAGGGTGGCCTAATGGTTAACGTGTTTGCCTTACAAACACAAGGTGCAGGGTTCAAGTCTCACAAGGGATAATTGGATAGGCTTAAAATGGCTCGCAAGGGCAGTTAGCTTAGTACTAACCTATGAACCTATGAACCTATGAAATTTTGGGGTCTGTAGCTAGCTATGACTTGAATAAGGGTCTTGTCAATGGTTAACTGCACCTGGAGTGTTTCCTGTGTGTCATACTGTTTCACCAGCCTGGAAGTGTGTGTGTCCTTAATATATATTGAAACTCCACCTCCTTTGGCTTTGATGCCCACAGTTTGGGGTCCGAATGTATAATAGGATGAGTAACCAGGTAAGGCCACGGTGCTCCCTACAGCTTGGAACCAGGTTTGTGTGACTGCACAGATGTCAGTATCTTCCAGGGTTAAGAATGCTTGCAATGAGAGCAGTTTCATGTTTAGACTCCTAGTGTTTAGCAGCATGAACTTTAATTTGTGTTTTGTTGAAATGTTGGTGTTGGTTTTATCGACCTCAGGCCATTTCCTAAAAAAAGCAGTATGGTTGAGGCAAGGGTCTCTGATAGAAGCCTGAAGCCCAAGTGTGAAAGATGCAGGCCATCTCTAGTAAAGCATTGTGGTCTGTTGATCATATATTCCCAAGCTGTCAGGTACTGGATCCCCCTGGAATGACACCAGAAACTAAGCCGATTTTTGAAGGCAATCATTTTCTGTTTGTATTTTGGCCTCATTCTTGGTGACAGTAGAATGCTGCTTAAGTTTAGAGACATACCTGCTTGGGAAACATATTCAGTGAGCTCGATCATGTCTCTCTTCATATAGTCCAGAGAGGTACATCTCAAGTCGTTCATCCTAACATGGACTATGACAGAGTCATAACAGTACTTGTTGTTGGGAAACTTCAGTGCGTGTGTGATATAATGGATTCTGGCACCTGTCAGACAACTAACCGTGGCTTTCTCCTTATCCAGCCTGGTGACAGGTACATCTGTTTGTCTCACAATGGAGTCTCCTATGACTAATATGTTGGGTTTATGGTTAAGCCTTTGTGGTTGCGAGACACATGTGTGTGGACTATGCATGGTATGCAGTGTGTGGAGGGTTATGGAGTTTGCATGTGTTTTTACCTCTGAGGTCTCCTTTGTTTTTTTTGTTTTTTTTGAGAGCCTCCACATATGTGGGTGCATGTTGTGCAGCCAGTTTAGGATCATGTTTTGTGACAATGAGAGTAAAAGGTGTATTTATCTTTCAGTAGATTTCCATTTTGAAAGTTGTAGAGGTCAAATAGACTGCAGTCATTTTTTTAGTTCTACCAAATGCCAGAAACGCCAAAACCACTGTTAACACCAAACCATCCAGTGAAGCGAAACGTAAAGACACAGCTCCGTAAAAATGCAAAGTTTATTGGATTCCAAAAGTAAAATAGACCAGCATAAACGCCTTTTAACAAAAATATTCACAAGACAAACAGCGTTTTCGTCAGGTTAAATGACTTCATCAGATGACCAGTACATGTCAACTCTCCATTTTTATAGTAAAACATCATTATTCAATTGATCAGTTAATTAGTTAATTGTTTAAAATAAGTTATTTCCCTCCCTTTTAGGTAAGACATAGCAGCAAAAGAATATTATGACAATAAAAATGTATGTGTTTGTTTTATCATTATTAAAAAAAGAGGGAACCAAAACCAGGTTCTGAATTACATTTACCTTACCAAATACCCATTCATGGAGCAAGATTCAGAAATTCATACTATCATCTTGTAGGAATGTATAGTTTTTCTTATATAACATAAATACATGTTAATAATCCTTTCATGAATAAATAAATAAATAAATAAATAAATAAATAAATATTTTGAATCTTATAAAACCTCTCTTGATAATATAAACGCTGTTTGTCTTGTGAATATTTTTGTTAAAAGCGTTTATGCTGGTCTATTTTACTTTTGGAATCCAATAAACTTTGCATTTTTACGGAGCTGTGTCTTCACGTTTCGCTTCACTGGATTTTTTTAGTTCTGTAATGGCTGTAGTAGCCTGTGTGTTATATGAGTTTTCCAAGGTTTGTCCTGTTTGATGTGGGGTCTTGAATAGTGTTCCAGTCTCCTCTAGAATATAATAATAATAATTAGGATATAGGGTTAATATCTTATATAAGGACATGAGGAATTCCTGCTGTCTAGAACAAGGAGCATAGATATTTAGTACTAGTATCAGTTTTTATTTTATTTTTATTTTACATTTGTTGACCGGGATAGTCCGACTGGATGCATGTCCATTTTCAGCGGAGGCCCGGGGAGAAAAGCTCCAAGTTTATCCTCGGATAAACTCGGAGTTTATCCAAGTGTAGGCTTCTTATTGTCGTGTAATACCATCTTCCTTCTGAGTTTACATCATAATGCAGAATAGCCTCCTGATAGTCTTTTTTTAATAATGATTGTGACTCCCACAGTGTTTGTTTTTTTTACCAGCTGCAATAATTGTTTTAATGCACTTTTTCCCCCATGTCACGTGACCATTGTTCAGGAAGCATATGTGTCTCTTGTAGTGGAATTAGATTCACTTTAGATCTGAAAGCTAAATTGGAAAACAACTTTCTTTTGCTATCCATTTGAATCCCCTTTACATTCCAAGAATCAATAACCCACACTTAAGAGTTTTACATATGGACATTGGGAAGGAGGGGTAAATTATTCAGAGTAAATACTGAGTCACTAAAGGCAGGACACTCAACCATATATGTAAGTAAATAGCACATAACTCTTCCTGCATTAACCATGTGCCTAATCACATATCAATCTAGCCCAGAAGAGAAGCACTGAATAGCAGAAGGAGACAGAAATGGTAAAACCTGGTATAGGTCTAGATACAAAAGGTCTCTATTGTAGAATTATTTTATAATAATTGTCTCTAAGATAAAACTCTATGTAAACAGGGTAAGATTAGTATCATTTTCCCTAACACACTTAGAACCTATCACTTAGCTCCTGTTTTGTCGTTAAGAAGAAGAGTATGAGGTAAAGAGCTGGAAAGATAAAAGAGAGAAAGAGTTGGGAGGGTGGCCTAATGGTTAAGGTGTTTGCCTTACAAACACAAAGTGCAGTGTTTGAGTCTCACAAGGGATAATTGGCTAGGCTTAAAATGGCTCTCAAGGACAAAATATCATCTATAAGGGCTGGTTAAACATTGTAAACATGTGCTAACTAGTAGACTTGATATACATGTAACATCTTCATGAAAAAGTGTTAGTTTAGAGTAAATCACAATACATGTTTCCAAACCTGAATTTTTGATACATGGACACCAACAATAGTGCGGTGAACTATACCAATAACCGACGATGTTGGTGTGGTATATTGAAGATTTACCCATGGTTAGTGTGGTTTAATCACAAGGGTCAAGCCTGAGTGATTAAATAAAGCCAAGTGTGGGTAAATCTTCAATATATCACACCACAGAGTCAGTTATTGCTATTATACAATGACATTATTTAAGAAAAAAATACTTACTTTTCTAAAATAATGTCTTTGTATAATGCCTCCATGATACCCTTATTGGTTTTTCCAGTACTCTGGTGCTTTTCCGATGTACTAAACATGTGTATGGGGACTTGTGTTCTCATGTTTACGCAGTACATCAAGTACCATGCAAAGAAAACAATGGAAAAAGGAAGATCTGCATTGCTTTTTGTATTTATTTTAAACAAAAAAGAAACCAGGAGACGTCTAACGTTCAGGAGAGCTGGGATGGAGAAAATAAAAGGATAATCAGGTACATTTGTTTAGTTTTGCAGAACGTACCGGATTATCCTCTCATTTTTCTCTGCACCATCTTGTTCATTTGAGGTCTTTGGTTTTGTAAATTTATTTAAAAAAAGAAAGAAAAGCAAAAATTTTATGAGATAAACTAATGGAAAAAAGTCTGGGCAACCAGACCTTTTTCTTTTGGTATATTCTCGGATTTACAACAGGCACGCTGGTTAGGCTGACCAATCAGTGTGGTCATTTTTGAATATTACTGGCCAGTCATTGTATAATAACATGTTTAACATGTTTACATATTAATAACAATATAAATGCATCTTCTTACATACTTCAAATCATATCCAGTGCTATTTTCCAGGATATGAAAAATTCAGTCAGTTATAATTACAAGTATTATAAAAGAATTTGTCAGTGGATATCTGAACGGACCGTTCACTTAATTGAACAGACAGAACCATTTGGATAGTGATATGTACATAGTTGTGAAACAGAAAGACTTGTAATCTCGAGTATATAACCAAGAGTCATTTCCATTTAAGCAGATAACAAATGGCTACAGTGTTTAAATTAAAATCGCCTGTTTATAGAAAGTAAAGTCATACTACTGATTTGGTAATGTTAACAGGTTTAATAGCCCAGAGATATTATGTCCAATCATTTAGACAATACTTAGTGTCTTGTATTTTAGCGAAAACAACTTCAGGTCTCAAAGTTATAACTCCAAATATCACATGACATTGCTGTAGTTGGAACTAAACTCCACTATTTATAGGATAATTATACTGTCATAAGTAAAGCATTAAATTCTACAGTGAAAACAGACATTTTTTCTGGTTAGTACTTCATTATGTGTATCCTTTTTAAGCAGTTATGAAAAGTCTTTTATCTAGAATACAAATACAAATTAAAAATAGTCCTTGAACCTATCATAGGCAGAATTAGTTTCTCTTCGAAGCCTAGAAATAATCTGTCCAGCACCTACTGGGTTAACATCTACATTTTTATCTGGTAAATCTAGTAGAACTGCCGACAAAATGACAAACTGTTCAGGTACTTGAACCTCCTCAGATTGGTCTTTATATATTCTCCCTTACTAACAGTTAGGGTGCATGAAGAACTCAGATATAGTAGGCACCCTAAATGTAATTAGCTAAGGAATATGCACCATTTTTAAAATGTAGGCTAACTACATCTTAGTGACATATAGGGGGATAATTTCAAGATGAGATAAACTTAATTCACAAGTATTCCATTGTCTAAAGTCATTAATAGTTGCCCCTTAGTGAATCATTCTTTAGAGATGTTCCTGTGTGTAGGCTGTAGGATGAGCAGAGTTCACGTTTTCTTGTAGGTTCATAGGATGGTACTAGGCTATCGGCCCTAGGGCCTATACAAGCCTAGCCATAACAATTTCCTGGCTATTTCTTCCCACACTATTTACTTCCCTGGACCCCTGTCTAGCAGGGCGAGTGATGTGATCCCCGGGGTGAATTTCCTTTCTCCCATCCAATCGTCAGATCTTCTTCTTTCACTCAGTGACCTTGGTTGGTAATCTTGATCATCGGGCCATAGTTAAGTTTAGTCACACCTCTTGATACTTGTGAGGTGTTTGCTTCCCTTGAAGAGGATGTAAAGTGTGGACACAGGAAGTTAGGTCAGCCATGATTCACAGGAAAGTTGGGTTATTAGCGAATCAGCTAGAAACCAGTGTTCAGAACAATATGACCCATTGAAAAAGCAGGAGAAGATCAAAATTTCAATAACAAATTATTTTACACATTCAGATATGAAAGAAAGTGAATGAAGGCAGATCAGGTAGTAATTTTAGAGCTGGGTTTCTGTTACACTTAGTGTTTAGAGATTTTTTCAGCTGGTATCTCTTTAAATGCATTTACAAAAGCAGTTCTTGCTTTTTTGACCATTGCAACAGTGTATTTGGAGCCATTATGATGAAAAAGAGGGAGTTAGGGTATCTCATTTGGAATTTATTTTTTTAATTAGATAGGTGCAAAAAGGGGAAAGCTTTTGCCTCTCTTGTTTGATTAGCAGTGGTAGACCTTGTGAAAATATATTTTACTGTCGTTCCAGGTGAGATGTTTCTTCTTTTTGGCAGTTAAGAGAATTTTAGAGACATCTTGGTAGTTCAATATCTAAATATATACTTGCCTGAGTTTTTCTGTACTTTGTGTAGAATGGATTGCTGGGTGAGCTCTTTCAATGATTATTTGTTCAGCTTCAGCCGAATTTTCAACTAAGGAAGCAAATATGACAAACCAATAACTCCCCTAACTAGCTAAAGGACTTCAAGTATTCCAAATGAATAGTAAAAAAAAAAAAAAAAAAAAACAGAAGAACACCGTTCAGTAAATGAATTTAATAAAACACTTCATGAAGCACAGAACAAAGCTTTTGAGTAAAACTCTTTTTCAATGTACTAAACATGCAAACAGTTCCCTCCCTAAAAAACAAAAACAACCAATCAATTGACACTTCCAATTAACATCAATAATCAATTTTTAAAAGGGACACATTATACACATCAAATTAAAATAATATCATGTTTATACTTTAAAACGGGTTTAATACTGTTGCTGCTATTAAGCCCTTGTAAACTATCTGACTATTGATTTATTGAACGGTGGACTTCTGGTTTGTTTTTAATAAGGAAGCAAATATCCATAAGGCTGAGTTGCTCAATCTGTTCAGGGAGTCCTCTGATAATAATGTTTAGTCTGGATCTTGCTTGCAGGTCGGTACTTTTTTTGTTGTATCTCCGGAATACGTTTGGAAGTGAAATCAGATTCCTTCTCTAGAAGGTCTATTCTGATTCCTTTTTCCAGGATTCTTGCTTCATTTTTTTCCATTATGCTAGCAATTTGGTTGATAGAATCTCTAAATGACTGAAGTTGATTCCAGAATTTTTATATTATGATCTGTATTGGTTGCAGTGCAACTTTTAAATCCTCAAGATTTGTTTTATGTTCAGGTTTACTTTTGCTTTCAGGTTTAATCGTGTCTTGTTTCCTGGTTCTGAATCTTTTAGAAGTAGATTCTTTGTCTGGTGATGTTAGTACTGAAAACTTGGTTTTAGTAGTTTGGGTGTCCATGGTATCAAATTTGGATGACATCTTAATTTTTCCTTATCTTATTTTAGAAAAGATGGTAGATCACACCTTGTGGTTATTATGAGGCATAAACTTCATGCCCAATCCTTGTCAATCTTCCTCTCCTTGAATGTCAAAACTTGTTTTTTCTAGTTTTAGAGTCACCTGAATCCAGGATGTAGCAATTAGAGTGTAATATTTCTAGTATTGGAATGAGCTCTATACCAGTTTTAGATAGATTTTTTTGAATCCATTGTAGGAGCTAAGGAGTAAAAGTGCTCATAAGACTGCAGACATCTTCAAAACCCCCATATTTTATTATTTTAGAAAATCAATTATTTAAAAAAAAGAGGTATAGTGATGGGGGCAGCTTGTGCCTCCATTTTTGATAATGTTCTTGCCTATGGGGAGACCAACTTTATATTTACATCAGTATTCAAAAATTGCTAGTCCCTTTATGGTTATCTTGATGATGTAATTTTTTGGACAGATACTGAGGCAAGATTAGGTTGTCTTTTTTTTTGTTAATTTTTACATACTACCACACCTTTTCTTAAGTTCACCATGACCACGCTGACTGACTGGGTTAATTATTTAGACATTTCCCTTGTCAAGAACAAGGACAAAGAACAGTTTGAATCCACTATCTGTAGAAAACCCACTTACTCTGACTCCTTATTACATTTTGATAGCTGGCACCCTAAGCACCAGAAGAAGTACTTGGTCAAAAGACAATGTGTGAGACTGGCCCAGATGGTGTCTAGTGACCTTAGTTTACAGGAAGAATGTAATAAGCTAAAAAACATGCTGTTGAGAAGAGGGTACCCTGAGGCTTTTCTCAATATAATCTTTAAAGAGGTTGAAATCAAAAGATTTTAAGGTCATTTCATCTCATGACTTGGAACAGCCCACCAATGTTAGTGGTAGGGGGTGATCAGGGATGGAGCAAATTCCAACAGCCCACCAATGTTAGTGATAGGGGTGATCAGGGACACAGCCAGTTCAATACTGTCTCATTTTTTTCATATTCGATCAATAACATGGAAGAACTGGAGTCTGTTTACTATTGACTTAGACTATATTACAGTTGTTGGTGAAATGCCTCAAGTGGCCTATAAAAAAGATGTCAGTTTTAAAACCATAATTAAATGGACTACTGTCCCTGAATGCAATGGTAGAATGTTTAAATGTGGTCATTGTTCATGGTGAAAGTACATTTTGTAGAGTAACAACTTTGTACTTAACAATTTTGGTGAAATTAAACTTAGCCAAAAATATTATTGCGGGAGTAATGGGGTTGCTTATGTAAATACAAAATGTCAGTCCTGTATCTGTTTTTATATAGGGAAAACTAAGCATACTTTACAGTCTAGACTTTCTAACATTATTATGACATCCAAAAAAATGATGAAAGAAATGCCCTGTGTAAACACATTAAAGAACACAATGCACATTCATTTAAATTTATAGTTATAGACCATGTTGATTTAGGGCAGAGGGGGGCCCTCAGATGATTTCCTTGAATATGAAGAACTCAAGTAACAACTGAAATCTGATGCCACTGTATATCCCTGGCTCAATGAAATGGTCTCTGTTAGTTACTTTTGGCTTTTCCCGGTTAGGGGTCACCACAGCGGAACTCCAGTCTGCTAATGATTGGCAGCTGATTTTTACGTACCGAGTTGCCAGCTCTGATGCACAACCTTTAATAAAGGCACGCCCATTCATGCATGTCTCCATGCAGAAGATGCTCTAACTGAGAGTTGAACCAGACAGCGTCTTACTGTGAGGCGACAACACTACCGCAGCACCACCACCGCAGATAACATTTTAAAATTAAAGTGTGACAGCTTTTTCAGCTTGTTAACATATGTTTTAAAGTTTTACTGTATTTTTTTTATAATTTTGTTTAGAAATTGTAAATGTAACACACATATATGTTTTAAATATTATGTTTACTAATTTAACATTTGTTTTTTTAATTTAACATTTGTGCTCCTAAAGTATTTTTTTACTTTGATATAGCACTTTTATTATACATAGTACCCCACCAGCCAAAAACCCCTTTTCGATCACCCACATCCCCCGGAGTCTTTTTAAAGTCTTTGTCTATTCCTTCTAGCATGTTGAGGGATCAGTTGCTAGTGTCCTCTCCTGCTCAGCTGGTGAATCTGGGAATATTGAGGCAATGTTACAATTGTCTCATGTACACAGACAACCCTCTCCTTCTCCCACAAAACACAAATACATGCGAGAGATGCAACTATATAGCCAAACTGGAGGCTGAGCTCTCTCAACATAGGACTGGCAAGACCAGACAGGAGGAGAAGGTAACCACACACACCACAAACCCAGTCTCACATAGTACTATCACAACTTCAAATCATACACATAAATACATAAAGACATACTCAGAGGCTCTGATCAAAAATCTACCAAAACAGCAGAGGCCACCAAAGCAGACACCCAAACAACTGCCACCTCAGGACACAACACATGCAACACATAGACCACATAGTCAGTGTGCCAAACAGTCACAGCCGTTAAGGCCAAACACAATGCCAGACACACTCGTCATTGGTGACTCCATAGTCAGAAACACTGACGTCCTGCTCACCAGATTGAGTAAGGAGAAAGTCACAGTAAGCTGCCTGTCAGGCGCTAGAATCCGCCACATAACATAAGCACTCAGGTCTCTCAACAGCAGGTACAAGTACGACTCTGTCATTGTCCACGCTGGTGTGAACGACCTGAGACATACCTCCTTTGACTACATGAAAGGAGACATAGAGGAGCTCTCTGATTATGTAGCCCAGGCAGGTATGACCCTGACCTTGAGCAGTATCCTACCTTCACCAAGAATGATGCCACAATACAGAGACAAGATGATCAGCTTTAATAATTGGCTTAAACTCTGGTGTCATTCAAAGGGGATCCAATGTCTGTCTGCCTGGGATGACATGCTGGACAAGCCATGCTGCTTCGCAAGGGACGGCTTGCACCTGTCACCCCTGGGCTTCCGGATATTGGCAAAGGCTCTTGCCACCCCCATAGTGCCTTTTTTAGGCAAGGCTCAAATTCTAAACCTACCACCCTAGAATGCAAAAAAGGAAAGAAACTAAGGGTAATGCTGCTCAATGCCAGAAGTCTCAACCTCAAGATGCACGCACTCGAGGCCCTTCTCAGTATGGAGAACATCGATGTCTGTGCTGTGACTGAAACCTGGTTCAAGGCTCCCGAGAGCGCCCCGGCACTATCAGGTTTTACCTCATATCATGCGTTCCGGCCCCAAAATCCGGACAACACCAAGAAAGGAGAGGGGGTGTCTATATTCATCAAGGACACCTACACCTCAAGGTTGGTGGCAACGCACAATGCATCGGAGACCATCCAGGTGCAATTAACCATAGGCAAGACTGCTCTGCAATTTGTAGCATGTTACAGGCCACCCTCTCAATCTCAGGAACCTCACATAGCTTTCCTGAAAACACTGGAGGGGATAAATGTATCTCCAAACACCATCATACTAGGTGACTTCGACTACCCGAATATAGACTGGGATCACTACTCAATCCCCAACACTCTAGCCCAAAGGTTCCTAGAGTTCATAAACTCAAATGCCATGGAACAACTAGTCACCATCCCCACAAGAGGAGAAAACATACTAGAGCTCATCATCACTAACATGGGGTCACAATGTTCAACACCGGAAGTATACCCCTCACTGGTGAGATCAGACCATAAACTAATCTCACTGGAAGTCCACATCCCGCCCCCACCTGAGATAAAAAAGACCACAGTGAAGAACTTCTCAAAAGCCGACTTCACACTTCTAAAGACTGGTGTGGTCTCTTTTAAGGCCCCCGAGCCTGCGGAAACCATTACTCAAGCCACTGAATCACTTACAAATGCCTTCTACCAGCACCTACAGGACTGCATGGATCAGGCAATCCAAACAAAACAAAGACTCTTGGTACCAAAGGCAAGCATCCAGTCTGGTGGACCCCAGCCATAAACAAGCTATACAACAAAAGGAGGAAGCTACTACAAGATAGAGCAAAATCCTTAAAAGGGAAGACACCTTTGATCATTATAAGTAAAAATTAAGATCTCTCACAAAATCATCCAAGGCAAATTTTTAGAGAAAAGTTGCTAAGGACTCAAAAGACAATCATAAGGCCTTTTTTAGCTATGTTAGAAACCTGGGAGGAAACTCCCAGATATGCTCAGAATTAATTCAAAACGATGTAAAAATTACTGAACCTACAGACTTTGCCAACATACTGGCTGACAGGTTCAGTGCAAACTTCTCCCCCCCAAAAGGTGAGATATCTATACCAGAGGATTTTAGCCCCCCAAACATCTCTAACGCTCAGGTGAGAACTGCTCTCTCCAAGGCAAAAAACACAGCATCCATGAGACCAGATGGTGTTCCCGGTTGTGTGCTCCACGAACTCAATGAGGAATTAAACCCGCAGTTAGGGCAGCTGTTTAATCTTAGCCTCACCTCAGGATATGTGCCCAAGGAGTGGCGTACGGCAACTGTGGTCCCACTTCACAAAGGCGGTGCCTCCACCGACCCTGGAAATTACCGTCCCATCAGCTTGACAAGCCTGATCTGCAAAGCTATTAAGAGGATCATAATGGAACTCATAAATAAAGACATAGGGGACTTGCAGACTTTGGATCCGACCCAGTTTGGCTTTGTCAAAGGCAGATCATGCCTTTTAAACTTGGTTGACTTTTTCGAAACAGTCACCAAGGCCATTGATGAGGGAAAGGCAGTCCACACAGCCTACCTTGACCTGGCAAAGGCTTTCGACACAATACCCCACTCAGGTATCATTGAAAAACTCATCAGCTTAAATGTAAACCCATACGTCACAAGATTTTATTTATTTATTTTACATTTGTTAACCGGGGGTGTCTGACTGAGCTGAAAAGGCCCTTTTTCAGCAGAGGCCTGGGGAGAAAAGCTCCATAAAGAAAAATTACAGACACATTTAGTTATTTAGACATAATCAGTATACACACAAATTACAAGAGACATGTTTTTACAGTGGTATGTGGCACAAACAGTTACAGTGGAGAGAACAATCAAAAAATATTAATTTTAAAAATAAAGGTAATAGATTTGTGGTGTACAGCTGAACTTTGGAATGTAGGTAGAATACATACGGTACAGTACATACATTGTAGATTAGCCAGTGTTTGTGAGTAAGATTGAAAAACTATTATAAATTGCTCTAGATTTAGTATGCATATGTTATCTGCTTTCACTAGCCTGGGGAGCAATGATGGCACTGCCACCTTTGCTTGAGATGTTGCCTGATGAGGTCTTTAAAGGAGGCTTTGGATGATGTGTTTTGAATGCTAGTAGGGACAGAGTTCCATTTTTTAGCCACTGAACTACTATATAGTGCATCTCCAAAGTTATTACAGCTGTTGGTGACTTCTAGTAGTAGTTTGCTTGATGATCTAAGAGGCCTTTTGGCTGAGTGATGTTGTACTAGGTTTTTGAGGGCAGGACACTTATTGGGGAGGTAATAGATAGAATGACAGAGGCAGAGCTGATTGTAGGTTAGGAGGTTGGGCAGTTCAAGCCAATGCAGCTGGCTCAAAGCAGTACAGTGATGAGTTCTATATGAGCAATTTGCAGCAAAACGGGCAATTCTGTTATAGCAAGCTTCCATTTTGCTTAGTTCAGTTTTGTTGAGATTAGTCAGAATGGGAGATGCAAGGGAATGGAATTTTATTATATTCCCTATAATGTATACTCAGGGTATGCTTTTGTCATCTACTTCTGAAGGAACTCATTTAGCTATAGATAATGATCTAAAGTACTGGTATCAGTTGATATCTGATAATAAAGTTAAAAATCTAGATTTCTTAAAACAAGAATTTGATCTAAGAGAAACTTGCTGGTTAGAGGTTCAGACCTTTAGACAACATCTCATTAATAAAATAGATCTAATGTCTATAACAGTTAAAGAATCTATTCCAACACTGATTAATTACTTGATATTAAATTTACAACATAAAGTTTCTGATAAAGGTAAACTTTCATACATACATAAAATTATCAGACAAGAAACTTTTACAGTGTAGATTCATACTGGAATTATTTCACTTCTATTAATGGGGACCCACCAAATCAACAAGATAAACAATATATATTGGAATCTGCTTATAGAACTATGTCTTCAATTGTCTGGAGACTTTATACATGGAAATTTTTACATAGATCTTTTTATACACCTTTGATGATGAATAAAATAAATAATAAAGATAATTTATGTAAGAGATGTAATGTAGAAATTAATGCTGACTGGGCTCATATGTTTTATGATTGTATAAAATTGAAAGAATACTGGAAGTCAATTAATGAATTTTTGCAGGCTCTTTTTACAGATAATTTCATTATTTCTAAATCTCTTATATTATTCAACACACCTGTACCTCAAAGTGTTAAAAAGGTTAAGCTTCCCTTGTTATGGTCTATTCTAGCAGTGGCTGGGAAAATAATAATCAGAAATTGGATTTCAGATACACCTCCTTCGTTCAATGAATTTAAAAATGTTATGAATATAGTGTGCCATATGGAAATAAACACAATTAGGACAAGAACAAATAGAAAAACATCTTATTATATTGTATGGGATAATTTACAAAATTTGTTAAAAAAATTCTAATTTCAATAGCACGGTATTTTAGTTTAATTAATTGATCTGATTGTAGTGGATGTCTTTGTAAATACTTTAGTTGTTTTGTTGAATATTATAATAATACCTATTTTTAATTACTTGTATAAAATTGTTATGATATTTCTCTTATATGTTAAAACAATAAACCTGTTTTGAAAAAAAAAAGAATGGAAGATGCATAGAGTAGGGTGGATAGAAGTTGGGAGCGAGCAATGGCTGATCCTGTGTTGTTGGTAAGAAATGGTTTGATACGGTAGAGTGACCCCAGTTTGGCATGTACTTTTTTAATAGTCAAGTTCAGATGACTATCAAATTTTAGGTGGGAGTCTATGGTTATTCCTAATAGCTTAGCCTGTGCCACTGGAGCAATTGGAGTAGCATTTGTGGAGTAGATAGTGAATTGACTGTTAGTGTTTTGTTAGAACTGGTTATAATCATAAGCTGAGTTTTCTTTGGATTGAGGATAAGTTGGGCTTTGGTAAATTAGTTTTCAACGTCAGAGAATGCTAGTTGAGTTGTTTGCAGGAGGGTGGGAATGTTTTGTGCAGCACAGATTAAGGTAGTGTCATCTGCATACTGAATTATAGATGCATGCTGTGTGGAGGTGTGGAGGTGATTTGTGAAGACTGTGAATAGTAGTGGTCCTAAGATAGAACCCTGTGGGACTCCTATAGTTATGGGCAGCTGAGGAGAGAGAATTTTCCCATTTCACAGCTTGGTACCTGTCAGTTAAGTAGCTTTGGAACCAGGTAAGAGTGGAATTAGATAGATGATATTGGTTTAGTTTGTTTAGCAGGATTTGGTGTGAGACTGTGTCAAATGCTTTGGACATATCCAAAAAAAGAGTTGACACTTGCAGGCCTTCATTTTTGAGATGGTTTATTGTGTCTGTGAAGCAGAGGAGAGGTGTAGTGGTACTATGGGCAGGTCTGAAACCATGCTGAGTAGGTGACAGGATGTTGCAGTCTAGGAGAGAGTTTAGCATCTGGGTATGAATGCATTTTTCTAGAATTTTGGCCAGGGGAAAGAGTAAAGCAATGGGTCTGTAGTTATTAAGTTCAGTGGAGGCCCCGCCTTTATGTATGGGTGCAACATAGGTTATTTTCCAGAGTTTGGGCACATAGTTTTCAACAATTGATCTGTTTATGAGAGTGGAGACTGGGATAGCAATAGCATCTGCTGTAAGTTTCAAGAAATAGCTGGGGAGTAGGTCGGCTGCTGTTGATGAGGTTTTTAATTTGGAGAGCATGCTTTTGATTGAAGTGGTGAAAACTGTTTTGAGGGTAAAGCTAGTATTAGAGTTATTTGTGTTGGGGGGGATAGTGAGGAAGGAACTGTCTGGGTTGCAAAGATGGGTTGCAAACTGGCTAAGTGACAGAACCCACAGGGTCAGAGTTGCTGGCGCCATGTCAGACTCAAAGCCTGTCACAAGTGGTGTCCCACAGGGCTCAGTCCTGAGCCCACTCCTGTTTGGCATCTACTTTTCAGAAGTACAAGCAAACACAGGAGGATTATGGCTGACAAAATTTGCAGATGACTGCAAACTGGGCGCCATAGTTGAGAAAACATCTGACACAGATATCCTTCAGAAGGGTCTTATAGAAATGGATAACTGGTGCCAGAGCCATGGCCTAAAGTTAAATGCCAAAAAATGCATAGTCATACCCTTCGGGAAAAACAAGGTTACCCTAGCTACCATATAGGCGGCAACCCACTAAGCACAGAAGAGGTTATCAGGGATCTGGGGACCCAGGTTGACAGTAACCTTTCGCTTGACACTCACATTGCCAAAGTAGTTAGGAAGACCTTCTACATTGCCCACCTGATCATGAAGGGATTCACATCTAGATCAAGGGAGGTCATCGTCCCCCTGTACTCATCACTCATCAGACCAATGATTGAGTACAATGCCCCATTCGGAATGTATCTGACACGACACCTGCAGCAACTGGAAAGGCCCCAAAAGTTCCTCACCAAAAGGATAAAGGGTCTCAAAAATATGTCCTATGCTGCCCGACTGAAGGAACTCCAGCTCTATTCAGTCGCTTACCGTCTGCTCAGAGGTGACCTGTGCCTGACATACAAGGCCATGCCCAACCCAGAATTGATAAACATGCTTCACCTCAAAAAATCTAGAGCCCTCAGAACTACAAGGGCGGGAAACTTAAACCTTGACACGGTTATTAATAGGATGTGCTGGAGGGACAGATTCATCACCCAGAGACTCCCTATGCTGTGGAACAAAATCCCGGTACATGTGAGGCAGAGCACCTCGCTGGCTTTGTTCAAGAGAAATCTTGACCAATGGATGGGAGATCGCAGATATACCCCAGGGATTATCTCAGTGTCACTGCTTCACAGAGGCACAGCAAAATAATGGGCATAGTATCCTCCAAACTAAAGGGGTGGCAAAAGCCACAAAACTCTGGGCTAGGCTTATAAATGCCCTTGGGCAGATAGCCTAGTATGAACCTATGAACCTATGAACCTATTAGTTCTGGTGGTTTTATGACAGTATATAAGTGTGCTTTCACTCAGACATTGCATTCTGATGAAGTCCTAACTACTAAGATGAAAGCGCTCAGATTGTTATAAAGTGTGCAGATGTTTCCATGCCTGGTTGCTGCTACTTTTTTATTTTTATCAGGCAATGCAATGCAGATTACTGTAAATCAATAATATGATACAATAATCTTGAATTGCTGTTGTTTTGAAATTTCACATTGATTCAAAAGTATTTTAAAAGCATCACAGTAATGTTTAAAAATGATGTTGTATAGTTTGCAGCCTTTGTGACTGTGTGTTGAGAGACAGCCTTACAAGACTATCTGCAAATATATAGAGCTGAGTATATTTTTCTGTATTATTCTGTATTATAGAGCTAAATTGTTGCTTAGATATCTGTTGTCTTAGTGTACTGCAAATATACAGAGATCAGTATATATTTTTTTGGTTTTATAATCTGCAACCTGATTCCTCACATCTCTGTTGAAACTGTCTTCCCCAACCCCCCCCCCCCCCATTTTGGTTTCTATAGCTTGTGTGTTGTTAACTCAAGGTTCCCTTAATTTGACTTAATAGCAGCAGCCTGCATTTAAAGTGGAACCTGTGTGTTGAGAGACAGCCTTACAAGACTATCTGCAAATATATAGAGCTGAGTATATTTTTCTGTATTATTCTGTGTTATAGAGCTAAATTTTTGCTTAGATATCTGTTGTCTTACTGTACTGCAAATATACAGAGATCAGTATATATTTTTTTGGTTTTATAATTTGCACTCTGATTCCTCACATCTCTGTTGAAACTCCCCACCCCTCCCTGTTCTTGGTTGTAGTTTAAATTTGGTGGCTTTTGCAGTGCCCTCCCCACTGTAGATTTGATCTAGGACACTCACCCAGTCCCATCTCTTTACCGCATTCTACCTAATAATCTCTTCCTGCACTTGCTTTTAGTCCTTTTGTAATTTAATTACATTTTTTCAAACTGTGTGTGGACTAATATTAATACATACTCAAATGTGCCAGCTTGCACTGCATGTGAATTGTTTTTACTACTGTTTTTGCTACTTTTCTGAAAAAAAAAATTGTAAGCCTGTTTCCTACCTTTCCTGTAATTAGTGTTCCCAATAAAGATTTGCTGTATCCAGGACTATGCATAAGCTTCTGAGCCCCCCAACCCTTTCTGTGTTGGAAGGAAGCCTTCTAGCTTATCAGTGGGAGAGGTAAGCACTAGGTAACCTGTCTACCACATAAGGAGTGGTTCTGAACCAGAATTTGTAGTTATTTGTCATTTGGGCGGTCATCCATCTCTCTCAACTTTCTGATTTGAAGGCCTGCATTTGCACTTGTTTCTGTCCTGTAACTCCTGGGCCCATCTCATTTGCTCACTCAAAAAAAAAAAATAAAAATAAAATTATCTGCTTTTACTGTATTTGTGTTTCTTCCTACTTTATTTTGCTTTTGCGTCATCTTAAAAGTACTCAATTGTATTTATTACTGCTTGGTGTAACTCATTCTAAGCCTTTTAGTTTAAGCACTTGGGCTTCAGGCCAGTTGTTTTACATTAAGGTTTGTGGTCTGCACTGTAGTGGCCGAACAGGTAGCTTACATCCTTCTAAGTTGGGAACTGCTGATTGAGGGCTCAGTGTCTGTTATTCTAAAAGTGTATTAATTCTGGTTTAAGCACTTGGGCTTCAGGCCAATTATTTTACATTAAAAGGGTTCGTGGTCTGCACTCTTGTGGGAGGAGAGGCTGGACCCTGCCCTTCTGAGCTGGGAATTTCTGGTTAAAGGCTTATAGTGCCTGCATATTTGAACTGCTTCTTACTGAAATTGATACACCTTGTTTGCTGTAGCATAGACTAGATCCAGGCCTGCTGAATCTAGCTTTGTTTGTATGCTTGCTGTTTGCTTGTTATTTCCCTGAAACTCTAATTCCACCTAAAACGCAGCTTTTCAGCGCTTCTGTGGATCCCTAGTGATATCTGCATTGCTTACTGTACTTATTTCCTTGTTTCACTTGAAAGAAAGTTACTGTATGTCATTTTTGCATTTAAGTTACCTGTAACGCATTGCATTTAAGTTACCTGGCACTTCCTCACTAAAGCAATTATATAAGTCAGCACTAAAAAATTAAAAGCCCTACACCCTCACACCCTCCCCTTGTTCCCCATTGGCCCTATTTTTCAATTATAAAGGAATTCCCAATACTATTCTAGCATGTCCAAAGGACAGTTGTCAATCTCCTCTCTGGTCCAGCTGGTGAATCTGGGAATCTTGAGGCAATGTTACAACTGCCTCATGTACACAGACAACCCTCTCCTCCTCCCAACAAATTCCAACACATGTGAGAGATGCAACCATATAGCCATACTGGAGGCTAAGCTCTCTCAACTCAGTACTGGCAAAACCAGTCAGGAGGAGAAGGAAACCACACTCACTACAATTCCAGTCTCACATAGACCTACCACGACAGCAAACCAAACACATAAACACACAAAAACATACTCAGAGGCTCTAAATAAAAATCTGCCTAAGCAGCAGAGACCTCCAAAGCAGACACCAAAGCAACCGCTACCTCAAAACAAAATACATGCAACACATAGCTCACAAAGCCAGTGTGCTGAACAGTCACATCCCTTAAGGCTAAACAACACACCTGATACACATGTAAGAGGTGACTCTATCGTCAGGCACACTGACGTCCCACTCACCAGGCTCAACAAGGAGAAGGTCATGGTGAGCTGCCTGTCGGGCGCTAGGATCCACCACATAACACAAGCACTCAGGCCACTCCAAGGCAAGTACAAATATGACTCAGTCATTGTCCAAGCTGGTGTGAATGACCTGAGATGTACCTCCCTGGACTACATGAAATGAGACATAGAGGAGTTCTCTGAGCATGTAGCCCAGGCCGGTATGACCCTGACCTTGAGTAGCATCTTACCCTCACCAAGAATGATGCCACAATATGAAGACAAGATGATCAATTTCAACAATTGGCTTAAGTATTGGTGTCATTCAAAGGGGATCCAATGCCTGTCAGCCTGGGATGACATGCTCGACAAGCCACGATGCTTCGCTAGGGACGGCTTGCACCTGTCACCCCTGGGCTTTCAGATATTGGCAAAGGCTCTTGCTACCCCCATAGTGCCTTTTTTAGGCAAGGCTCAAAAGACAAACCCACCTCCATAGGTATCGCAAGGGACAAGAAACTAAGAGTAATGCTACTCAATGCCAGAAGTCTAAACCTCAAGATGCACGCACTTGAAACTTTCCTTAGCATGGAGAACATTGATATCTGTGCAGTAACAGAAACCAGGTTCAAGGCTCCAGAGAGCACCCCAGCACTTCCAGGTTATACCTCATACCATGCTTTTCGGCCACAAAACTTGGACCAAACCACAAAAGGAGGGGGAGTATCAATATTCGTCAAAGATACCCACACCTCCAGGTTGGTAGCACAGCACAAAGCATCAGAGATTATCCATGTGCAACTAACAGTGGGTAAACTGCCTTCCAATTTATAGCCTGCTACAGACCACCCTCCCAAACCCAGGAACCCCACTCGGCCTTCCTGAGAACACTGGAAAATATGAAGGTCTCTCCAAACACCATTATATCGGGTGACTTCAACTACCCAAACATAGACTGGGAACATTACTCTAGCTCCAACACCCTAGCCCAAAGGTTCCTAGAATTTATAAACTCAAATGCTATGGAACAACTTGTTACCACTCCCACAAGAGGGAAAAACATACTGGACCTGATCATCACCAACATGGGGACTCTATGCTCCAGACCAGAAGTGTATCCCTCACCGGTAAGATCAGACCATAAACTAATCTCACTGGATATTCACATCCTGACTCCACCCCCTGCCCTGAAAACCACAGTGAAAAACTTCTCTAAAGCAAATTTTACACTCCTCAAAACTGAGGTGGAACCCTTCAAAGCCCCCGGGCCTGTGGAAAATACAGCCTAGACCGCAAAATCCTATATAAATGTATTTTATGAACACCTCCAGGAATGCATGGATAATGCAATCCCAAATAAAACCAAGACCCAATCCTCCAAAGGCAGACGTACTGTCTGGTGGACCCCAGCCATAAACAAACTATACAATAGAAGGAGGAAGCTACTACATGATAGAGCAAAATCCCAAAAAGGGAAGGCATCTCTGATCAGTATTAGCAAAAAACTACGGGCACTCATAAAATTGTCTAAGGCCAGCTTCGAGAGAAAGATTGAACAGGACACTAAGGATAATCACAAGGCTTTCTTTAGTTATGTTAGGAACCTGGGTGGGAATTCCCAGATATGCTCAGAATTAGTCCAAAATGACAAAAAATACAACAAACCCACAGACATTGCCAACATCCTAGCTGACAGGTTCAGCGCAAACTTCTCCCCCCCTCCCCACCAAAAGGGTAAATATCTATCCCAGCAGAGTGCTGCCCCCCTGACATCTCAGATACTCAGGTAAGAGCTGCCCTCTCCAAAGCAAAAAACACAGCATCAATGGGACCAGATGGTGTCCCGGGCTGCGTGCTACATGAACTCCAAGAAGAGCTAAACCCAAACATAAAACTACTGTTCAGTCTCAGCCTTACTACAGGATATGTAGCCAAAGAGTGGCATATGGCAACAGTGGTCCCTCTCCACAAAGGTGGTGCCTCAAAGGATCCTGGAAACTATTGCCCCATAAGCCTGACCAGCTTGGTCTGCAAAGCTATGGAAAGGATCATCATGGACCTCATAAATAAAGATATTGGGGACCTACAGACAATGGATCCTACCCAGTTCGGCTTTGTTAAGTGCAGATCCTGCCTCTTAAACCTGGTTGATTTCTTTGAAACAGTCACCAAGGCCATTGACGAGGGGAAGGTGGTCCACACAGCCTACCTGGACCTCGCAAAAGCCTTCGATACAATACCCCACTTGGGCATTATAGATAAGCTCACCAGCTTAAATATAAACCCCTATGTCACTAGATGGGTTGCAAACTAGCTCAAGGACAGAACCCACATGGTTAGAATTGCTGGAGCCATGTCAGACTCCAAACCAGTTACAAGTGGCGCCCCACAAGGCTCAGTCCTGGGGCCTCTCTTGTTCGGTATATATTTCTCGGAGGTACAGGCCAACATGGAAGGACTGTGGCTGACCAAGTTCGCAGATGACTGTAAACTGGGCACCATAATCCACTCTCCAGCCGACACAAGCATCCTCTAAAAGGGCCTCATAGAAACAGACAACTGGTGCCAGAGCCATGGCCTCAAGCTAAATGCCAAAAAGTGTATAGTCATCCCCTTTGGAAAAAACAAAGTGCCCACAAATTACCACATAGGTGGTAATCCATTAAGTACAGAAGAATTAATTAGGGACCTGGGGACCCAAGTTGATAGCAATCTCTCATTTGACAACCACGTGGCCAAAGTGGTTAGAAAAACATTTTATATAGCCCACCTAATCATGAAGGGATTCACATCTAGATCAGGGGAGGTCATCGTGCCTCTTTACTCATCCCTCATCAGGCCCATAATTGAGTACAATGCCCCTTTTGTGATGTACCTTACCAGACACCTGCAGCAACTGGAAAGACCCCAAAAGTACCTCACCAAGAGGATCAAAGGGCTCAAACAGATGCCATATGCTGCCTGGTTAAAGAAACTCCAACTCTACTCAGTGGCATACCGCCTGCTCAGAGGCGATCTGTGCCTGACATATAAAGCCATGTCCAACCCAGAATTAATGGACATGCTGCACCTCAGAAAATCCAAATCCCATCGAGCTACGCACTCGAGAGACTTGAACCTCAGCATTGAAATAAATAGGACATGCTGGAGGGACAGATTCATAACCCAGAGGCTCCCTTCACTCTTGAATAAAATCCCAGTCCAGGTTAGGCAGAGTCACTCATTGAGTCTCTTCAAGAGGAATCTTGATGAGTGGATGGGAGATCATAGGTTTACCCCGGGTATCACTTCTGTGTTACTGTTAGACAGAGGCACAGTATACTAACCTCGAAAAAGGGCATAGCAAAATTAATTTAAAATGGGTGGTGAAAGCCAAACACACTCTGTCTAGGCTTATAAATGCCCTAGGGCAGATAGCCTAGTATGAACCTATGAACCTGTGAACCTATGAACCTATGACTAGAAATTTTGTATTCTCATGAATTCCTGTAAAATTAAATTGTGAGGTTTGCCAAACAACATGTTAAAAATTTAGTATTGAGTACGGAGATAAAGAGGCTATGGTGTGACAAAAATAATTGTCCCTCTGGCATTAAGTAAAAGCTTGTACAAGGCAACAGTACATGAGTCACTGCAGCAAACAGCTCAAATTAACTTTGGCACTTTGACAGTTATGAAGGGGAGGTGTTTGGTGGAAGGTGAGATGAGTTGAAGGACTAAAACTAAAGCAAACAAAAAAATGAAAATTAGCCAGTTTACAAAGAGAGAGATGTAAGAAGCACTGAGAATACTGTTGTAGGAGATTATCCCTGTTTGTCTTTTAAGTAGTGATTGAAAAGCAAAATAATAGGGTTGCCATCTTTGACTGTGGCTAAAACTGGACCAAGGCCATGCCCCTCAAACCTCATATATCCCCACCCATCCCCTCCCTTTCTTGCCCAAGTTCCACCCATTTTGTGAAATCAGTGTCACATAAGATGTGGAGGTGTGATGCCCCTGCACTGGCCCAGTAATCAAGGAGCCTCAATCCTCAACACTAGCACCAATGAGGGCATCCACATTGGGAGGATGACAAGTACACCCATAGTAAAGTACAATTTTCTTTAAGAACACACAGAGATCACAGTCAGTCTGGGGCTGTTTTTTCCCTCTTTCTCCAGATCCCCAAATAAGACTCTCCACTGGCACAGCTATAGAGGTGAGTCTTTAGCCAGGGCTCCAAGCCAATTCCTCCCAGAACTCTCTCTGTCCAACCAGTGCCTTGTGTCCCTGCCCAAGTAGCTGACACACACACACACACACACACACACACACACACACACACACACACACACACACACACACACACACACACACACACACACACACACACACACACACTTTGAGATTTGATGTATACACAAACACACACCTGGAAATGCTAGCACAGGTTTACTAGCTATGCCCCCTTCTGTCCAGACCATTAGGTAGTTATCACTGCCACCAGAACTCCTTATCACCTACTTTAAGGCCCTTACCAAAAGGGTGACCAATCCTACTTTGTGATGTTGCTATTATCCAAATGGTAAGTGTGACCAAGGCCAAGGCTATTTAGAAGTGGCCTATACTGTGTCATCAAATGCATATGCAAGTACACTAAGAGATTATATATCTCTAAACCAACCAGCCACAATTAAACTGCTTAAACATATTTAATAACAAATAATAAAAGAACAAGACAATACTCAACAACTCAGCACAATGACTACAGATTTTAGAATCACAGGAAATATTTTAAAACAGCATTGCAGGACAGTCTCAAATAAACACAGAAAACATCTAAACTAATCTTCACTATATTCCTATCTACATCTAAGGGAAATCACTGTACCCTAGTTACTTACTATGAGCAAGGCAGAAGTGCTGAAGATGGATGTTTCCAGGTCCAAAGACAAACACAAAATGCACATTCCCTGAGAGAGTTCCCAAATTAATATCAAAACATTACTGCTGAATCAGCTGGATGACATCACTATTTGTCACCTGCCTTCAGTTCCCAGGCTAACAGATACCAACAGAATTGTTGGGTCTATATTGTATTATCGGATTATGAAAAGAGTGAATGCTCTTTCATTGATCCAGTAATGTCGAAAGGAGAAAATAGTGAAGTCACAGAATAGCAATTTTTTCCCAGGGAAAAAAAATCGGTGGTCCGTCTTCAGGACTTTGCTATTTTCTCCACTATGGTGCGATCTTGGAGTTGATATATTTAAGTAGGGGTGTGTGGGAGGCACAGCTCCCCCATTGGGGCCATGGGAGGGCAAAGCCCCCCACTTAATTTTGTGTTTAATTTTTTTTTTTTTTTTTTTTGTAGTGCAGTGAATTTTTTCCCTGGGAAAAAAAAATTGCTGTTCCATGTGTTCACATTTTTGTGGTTTTGACATTATTGGTTCAATGCAAGAGCATTCGCTCTTGCCATCATCCTATAATGTGATACAGATGCACATTTTTGAGAAGTGCATATCTCACAAAGTTTGCCTAGAGCTGGAAGTTGTAAAACTGTTAAACAGTTTTAAATTTTAAGCCTGGTAATTATATCTGTTTCAAGACAATAGAAAGAAATTCCTAGCTCTAGGCATCCTGTCATCTTGCTGCCTTGAAACTAACTTTTATAGCACATCGTAAACAATTCAACTTATTTTCTTAAAGTTTTGCAAGTTAACTCTGTATGTTCCAGCTTCTACCATTAAAACACGCATATGCACAGGTATATAGTTTATGCACATTTCTGCTCTTTCCCAGTAGGGTACACTGTGGTTACATTCTTGAAGCTCGGTACATAACATACAGTTCAACACATACTTTTGCACGAGTAGTTTAATATCCGCATAACATATAGTTCTCTTACATTTGTAAAACAAGCCTATGGATCATATTAATATTCACAAATGACATATGATTATTTGCAAAATTCTAGCTAGCTGGGCTGGCAGCATTTGGGGTTGTAACAGGAGAAATGCCATCTTTTTTCCATTCATGATGCCTTCTTTTTGCAGATTTACTATCCATTTCTGAAAAAAAGCATAGTAAATCTGCTGATTTAACAAATTCCGATAGTCTGTCTATTTTTTTGAAACAGAAGTCTGTACAGTGTTTTCTGGACTACCCTATAATTGGTTTGATTTCCAGACAGTCCGGAAAAAAAATGGATAGGTGGCAATGCTAGCAGAAAATGGTAATTAAACCTGATGGACTGAAAGAAAGCAGGGTATGTGTGAAAACACATGTAATGTCAATGCAGTGACAGGAGCTTAGCGGCTATGATGCAATATTTTAAAGCCAAACACTGCATTGTGGAATACCTAGAGGTTGACTAAAAAATTATAATCACATCAAGATGCTGAACCCCATGTGGGCAGACTCTGGAATTACATGTGAAAGTATAAGAAAAACTATATATAGTCCCAAAGTGGTGTTAAAATGTAGGAAACATCAAGACATGATAAAATAAAGATGTTTATTCAGTCTGTGGTTGTGGTTCTCATTTAAGCACAGCTTAATGGTTAAGGGCAAGGCAAAACAAAGAATCACCCTAGAATATTCATCTTTGTATTTTTATCCCTGATATAGTAATTTTCTCACTCTTATGCCTCTGTTATAAAGTAATTTGCCACTGTATCATAGTGACTGCTATGCAATTTATTACAGTAAGGTAAATGTTATGCATCTGTAAACATTCCATAATACACAAATTTGGAATGCTGTCAATTTTTTTTAGTAACCTGCCCATGTTGAACTTAGCTTCTACCTTTTTTTTACAGTTCACTGTTATGATTTTATTTAAAATATGAGATCCTTGTTTCTATATAATTTTCTTTTATTACCATTCTATTCTATGTCAATAACTGAATTTTTTTTTCATAAGTGATTACAAACTCTGCCTGCATTAGTTCTGGCATTTAATTTATATATTATTTGAATCCACTTTAATGGTTCTAAGGGAGTCTTTCGGGTTCACTATTAAAGAAGAGTATTTCTATTTTAATTTTTTTTTTTGCATTTTTTAACTTGGTTGGTATCTATTTGAGATATACATATAAATAATTCTTACTCAAGGTTAAAATTAAATTAAGTCAGACTTTATATACTGCATATGGACCTCGGAAGAGGGTTCATTTTGGAGCCTTTCTTACACGTTTCTCTGGTTCTTACTTCATTCCATTTAATCTGCTCTGTACTAGCACTTTTTACTGCTTATTTTGTCTCTTTGTATCTATTTGTATCCATTTAGCATCTTTGTCATCCTCAGAAAGTTTCAAAAGTTCATTGGTACTTACTAGGCTATTGATCCACGAGGATCTTTAAAACCTTAGCTATACATTCCCATGAGGTTTTAGCCTTTAACCCAGAGATGAACAGAACATTTACATGTTGTCTCTATCCTTGAAGTACAAAGGTCCTAAACCAGGGGTTAACCATCCATTTGTCCAGATAACATTTAAATAATGCAAGATAACTACTTTTCTTTATGTGCAGAGAAAGACAATTCCAAATAATTGGTATACACTGTAATACATATCTCTCCCTACAAAATGGTTTATTTATGTGGAAAATAGATATAGATCGCTTGAGCAGGAGTTTATGCTCCTATTGGGCTTGCAAATGTGCAGTAGGTCTGAAAGGATAAGATCTGTTGAGGCTGTGTACATGAGACAGTGTGCCCTGTAACCTGTAGGGCACCAGGAAGAGGGGTATGATTTTGAGATGGTTTTCAAAGATTTTATGATTCAAATCTTTGTTTTTTTAGTAAGAAAGCACTGTGGACTTCTGAGGTGTGCAAAAAGTTTGTTCAAGGTCACAGAGTAAACATATGAAGCCTGAGGGAATCAGACCATGTGCTCCAGAAAATGGATCTTTAACATTTCATACCCTTAATCACCTGGGCTAAGTGCCACCTGAAGAACACATTTACTCCTCATCATGGGATCAAACCCTGATCTCCCACATGACAGGTGGGGAAACACATCACTATACAAACAAAAAAAGATGACCTCCATAAATAGTTCTCCAAAATGTTCTTTTAGGTGGTGTTAGAACTGCTTTTGTTTTTCATCCTGTTTCTCTGTAAAACAGTTTTTGGAGCTCATCAATGAGTTATGTGTTTTGTACTTTTCTTTTATAGGTTTCTATATTCCTTCTAAGTCTTTCTACTTCTGCTTATATTTGTTGTAGATGGTGTATGATAAATTCTTATCTGTTTTGACGCTCTTAATTTTATCACATTTTTCTAAGAGTTTTGAACGATATATTCCCTTTTTCAACATTCTTTTGTGGTGATACTTCCCTCTTACTTGCTTTTTATTTTTCTGTTCTATATTTCCGTTGTGAAATTGTATTTGTTCCCTTCATTTCCTTTGGTAATCTGCATTTGTGTGGTACCACTTTACCTGCTATTAGTTTGGCAGAGTAGTATATTCATTTTATTTCCAGTGCATCACATAAATCTCTTTAAATACTGACAAATAATGTCTTCATCTAGTTTATCAATCTTCTAACACTTTGGGTTTTATTCACTTTCTGTTATGGTTCCTCTCACTACCTTAATTCCACCTGCTTATTTCTATTAAATAAGGCAGGCCCTCTCTTAAACCATTCTGTTCTTGGATGAGATGGTTCTCTTTGCTCTTAGTTTCCTGCTCTTTCCCCATGCTATCCACTCCTTAAATGACTTTCAAACAATTCTCCTGCAGATGGCTTCAAACGTTTACTCTCTGGCATATGGCTTCTAAAAGTGACCTGTTCTGGCTCTTCTACCATTTTCCTGGGGATTCATTGACTCATCATGTTGTGACATTTCATGTATTGGAGTCTCCACAATAAACAGCTTTAAAACCAATAGGGCACCAGATCAACAGGATCAGCAAAAAACTTTCCCAAACTTAGAAAAAACAATAATTTTATTAATGCTTTAACTTAAAATCATGGCGTTTTCACCCCCTGCATCGGACTTCATCAGATAACTACTCCCTTTCATCAGAATGCTTAAATACTCTTCCCCTCAATTCTGTTTAACTAATTAACACTTTAAAAATTAATACTAACTGCTCCAGTCTACCAAACATACAAATATCAATAAGATAAGTTAAAAAAAGTTCCTAAAAGAAATTATATTATTAAAAATGTGTTGGTAAAACATACCAAAAAGTGAAATTTTGATGCATGTTATTAAACTTCTTTTAATGTTTATTTATTTCAAACTATAGGACCCCAAACCAAGATACTAAGTTATTAAGGAAAACCTTGACATGGAGGTCATAACAGAGACAAGGAGGTCATAACATCTCTGTATTATTTTCTTATAAGGCCAATTATTGAGTACAATGCCCCCTTTGTCATGTACCTTGCAAAGCACATGTAGCAGTTAGAGGGACCACAGAGATTCCTCAGCAGGAGAATCCAGGGCCTCAAACATCTACCATACACAGATAGGCTAAAACCCTGTCCTTCTACTTAGTTTCATACAGACTTCTCAGAGGTGACCTCTGTCTGGCATACAAACCAATTTCAGACCCCTGTCTTGATGGGACTAAAGCATATCCACAAGTCAAGCTCCACTCAAGTAGCCTGCAAGCATGACCTCAACCTGGTCTGTGACATCAATAGGACTTGCTGGGGGGACAGATTTGTGTCCCAGAGAATCCCCCATCTGTGGAATAGACTCCTTCTCCACGTCAAGCAGAGTACCTCTTTACCCCTTTTTAAGTGCCTGGATATACTGGATTGGAAAAAGAAAATACAATTCTGGGATTCCACCTGTGCCCCTGTTGGACAGGGGGTTTGGGTGCTGCCGTGTCTAAACATGGGATAAACTCTTGGCTAGGCTTATAAGGGCCTCAGGGCCAATAGCCTAGTAACTTCCTATGATCCTATGTCCCTATGTCCACCATCAGCTAGTCATTCTAATACCAGCAATACACCACTGCCATCTAGCGACCAAACCTGGGAAAGTTTTTAGTACCTAAAAAGGACCAATAAATCAAATAATTAAGCAATAACCCATGCCTGGGTGTGTGTAATGCTGGATTTACCCCATGGTTGGTGTGGTTTAGTCATGAGGGCAAAGCCCAAGTGGCCAAACAAAGACAACAGTGGGTAAATCCAGCATTACCCACACCCAGAAGTGGGTTATTGCTATTATACAATGACATTATTTAAGAAAAAAAATACTTTCTTTTCTTAAATAATGGCATTGTATAATGCCTCCTTACTGCCCTTCTGCAACTGTCCAGTATTCTGCGGAAGTTCTTATGTACCGTGCATGCGTATGGTTACGCAGTACATCAGAGCTGTGTGTGGAAGCAACGGAGAAAGGAAGATCTCCATTGCTTTTTAAAAGATGTCTTGCTATGTTAAAAGAGTTTAACATAGCAAGATAGCTTTAAAAAAATCAACGGAGAAAGGAAGAACTCATTTAACACAGTGAGATAACAGCAACAGAGCTCTTCTGTTCCCCATTGCTGTCCAACACAAAAAAAATAAAAGACTTATACTAATGGAAAACGTCTGGGCGACGGGACCTTTTTCCATTAGTATAAGTCTGATTTACAATGGGCACGCTGACCAATCAGTGTGCACATTTTGGAATATTAATGGGGGGTTGTTGTATAATAACCCATATTTACTCACAGTCCTGGTGCTCTGAGTTTTAACACCTGGGCTGGAGAGACATATTCTTTCAAACCTGGTATTTTGTTAGCTTCTAAAATTAACTGCCATTATAATCACGCTATTCAGTTTTTGTCTCCCACGGTCCCCCCTAGGATCCTTTTTTACTTCTGCAATCACAAAAAACTCAAAAGCAGCATATTGGCAGTTTAAGGTGTGTTTATATAAAGCATTCCTCCCATCATTAGTTTTAATGTCATTTAGGTGCTCATATATGCTTCATTTTAATTTTTGTGTAGTTTTCTCTATATAGAATGCATTACATTTTTACATAAAACTAAATAAATCACCCCACTGTTATTACAATTTGAATATGTCCCACCTTTGATCAATTTTTCTCTTGCTCAAGATAAATCAACTCTTTGTTAATAATATAGGAGCATTGAACACATACTCCATCTTTAAAAGTTCCTCTTCTTTGATTTCCATTTCAGCCACATCTATTGTTTTCCAATATTTCTTTAATGTTATTACTCTTTTTATGTACAAATTTCATAGGCTCCTTAAGCAGTTCCTCCAAATTTGAATAGGAAGAGAATCTTTCCTAATTCCTCTTGACTACCTCCCTTGTAATATAAGTATCACTATTAAAAGTCATAATATAGGATCCTTTGTAGGTCCAATCCTTTTGATGTTGATCCTTCATTTTTCTCCCCATTATGGTTACTCCCAAGTATTGTATTGTCCTGCTCATTCGCTAGGATCGGTTTATATTTATCTAATCTTCCTTCTTTCACTTCTTTCAGTATTTCTTCAACTACCTTTAATGGGTATTTCCTTTCACAAAACATAACTTTTAATTTTTTATACTCTTCTTCAAAGTCTACTTCATCGGAAGTCATCCTTGACCCCCTAATAAACTGTCCTTTCACTGTGCTCCTTTTAAAACTACATGGGTGTGCAGCTGTAAAGAATAAATAGGAACTGGAAAAAGTTTCCTTCCTATAAATAGTAGTTTCAGATTATTTTGTCTCATCCATTTTATATACTGTTACCTCAAATACTTCCATTTTGTCCGTAGTAACACTATACGTAAATCTAAGAAAATCTGTAGTGTTATTCATATAGTCCATAAATTCCCAGCCCTGTCTCTGTTCCAGTCAAAATATACATACATTGTGCAAGGAACCTTTGATGCAAATTCACTTCCTTGCATATGTGGAACCAAAAGAAATCTATTTTTTGTTCTATAAACTGACCAACACTATGCTTTGGCATACATGGGGCACAACAAGTACCACATTACTACATCTTTTTCTTGCTTAAAAAACTCCCTTCAAAAATAAAATTATTAGCCAGTACATTTCCATTGTCTATATACAATTTAAAGTAATCCATTGACACCTCCTTGTCTCATAATTCTTCTTCAAACCACTTTAATCCTGTATTTAACAGCATTACTGAGAAATAGATCCACTGTATACCTCTATTGTAAATGAATATCAATTCTTCCCTATATAAAATATTAATACATTTTAAAAATTCCCAGGAATCTTTTAAAATTCCAGATTGTTGTGTCCATATATTCTTCAATTTTAAAATTCAGAAATTTAGCTATAGGATACGTTTTAGACATTAGCTGCCATAATTTGTCCTAAAGGTGGGGATCATTCACATTTGTATGGACCTTCGAGATGACAAAGATTGATGGTACCAGTGGCTTATCTATTGAAAGGTATCGAATGATCTTTTGATCTATCATGTCATCCTTCAATAATTCTTTTAAGGTGAAGTCTATTTTATAATAAGTTACGTTTATTTCATTTCTAGAAACTCTCGAATATTTGTTTTCGTCATTAAGGAGTTCCATCATCTTTCCTGCATGTACCACAGAGTCCATTCGAACAATCCCCCCCCCCTTTATCTGGCATCATTATTCTCACATATTTATTTATTATTCTTATTCTGGGCTGTTAATAAAGAACCCTGGTTCCTTCTGGCAAGTGGTGTGTGATCTCTGGTATCAAACCAAGGTACACCATTATAGACAGATGGGATTGGTTACAAAAAACACCTGACAGCAAACCTTCCAACAGCACTTGATCCACTGCAGTTCGCATACCATGTGAACTGCTCAGCAACTGACTAGAATGTCACCATCTCTGTTGCTCTGCATCTCCCAATAGCACACCTAGAAAACAAGGACACTTATGTCAGAATGTTGTTTATTGATTTCAGTTCAACATTCAATACAGTGATCCCACAACAGCTAATAGAAAAACTTGTCCACCTAGGTGTTAATAACCACATGTGCAACTGGATCCTGGACTTTCTGACTGGAAGACCCCAAAGAGTATGTGGGGCAAGAACACCTCAAAGAGCATCACTATCAACACAGGGGTACCTCAGGGGTATGTGCTAAGCCTTCTAGCCATTACTATATTGATCCACGACTGTAATGCCAGATTTAGCACCAACCACACCATTATGACATTAGTGCTGGCGGCCTTATCTGCAAAGGAGAAAAAAAATCTTACAGGGAAGAAGTGAGTTCTCTGATTGAGTGGTGTGCCATGTATAATCTGGACCTCAATGTCAGCAAAATCAAGGAGATTATAATAGACTTCAGGAGAGTAGAACCAGCTCACTCTCTTTTCAAATAGGGAGGTAGTATAAAGGGTAAAGAACACAAAATTCTATTGGGTCTACACAGCGGAGGATCTTTCTTGGTCAACCAATACCAGTCACATAGTAAAGAAAGTCCATCAACATCTTCACTTCTTGAACTTGAGGAAATCAAGCATACCTCCCTCTATCCTCTCCACCTTCTACAGTGCAACCATAGAAAGTACCCTAATAATACCAACTTCATGGTGTGGTATGGAAGCAGTTCAGCTGCAGTTCAAAAAGCCCTACAAAGACAGAGTTGTGGACAAAATAACAGGATCCAAACTTACAGAGGTAAAGGATCTATGATGAGTGGATGGGGGATCGTAGGTGTGTCCCGGGAATTACTTCCATGTCACTATTAGATAGAAGCACAGTAAACTAA
>NC_056726.1:1074867770-1074902767 GCF_019279795.1 Protopterus annectens | reverse complement strand
CACCACCCCTTGATTTGAGTATACTGTGCCCTTTTTAAGGTTTAGTTTACTGTGCCTCTATCTAATAGTGACACGGAAGTAATCCCCGGGACAAACCTACGATCCCCCATCCACTCATCATAGATCCTTTACCTCTGTAAGTTTGGATCCTGTTATTTTGTCCACAACTCTGTCTTTGTAGGGCTTTTTGAACTGCAGCTGAACAGCTTCCATACCACACCATGAAGTTGCACATTAGGGTACTTTCTATGGTTGCACTGTAGAAGGTGGAGAGGATAGAGGGAGGTAGGCTTGATTTCCTCAAGTTCAAGAAGTGAAGATGTTGATGGACTTTCTTTGCTATGTGACTGGTATTGGTTGACCAAGAAAGATCCTCCGCTGTGTAGACCCAATAGAATTTTGTGTTCTTTACCCTTTATACTACCTCCCTATTTGAAAAGAGAGTGAGCTGGTTCTACTCTCCTGAAGTCTATTATAATCTCCTAGATTTTGCTGATATTGAGGTCCAGATTATACATGGCACACCACTCATAGGTTCATAGGTTCATAGGTTCATACTAGGCTATCTGCCCAAGGGCATTTATAAGCCTAGCACATAGTTATGTGGCTTTCGCCACCCCTTTAGTTTGAAGATAACAATGCCTATTATTTTGCTGTGCCTCTGTCAAGCAGTGACACTGAAGTAATCCCTGGGGTATATCTGCGATCTCCCATCCATTGGTCAAGATTCCTCTTGAACAAGGCCAGCGAGGTGCTCTGCCTCACATGTACCGGGATTTTGTTCCACAGCATAGGGAGTCTCTGGGTGATGAATCTGTCCCTCCAGCACGTTCTATTAATAACCGTGTCAAGGTTTAAGTCTCCCGCCCTTGTGGTTCTGAGGGATCTAGATTTTTTGAGGTGAAGCATATTCATCAAATCTGGGTTTGACATGGCCTTATATGTCAGGCACAGGTCACCTCTGAGCAAGCGGTATGCGACTGAATAGAGCTGGAGTTCTTTCAGTCAGGCAGCATAAGACATATTTTTGAGACCCTTTATCCTTTTGGTGAGGAACTTTGTGGCCTTTCCAGCTGCTGCAGGTGTCTGGTCAGATACATTCGAATGGGGCATTGTACTCAATCATAGGTCTAATGAGTGATGAGTACAGGGGGGCGATGACCTCCCTAGATCTAGATGTGAATCCCTTCATGATCAGGTGGGCAATGTAGAAGGTTTTCCTAACTACTTTGGCAGCATGAGTGTCAAACGAAAGGTTACTGTCAACCTGGGTCCCAGATCCCTGATGACTTCTTCTGTGCTCAGTGGATTGCCACCTATATGGTAGCTAGGGGTAACCTTGTTTTTCCCGAAGGGTATGACTATGCATTCTTGGCGTTTAACTTTAGGCCATGGCTCTGGCACCAGTTATCCGTTTCTGTGAGGCCCTTCTGAAGGATATCTGTGTCAGATGTGTTTTCGACTATGGCGCCCAGTTTGCAGTCATCTGCAAACTTTGTCAGCCATAACCCTCCTGTGTTTGCTTGTACTTCAGAAAAGTAGATGCCGAACAAGAGTGGTCCCAGGACTGAGCCCTGTGGGACACCACTTGTGACAGGCTTTGAGTCTGACATGGCGTCAGAAACTCTGACCCTGTGGGTTCTGTCACTTAGCCAGTTTGCAACCCATCTTGTGATGTATGGGTTTACATTCAAGCTGATGAGTTTTTCGATGATACCTGAGTGGGGTATTGTGTCGAAGGCCTTTGCCAGGTCGAGGTAGGCTGTATGAACTGCCTTACCCTCATCAATGGCCTTGGTGACTGTTTCGAAAAAGTCAACCAAGTTTAAAAGGCATGATCTGCCTTTGACAAAGCCAAACTGGGTTGGATCCAAAGTCTGCAAGTTCCTATGTCTTTATTTATGAGGTCCATTATGATCCTCCATGGCTTTGCAGATAAGGCTTGTCAAGCTAATGGGCGGTAATTTCCAGGGTCTGTGGAGGCACCGCCCTTGTGAAGTGGGACCACAGTCGCCGTGCCACTCCTTGGGTACGTATCCTGAGGTGAGGCTAAGATTAAACAGCTGTCCTAACTGCGGGTTTAATTCTCATTGAGTTCGTGGAGCACACAGCCGGGGACACCATCCAGTCCCATGGATGCTGTGTTTTTTGCCTTGGAGAGCAGTTCTCACCTGGGCGTTGGAGATGTTTGGGGGCTACAATCCTCTGGTATAGATATCTCTCCTTTTGGGGGAGTTTGCACTGAACCTGTCAGCCAGTATGTTGGCAATGTGTGTAGGTTCGGTAATCTTCACAGGATTTAGAAGTAATTCTGAGGATATGTGGGAGTTTACTCGTAGGTTTCTAAATAGCTAAAGAAGGCCTTATGATTGTCTTTTGAGTCCTTGGCGATTTTTCTCTCAAAATTTGCCTTGGATGATTTTATGAGAGCTCTTAGTTTTTTACTTATAATGATCAAAGGTGTCTTACCTTTCAAGGATTTTGCTCTATCTTGTAGTAGCTTCCTCCTTTTGTTGTAGAGCTTGTTTATGGCTGGGGTCCACCAGACTGGACGCTTGCCTTTGGTACAAAGAGTCTTAGTTTTGTTTGGGATTGCCTGATCCATGCAGTCCTGTAGGTGCTGGTAGAAGGCATTTGTAAGTGATTCAGCAGTTTGAGTAATGTTTAGCACTGGCTCAGGGGCCTTAAAGGAGATCACACTAGTTTTTAGAAGTGTGAAGTTGGCTTTTGAGAAGTTTTTCACTGTGGTCTTTTTTATTTCAGGTGGGGGCGGGATGAGGACCTCCAGCGAGATTAGTTTATGATCTGATATCACCAGTGAGGGGTATACTTCCGGTGTTGAACATTGTGATCCCATGTTCGTGATGATTAGATCAAGTATGTTTTCTCCTCTTGTGGGGATGGTGACTAGTTGTTCCATGGCATTTGAGTTTATGAACTCCAGGAACCTTTGGGCTAGAGTGTTTGGGCTTGAGTAGTGTTCCCAGTCTATATTAGGGTAGTTGAAGTCATCTAGTATGATGGTGTTTGGAGATACATTTAACCCCTCCAGTGTTTTCAGGAAGGCCATGTTCGGTTCCTGAGTTTGAGAGGGTGGCCTGTAACATGCTACAAATTGCAGAGCAGTCTTGCCTATGGTTAATTGCACCTGGATGGTCTCCGATGCATCGTGCGTTGCCACCAACCTTGAGGTGTGTGTGTCCTTTATGAATATGGACACCCCCCTCCTTTCTTGGTGTTGTCCGGATTTTGGGGCCGGAATGCATGATATGAGGTGAAACCTGATAGTGCTGGGGTGCTCTCAGGAGCCTTGAACCAGGATTCTGTCACAGCACAGACATCGATGTTCTCCATACTGAGAAGGGCCTCGAGTGCGTGCATCTTGAGATTGAGACTTCTGGCATTGAGCAGCATTACCCTTAGTTTTTGCCTTTTTTGTGTTCTAGCGTGGTAGGTTTAGAATTTGAGCCTTGCCTAAAAAGGCACTATGGGGGTGCAAGAGCCTTTGCCAATATCCAGAAGCCCAGGGTGACAGGTGCAAGCCATCCTCGCGAAGCAGCGTGGCTTGTCCAGCATGTCATCCCAGGCAGACAGACATTGATCCTTTGAATGACACCAGAATTTAAGCCAATTATTAAAGCTGATCATCTTATCACTGTATTGTGGCATCATTCTAGGTGAAGGTAGGATACTGCTCAAGGTCAGGGTCATACCTGCCTGGGCTACATAATCAGAGAGCTCCTCGATGTCTCTTTTCATGTAGTCCAAGGAGGTACGTCTCAGGTCGTTGACACCAGTGTGGACAATGACTGAGTCGTACTTGTACCTGCTGTTGAGAGACCTGAGTGCTTGCGTTATGTGGCGGATTCTAGCGCCCGACAGGCAGCTTACTGTGACCTTCTCCTTACTCAGTCTGGTGAGCGGGACATCAGTGTGCCTGACTATGGAGTCACCAATGACGAGTGTGTCTGGCATTACGTTTGGCCTTAAGGGCTGTGACTGTTTGACACTCTGACTGTGTGGTCTATGTGTTGCATGTGTTGGGTCCTGAGGTGGTAGTTGTTTGGGTGTCTGCTTTGGTGGCCTCTGCTGTTTTGGTAGATTTTTGATCAGAGCCTCCGAGTATGTCTTTGTGTGATTATGTGTATGATTTGAAGTTGTGATGGTACTATGTGTGACTGGGTATGTAGTGTGTGTGGTTACCTTCTCCTCCTGTCTGGTCTTGCCAGTCCTATGTTGAGAGAGCTCAGCCTCCAGTTTGGCCATATAGTTGCATCTCTTGCATGTATTTGTGTTTTGTGGGAGAAGGAGAGGATTGTCTGTGTACATGAGGCAATTGTAACATTGCCTCAATATTCCCAGGTTCACCAGTTGAGCAGGAGAAGACACTAGCAGCTAATCCCTCGACATGCTAGAAGTAATAGATAAAAATACTTACAAAAGACTCTGGGGGATGTGGGTTCTAGGCTGGTGGGGTACTATCTATAATAATAGTGCTTTATCAAGGTGCAAGTACTGTAGGAGCAAGTGCTAGGCTTTACATATAGAGAATAGTCTACTTGGGAATCAAGTAGAGATGAAGCTTTTAGTTATAGGATACGCTGGTTAGATCGGCAGTACAGTTCGGGGAAGGTAGTTTTAAGGGAAAATTTGAAGAGTGGAATTAAGGTAGCCCGAATAGTTTAACCTTGTTTAACCGCCACTGCTCTTGTGTGCAACAGTGGCAACTCCGTGCTAAATCGCGCTAACGCGTGCTTTATAGCAGGGGGCTGGAAAAAACAGGAAATGACCCAAAATGGCCAACGAATTACTAGCTGCTGTCTCTAACCACTCCTCTGAGGACAAACAAGCAGCTCAGTACTCCCCACTCCCACTGGTGAGTAAAGAAACTACCTCTGGCCACACAAGAAAATGGAGGAAACAGGAACCAAATACAAAGCTCAGGGATCAGCAAAATCTGATCTCTGGAACAACTAGCTAGGAAAGTTTAGGAAAGGAGAAGTATTTTTTGTTTTTTTTTTTAGTTTTTTTGCAAACAGAAAAAATACAGTAAATGCTTTGATATTCGACTAAATTGCTATCAAAGGCTGGTACGCTTGAGTGTATTAGCCTGTTTGTTACTTTTAAGCAAAACTTTAGCCAACAAGTGCAATCAACAATTTAAGCACAGAAAAACAGGAAAATCAGGTAATAAAACAGTAATATAGGCACAAACAGTAGTCGAAAAGCTCAAAAGATCGAAAAATGCAAACTAAAAAGTTTAAAAAATACTTATGATCAAGAAAGTTGCTTTTTCTGCTCTCTGCTGGCTTAGGAACTCTGCAGGGGACCACGAGGAGCTATGCCAAGTTCTCTAATGCCAGAAAAGCCCGCCAAAGCGTGCTTTATAGCAGGGGCTGGAAAACAGGAAATGACCCAAAATGGCCAACGACTTACTAGTTGCTGTCTCTAACCACTCCTCTGAGGACAAACAAGCAGCTCAGTACTCCCCACTCCCACTGGTGAGTAAAGAAACTACCTCTGGCCACACAAGAAAATGGAGGAAACAGGAACCAAATACAAAGCCCAGGGATCAGCAAAATCTGATCTCTGGAACAACTAGCTAGGAAAGTTTAGGAAAGGAGAAGTATTTTTTGTTTTTTTTTTTAGTTTTTTTGCAAACAGACAGAAAAAATACAGTAAATACTTTGGTATTCGACTAAATTGCTATCAAAGGCTGGTACACTTGAGTGTATTAGCCTGTTTGTTACTTTTAAGCAAAACTTTAGCCAACAAGTGCAATCAACAATATAAGCTCACAAAAACAGGAAAATAAGGTAATAAAACAGTAATACAGTCACAAACAGTAGTCGAAAAGCTCAAAAGATCGAAAAATGCAAAATAAAATGTTTAAAAAATACTTATCAAGAAAGTTGCTTTTTCTTCTCTCTGCTGGCTTAGGAACTCTGCAGGGGACCACGAGGAGCTTTGCCAAGTTCTCTAATCAATCAGAGAACTCACTTCTTCCCTGTAAGATTTTTTTTTCCTTTGCCGATGAGGCCGCCAGCACTAATGTCATAATGGTGTGGTTGGTGCTAAATCTGGCATTACAGTCGTGGATCAATATAGTAAATAATAGAGTGCTTAGCACATACCCCTGAGGTACCCCTGTGTTGATAGTGATGCTCTTTGAGGAGTCCTTGCCCCACATACTCTTTGGGGTCTTCTAGTCAGAAAGTCCAGGATCCAGTTGCACATGTGGTTATTAACACCTAGGTGGACAAGTTTTTCTATTAGCTGTTGTGGGATCACTGTATTGAATGTTGAACTGAAATCAATAAACAGCATTCTGACATAAGTGTCCTTGTTTTCTAGGTGTGCTATTGGGAGATGCAGAGCAACAGAGATGGCATCTGCCGTTGAGCAGTTCACATGGTATGCGAACTGCAGTGGATCAAGTGCTGTTGGAAGGTTTGCTGTCAGGTGTTTTTTGAACCAATCCCATCTGTCTATAATGGTGTACCTTGGTTTGATACCAGAGATCACACACCACTTGCCAGAAGGAACCAGGGTTCTTTATTAACACTCCAGAATAAGAATAATAAATAAATATGTGAGAATAATGATGCCAGATAAGGGGGTTGTTCGAATGGACTCTGTGGTACATGCAGGAAAGATGATGGAACTCCTTAATGACGAAAACAAATATTCGAGAGTTTCTAGAAATGAAATAAACTTAACTTATTATAAAATAGACTTCACCTTAAAAGAATTATTGAAGGATGACATGATAGATCAAAAGATTATTCGATACCTTTCAATAGATAAGCCACTGGTACCATCAATCTTTGTCATCTCGAAGGTCCATACAAATGTGAATGATCCCCACCTTTAGGACAATTGCGGCAGCTAATGTGTCTAAAACGTATCCTATAGCTAAATTTCTGAATTTTAAAATTGAAGAATATATGGACACAACAATCTGGAATTTTAAAAGACTCCTGGGAATTTTTAAAATGTATTAATATTTTATATAGGGAAGAATTGATATTCATTACAATAGATATACAGGATCTATTTTCAGTAATGCTGTTAAATACAGGATTAAAGTGGTTTGAGGAAGAATTATGAGACAACAAGGAGGTGTCAATGGATTACTTTAAATTGTATATAGACAATGGAAATGTACTGGCTAATAATTTTATTTTTTTTGAAGGGGAGTTTTTTAAGCAAGAAAAAGATGTAGCAATGGGTACTTGTTGTGCCCCCATGTATGCCAGCATAGTGTTGTCAGTTTATAGAACAAAAATACATTTTTGGTTCCACATATGCAAGGAAGTGGAATTTGCATCAAAGGTTCCTGTACAATGTATGTATATTTTGGACTGGAACAGAGACAGGGCTGGGGGAATTTATGGACTATATGAATAACACTACAGATTTTCTTAGATTTACTTATAATGTTACTACGGACAAAATGAAGTATTTGGAGGTAACAGTACATAAAATGGATGAGACAAAAGAATTTGAAACTACTATTTATAGGAAGGAAACTTTTTCCAGTTCCTATTTATTCTTTACAGCTGCACACCCATGTAGTTTTAAAAGGAGCACAGTGAAAGGACAGTTTATTAGGGGGTCAAGGATGACTTCCGATGAAGTAGACTTTGAAGAAGAGTATAAAAAATTAAAAGTTATGTTTTGTGAAAGGAAATACCCATTAAAGGTAGTTGAAGAAATACTGAAAGAAGTGAAAGAAGGAAGATTAGATAAATATAAATCGATCCTAGCGAATGAGCAGGACACTACAAGACTTGGGAGTAACCATAATGGGGAGAAAAATGAAGGATCAACATCAAAAGAATTGGACCGACAAAGGATCCTATATTATGACTTTTAATAGTGATACTTATATTACAAGGGAGGTAGTCAAGAGGAATTAGGAAAGATTCTCTTCCTATTCAAATTTGGAGGAACTGTTTAAGGAGCCTATGAAATTTGTACATAAAAAGAGTAATAACACTAATGAAATATTGGAAAACAATAAATGTGGCTGAAATGGAAATCAAAGAAAAGTAACTTTTAAAGATGGAGTATGTGTTCAATGCTCCTATATTATTAATAAAGAGTTGATTTATCTTGAGCAAGAGAAAAATTGATCAAAGGTGGGACATATTCAAATTGTAATAGCAGTGGGGTGATTGATTTAGTTTTATGTAAACAATGTAATGCAGTCTATATAGAGAAAACTACACAAACATTAAAATGAAGCATATATGTGCACCTAAATGACATTAAAACTAATGATGGGAGGAATGCTTTATATAAACACACCTTAAACTGCAAATATGCTGCTTTTGAGTTTTTTGTGATTGCATAAGTAAAAAAGGATCCTAGGGGGGACCGTGGAAGACAAAAACTGAATAGCGTGATTATAATGGCAGTTAATTTTAGAAGCTAACAAAATGCCAGGTTTGAAAGAATATGTCTCTCCAACCCAGGTGTTAAAACTCAGAGCACCAGGACTGTGAGTAAATATAGGTTATTATACAACAACCCCCCATTAATATTCCAAAATGTGCATGCTGATTGGTCAGCGTGCCCATTGTAAATCAGACTTATACTAATGGAAAAAGGTCCGGTCGCCCAGACTTTTTCCATTAGTATAAGTCTTTTATTTTTTTTTGTGTTGGACAGCAATGGAGAACAGAAGAGCTCTGTTGCTGTTATCTCGCTGTGTTAAATCAGTTCTTCCTTTCTCCGTTGCTTTTTTTAAAGCTATCTTGCTATGTTAAACTCTTTTAACATAGCAAGACATCTTTTAAAAAGCAACGGAGATCTTCCTTTCTCAGTTGCTTCCACACACAGCTCTGATGTACTGTGTAACCATATGCATGCACGGTACATAAGAACTGCCGCAGAATACTGGACAGCTGCAGAAGGGCAGCAAGGAGGCATTATACAATGCCATTATTTAAGAAAAGTAAGTATTTTTTTTCTTAAATAATGTCATTGTATAATAGCAATAACTCACTTCTGGGTGTGGTCGCTAGATGGCAGTGGTATATTGCTGGTATTAGAATGACTAGCTGATGGTGGACATAGGGTCATAGGATCATAGGAAGTTACTAGGCTATTGGCCCTGAGGCACTTATAAGCCTAGCCAAGAGTTTATCCCATGTTTAAACACGGCAGCACCCAAACCCCCTGTCCAACAGGGGCACAGGTGGAATCCCAGAATTGTATTTTCTTTTTCCAATCCAGTATATCCAGGCACTTAAAAAGTGGTAAAGAGGTACTCTGCTTGACATGGAGAGGGAGTCTATTCCACAGATGGGGGATTCTCTGGGACACAAATCTGTCCCCCCAGCAAGTCCTATTGATGTCACAGACCGGGTTGAGGTCATGCTTGCAGGCTACTTGAGTGGAGCTTGACTTGTGGATATGCTTTAGTCCCATCAAGACAGGGGTCTGAAATTGCTTTGTATGCCAGACAGAGGTCACCTCTGAGAAGTCTGTATGAAACTAAGTAGAAGGACAGGGTTTTAGCCTATCTATGTATGGTAGATGTTTGAGGCCCTGGATTCTCCTGCTGAGGAATCTCTGTGGTCCCTCTAACTGCTACATGTGCTTTGCAAGGTACATGACAAAGGGGGCATTGTACTCAATAATTGGCCTTATAAGAAAATAATACAGAGATGTTATGACCTCCTTGTCTCTGTTATGACCTCCATGTCAAGGTTTTCCTTAATAACTTAGTATCTTGGTTTGGGGTCCTATAGTTTGAAATAAATAAACATTAAAAGAAGTTTAATAATATGCATCAAAATTCCACTTTTTGGTATGTTTTACTAACGCATTTTTAATAATGTAATTTCTTTTAGGAACTTTTTTTAACTTATCTTATTGATATTTGTATGTTTGGTAGATTGGAGCAGTTAGTATTAATTTTTAAAGTGTTAATTAGTTAAACAGAATTGAGGGGAAGAGTATTTAAGCATTCTGATGAAAGGGAGTAGTTATCTGATGAAGTCCGATGCAGGGGGTGAAAACGCCATGATTTTAAGTTAAAGCATTAATAAAATTATTGTTTTTTCTAAGTTTGGGAAAGTTTTTTGCTGATCCTGTTGATCTGGTGCCCTATTGGTTTTAAAGCTGTTTATTGTGGAGACTCCAATACATGAAATGTCACAAAATGATGAGTCAATGAATCCCCAGGAAAATGGTAGAAGAGCCAGAACAGGTCACTTTTAGAAGCCATATGCCAGACAGTAAACGTTTGAAGCCATCTGCAGCAGAATTGTTTGAAAGTCATTTAAGGAGTGGATAGCATGGGGAAAGAGCAGGAAACTAAGAGCAAAGAGAACCATCTCATCCAAGAACAGAAAGGTTTAAGAGAGGACCTGCCTTATTTAATAGAAATAAGCAGGTGGAATTAAGGTAGTGAGAGGAACCATAACAGAAAGTGAATAAAACCCAAAGTGTTAGAAGACTGATAAACTAGATGAAGACATTATTTGTCAGTATTTAAAGAGATTTATGTGATGCAATGGAAATAAAATGAATATACTACTCTGCCAAACTAATAGCAGGTAAAGTGGTACCACAAAAATGCAGATTACCAAAGGAAATGAAGGGAACAAATACAATTTCACAACGGAAATATAGAACAGAAAAATAAAAAGCAAGTAAGAGAGGAAGTATCACCACTAAAGAATGTTGAAAAGGGAATATGTCATTCAAAACTCTTAGAAAAATGTGATAAAATTAAGAGCATCAAAACAGATAAGAATTTATCATACACCATCTACAACAAATATAAGCAGAAGTAGAAAGACTTAGAAGGAATATAGAAACCTATAAAAGAAAAGTACAAAACACGTAACTCATTGATGAGCTCCAAAAACTGTTTTACAGAGAAACAGGATGAAAAACAAAAGCAGTTCTAACACCACCTAAAAGAACATTTTGGAGAACTATTTATGGAGGTCATCTTTTTTTGTTTGTATAGTGATGTGTTTCCCCACCTGTCATGTGGGAGATCAGGGTTTGATCCCCTGATGAGGAGTAGATGTGTTCTTCGGGTGGCACTTAGCCCAGGTGATTAAGGGTATGAAATGTTAAAGATCCATTTTCTGGAGCACATGGTCTGATTCCCTCAGGCTTCATATGTTTACTCTGTGACCTTGAACAAACTTTTTGCACACCTCAGAAGTCCACAGTGCTTTCTTACTAAAAAAACAAAGATTTGAATCATAAAATCTTTGAAAACCATCTCAAAATCATACCCCTCTTCCTGGTGCCCTACAGGTTACAGGGCACACTGTCTCATGTACACAGCCTCAACAGATCTTATCCTTTCAGACCTACTGCACATTTGCAAGCCCAATAGGAGCATAAACTCCTGCTCAAGCGATCTATATCTATTTTCCACATAAATAAACCATGTTGTAGGGAGAGATATGTATTACAGTGCATACCAATTATTTGGAATCGTCTTTCTCTGCACATAAAGAAAAGTAGTTATCTTGCATTATTTAAATGTTATCTGGACAAATGGATGGTTAACCCCTGGTTTAGGACCTTTGTACTTCATGGATAGAGACAACATGTAAATTTCTGTTCATCTCTGGGTTAAAGGCTAAAACCTCATGGGAATGTATAGCTAAGGTTTTAAAGATCCTCGTGGATCAATTGCCTAGTAAGTACCAATGAACTTTTGAAACTTTCTGAGGATGACAAAGATGCTAAATGGATACAAATGGATACAAAGAGACAAAATAAGCAGTAAAAAGTGCTAGTACAGAGCAGATTAAATGGAATGAAGTAAGAACCAGAAAAACGTGTAAGAAAGGCTCCAAAATAAACCCTCTTCCGAGGTCCATATGCAGTATATAAAGTCTGACTTAATTTAATTTTAACCTTGAGTAAGAATTATTTATATGTATATCTCAAATAGATATCAACCAAGTTAAAAAATGCAAAAAAAAAAAATAAATAAAAATACTCTTCTTTAATAGTGAACCCGAAAGACTCCCTTAGAACCATTAAAGTGGATTCAAATAATATATAAATTAAATGCCAGAACTAATGCAGGCAGAGTTTGTAATCATTTATGAAAAAAAAATCAGTTATTGACATAGAATAGAATGGTAATAAAAGAAAATTATATAGAAACAAGGATCTCATATTTTAAATAAAATCATAACAGTGAACTGTAAAAAAACAAGGTAGAAGCTAAGTTCAACATGGGCAGGTTACTAAAAAAAAATTGACAGCATTCCAAATTTGTGTATTATGGAATGTTTACAGATGCATAACATTTACCTTACTGTGATAAATTGCATAGCAGTCACTATGATACAGTGGCAAATTACTTTATAACAGAGGCATAAGAGTGAGAAAATTACTATGTAAGGGATAAAAATACAAAGATTAATATTCTAGGGTGATTCTTTCTTTTGGCTTGCCCTTAACCATTAAGCTGTTTGCTTAAATGAGAACCACAACCACAGACTGAATAAACATCTTTATTTTATCATGTCTTGGGGCCAGATTCAGGAAGGCTTACACGGAGTTCAAGAATAGTGTAAGCCTCCGTGTAAGCCTCCCAATTCAGGAACAGCCCAAATCTCCGTGTAAGAGACAGCTAACACGTCTCTTACATGGACTGGGTGTGGAAATGCTCAATACCTCATTTGCAGCTCAAAGATATGCAAATGAGGTATCTGAGCGATCCACGAAGCAGAAACCAGTCCGTGTAATGGACGTGTTAGCTGCAGAAATGTACTCAGCTGACAACTGAGTACATTTCTGCAAAATTAAAAACGGAGCTATGTCAGCTCCAAATAAAGGGTGCATATGTTTCATTAAGCATGCCAATGGCCAAATATGTGGCCATTGGCATGAAAAAGTGTTGCAAAAATATGTTATATAACTTTTTTTTTCCACGGGATTTTGAGGTTTAACTGCAGCGCACACCCGCAAACGGGTGTGCTACCTAAAACTAAAACCGAAGCTTATAAGCCCACAATTGTGGGATTTATGTATTACATGTAATGTCAATGGAGGACTTGCAGACCAAAACAATATGGCCTCCGTTTAGTGGTTGTCAAGGGGGGGAAGCTCCGTGTAAGACATGTAACTAGTCATTACTAGGCAATCCTATGTAAATGAGGGTTACAATACTGAATCACACTGCCACATAGGTAATGAGCACTTTCTGAGTAGTGTAAGAGTTAGAGAAGGGGGAGGAACAGAGTAAGAGGTAGGTGACATCACGGGGGCAAGGATAGATACAAATGTACCAGATTGGAGGGCAATGTAAGGTGAAAGATGACAGACAGACTTCAGGGAGGGAGGTGTGTCCCAACAGAACACTAGGAAAGTCAAGAAATTGAAGGTTTACGCTATCCCTACACTCAAAGTTTCTTGAAATACGTGCATGCGCGCGTGTGCGCGCGTGGAAGGCAGGTTCAACATGTGGAAGTGTGTTGTAAACCATTTACAACGGTTTGCGCGGGCGTGCACGTGTGTAAGGCAGTGTGCGCGCGTTTTAACATGAATCAGCCTAGTTCACACCGTGTAAGGATGTGTGCGCGCGTGTAACACCGTGTAGGGATGTGTGCACGCGTTTAAGTGACTGTGAGCATGTTTGAGCTGGTGTGCACATTGCTCCCCTTCAGGAAACAGAGAGGAAACAGGAAAAACCAAAATACAGGGAAACTGCCAGGGAATACTGCTGGAGTTAATTGGTGGAAACAATTGGAAGCAGGCAATTATGCAGGCAGACTAGAAGCCCAGCCCATCACTTAAAACACTGCAAAGAGCAGTGCAGGGTGTTTCTCACAAGAGATACTGCAAGAAAGTAAGCCATCAGAATTGTAAACTGAAAAAAGCTGAACTCAGAGCAGAAATGCTAGGGGCTGCCATAGCTGTTATAATCAGGCAAAGGCGAATTGCTGAGGGTGGTGACAATGCAGATGCTGACAGACAACCCAGAGTGAGGAGAAGGAGAAGAGTATACAGGCCCAGGGTCACCTACCATGGGTTACATGAGCTGGAGATAGTAGAGCGCTACAGAGTGGACAGAGACCTTCTGCAGCAGATTGTTGAGCTGTGCAGGCCACATCTCACACACAGAACCAACAGAGGGGAACCCATCCCAGTGGAAACCAGGGTATGTGTTGGCCTAAGAATACTAGCAACAGGTACCTTCCAGAGACCAACTGGTGATATGATGGGGATATCACAGGCATCAGCCTCCAGGGTACTGCACCAGTTCCTGGATGCCATGTCAGCACATGTCGGTGATCATATATATGTCCCTAATGACCGTGAGGTTGTGGCCAGCAATATGCGTCTCTTCCAGCAAATAGCGGGATACCCTGAGGTGCTGGGTGCAATAGACTGCACGCGATATGCATCAAAGCACCAGCTGGTGAGCGGGGTAGAGCCTGCATTAACCGCAAGGGATACCCTCCATCAACTGCCAGGTCATGTGTGATGCCCAGGGCATAATAATGAATGTGTGTGCTGGCTGCCCTGGGAGCTACCACGATTCCCACATCTGGCATCTGACGCAGCTGTACCCATCATTTGCCAGTGGGGACTTCCCACACGGACACCTAGTGGGGGATGCAGGTTATGCACTTGAGCCGTGGCTGATGACACCCATCAGAAATGCACACACACCTGAACAGGAACGCCATAATGAGGCACACGCACAAACACGTAATGTCATAGAGCGTGTGTTTGGGCTGCTCAAATCACGGTTCCGGTGTCTGGACACATCTGGTGGAGCCTTGCAGTACACACCAACTACATGTACCCAAATGGTCATGATATGTGCTATGCTACATAATATGATCCTGTGGAAACAGCTGCAGCAGGACCAGCACAGGGCTGGGCCTAACATCCCCCCACCATTGCCAAGGCCACCACAGGCAGAGGGTGACTCGGAGGAGGAACAACCTGACCTTGTCCCACTAGGCAGAAGGAGGCGTGCCCAGTATGCCCTGGCCTTGGCAAAGAGGCAACACATAGCACATACACTTGGTCAGTAGGAACACTGGGACTGATACCCGCTCTGACTCACTCATATAGTAACAGGGATGCCTAACATGACACAACCTGCTTCCAAACATGTACAGGGAGTGTAGTATATGCATCCGACAGAGGCAGCCCTGCAGCACCACCTGAGGCATGAATGCCATGTGTTAAGTAATGTAATACCATGTACCATATGCACACCTGAGGACCCAACTAACATCCACCCTCACCAATCATAAACCACAAAAAACACAAACCTACCTCATAGGTACCACAAGCAATAGTAACCTAGATGTAATGCTACCCAATGCCAGAAGTATAAATGCATGCAGTGTAAACGCACACAGTATAGAGAATGTAGATATCAGTGCTGTAATAGAAAACAGGGTCAAAGCCCACATCAGCACCCTGACACTACCAGGTCACACCTCTGTCCTAATAGCAGGAACTGCCCCAGGCCTACTCTGGCAACGTGAGTGTCAAACGAAATATTACTGTCAACCTGGGTGCCCAGGACCCTGATAACCTCTTCTGTGCTTAGAGGATTGCCACCTAGATGGGAACTAGGGGTAACCCTGTTGTTCCCGAAGGGTATGACTATGCATTGTTTAGCGTTTAACATAAGGCCATGGCTCTGGCACCAGTTATCTGTGTCTATGAGACCCTTCTGAAGGATGTCTGTGTCAGATGGGTTTCCAACTATGGTTCCCAGTTTGCAGTCATCTTCAAACTTTGTCAGCCATAATCCTCCTGTGTTTGCTTGTACTTCTGAAAAATAGATGCTGAACAAATGTGGGCCCAGGACTGAGCCCTGTGGGACACCACTTGTGACAGCTCTGGAGTGTGACATGGCACCAGCAACTTTGACCCTGTGTGTTCTGTCACTTAGCCAGTTTGCAACCCATGCTGTGATGTATGGGTTCACAATTAAGCTGGTGATGTTTTCAATGATACCTGAGTGGGGTATTGTGTCGAAAGCCTTTGCCAGGTCCAGGTAGGCTGTGTGGACTGCCTTGCCCACATCAATGGCCTGGGTGACTGTCTTGAAAAAGTCAACCAAGTTTAAAAGGCTTGATCTGCCCTTGACAAAGCCAAACTGGATTGGATCCAATGTCTGCAAGTCCCCTATGTCTTCATTTATTATTCCCATTATGATCCTCTCCATAGCTTAGCAGACCAGGCTTGTCAAGCTGATGGGATGGTAGTTTCCGGGGGTTGGTGGAGGCACCTCCTTTGTGAAGTGGGTCCACCATTGCTGTATGCCACTCCTTGGGCACATATCCTAAGGTGAGGCTAAGATTAAACAGCTGCCCTAACTGCGGGTGCAATTCCTCATTGAGTTCATGGAGCACACAACTGGGGACACCATCTGGTCCCATGGATAAAGTGTTTTCCGCCTTGGATAGAGCAGTTCTCACCCCAGCATTGGAGATGTTTGGGGGCTACAATCCTCTGGTGTAGATACCCCTCCAGTTGGGGGGAGGTGGGGGGAGAAATCTGCACTGAACCTGTCAGCCAGTATGTTGGCAATGTCTGTAGTTTCAGTGATATTTACATCATTCCGAACTAATTCTGAGCATATCTGGGAGTTCCCTCCCAGGTGTCAAACATAGGTAAAAAAGGCCTCATGATTGTCCCTTGAGTCCTGAGTGGGTTTACTCTCAAAACTCGCCTTGGATGATTGTATGGGGGAACCCAGTGTTTTACTCATAATGAGCAGGGGTGTCTTCCCTTCTACGGATTTCACTCTATCTTGTAGTAGCTCCTTCCTTTTGTTGTAGAGCTTGTTTATGGCTAGGGTCCACCAGACTGGATGCTTGCCTGTGGTACAAAGAGTCTTTGTTTTGTTTGGGATTGCCTGATCCATGCAGTCCTGGAGGTGCTGGTAGAAGGCATTTGTAAGTGATACAGAGGCTTGGGTAATGGTGTCCGCTGGCCTGGGGACCTTGAAAGAGACCACACCAGTCCTTAGAAATGTGAAGTCGGCATTTGAGAAGGTCTTCACTGTTTGTTTTTCTATCTGGGGTGTGGGTGGGATGTGGACTCCCACTGAGATTAGTCCATGATCTGATCTCACCAATGATGGGTATACTTCTGGTGTTGAACAGTGTGACCATATGTTCGTGATGATGAGTTCTAGTATGTTGTCTCCACTTGTGGGGATGGTGACCAGTTGTTCCATGGCATTTGAGTGTATGAACTCTTGGAACCTTTGTGTTAGAGTGTTGTGGCTTGATTAGTGATCCCAGTCTATATTTGGATAGTTGGAATCACCCAGTAGGATGGTGTTTGGAGATACATTTATCCCCTCCAGTGTTTTCAGGACAGCTGTGTGAGGTACCTGAGTTTGAGAGGGTTGCATGTAACATGCTACAAACTGCAGAGCAGTCTTGCCTACGGTTACTGGTACCTGGATGGTCTCCGATGCATCGTGTGTTGCCACCAACCTTGAGGTGAGGGTGTCCTTGATGAATATGGACACCCACCCTCCTTTCTTGGTGTTGTCCGGATTTTGGTGACGGAACACATGATATGAGGTAACACCCGATAGTGCCGGGGTGCTGTCAGAAGCTGTGAACCAGGTTTCAGGCACAGCACAGACATCAATGTGCTACATACTGAGAAGGGCATCGAGTGTGTGCAGCTTGAGGTTGAGACCTCTGGCATTGAGCAGCATTACCCTTAGTGTCTTTCCTTTTCTGTGTTCTAGGGTGGTAGGTGTAGAATCTGATTCTTGCATAAAAAAGGCACAATGGGGGTAGCAAGAGCATCAGCCGAAATCCGGAAGCCCAGGGGTGACAGGTACAAGCTGTCCCTTGCATATCAGCGTGGCCTGTCCAGCATGTCATCCCAGGCAGACAGACATTGGACCCCCTTTGAATGACACCATAGTTTAAGCAAATTATTACAGCTGATCATCTTGTCTCTGTTTATGTGGCATCATACTTGGTGAAGGTAGGATACTGCTCAAGGTCAGGGTCATACCTGCCTGGCCTACATAATCAGAGGGATCCTCTATGTCTCTTTCCATGTAGTCCAGGGAGGTACATCTCAGGTCGTTCACACCAGCATGGATAATGACTGGGTCAGACTTGTACTTGCAGTTGAGTGACCTGAGTGCTTGCATTATGTGGTGGATTCCAGTGCCCGATAGGCAGCTTACTGTGACCTCCTCCGTACTCGATCTGGTGAGCGGGACATCAGTGTGTCTGACTATGGAGTCACCTATGACAAGTGTGTCTGGCATTGTGTTTGGCCTTAAGGGCTGTGACTGTTTGGCACACTGACTCTGTGGTCTATGTGTTGCATGTGCTGTGCCCTGCGGAGGCAGTTGTGTGGGTGTCTGCTGTGGTGGCCGCTGCTGTTTTGGTAGAATTCTGATCAGAGCCTCCGAGTATGTCTTTGTGTGTCTATGTGTATGATTTTAAGTTGTGATAGTGCTATGTGAGACTGGGTTTGTGATGTGTGTGTTTACCTTCACCTTCTCTCTGGTCTTGCTAGTCCTATGCTGAGAGAGCTCAGCCTCCACTTTGGCTATATAGTTGCATCTCTCACATGTATGTGTGTTTTATGGGAGAAGGAGAGGGTTGTCAGTGTACATGAGGCAATTGTAACATTGCCTCAATATTCCCAGGTTCATCAGCTGAGCAGGAGAGGACACTAGCAACTGATCCCTAGACATGCTAGAAGGAATAGACAAAACAATGTTGGAATACAGGGGGATATCAAGCCTCCCAAACCACATCATAGTGCTTGACTGACAATACCTACACATACACCATTGTTTCATAGTGTCATAGTTTACTACTAGGCTATCTGCCCTAGTGCATGTATAAGCCTAGCCATAGTGATGTGGCTATTGCCACCCCTTATAGTGGTAATAAGTGTACAGAATAGATTCCGAATATTGTGCCTCTGACTTCGTAGTGACACATTATGACCCCCTTACGTAATTGAATAACATGACTGTGCCTCTGTCTAGTCTATGCCTCTGTCTCATATGCAGTTGTCCAGATGTCTCTTGAAGAGAGTCAGTGAGGGACTCTCTCTAACATGAACTGGGATACTCTGCTATAGTGTGAGATGCCTCTGAGTTATGACTCTGTCCCTCCAGCATGTCCTATACATGTATGTGCTGAGGTTCAAATCCTCAGCTCTCATGGTTCTGGTGGATTTGGATTGCTTGCAGTGGAGCATGTCCACCAAATCCTGATTGGACATGGTCTTGTATGTCAGGCATAGGTCACCTGTAAGTATGCGGTATGACACTGAATAAAGCTGGATTTCCTCTATTCTGGAAGCATATGACATGTGTTGAAGACCCCTGATCTTCATGGTAGGTACTTTTGGGGTCTCTCCAGCTGTTGCAAGTGCTGGGTGGGGTACATACCATATGGGGCTTTGTATTCAATCATGGGCCTGATAAGGGAGAAGGATATCTGGATGGAAAACCCTCCATGATAAGGTGGGCAAGATAGAAAGTCTTCCTAACCACTTTGGCAACATGGGTGTCAAATGAGATGTCACTATCTACATGTGTCCCCAGGTGTCAGATTTGTTTTCTGTGCTCAGTGGGTTGCTGTCTATGTATTGATCTGTGGGTACTTTGTTCCTCCCAAAGGGGATGAATACACATCAGTTGCATTCAGTTTCAGGCCATGCATCTGGCACCAGCTATCCGCCTTTGTGACGGCATTCTGTAGGATGTGTGTGCCGGCTGATGTATTCACTATGGTGCCTAGGTTGCAGTCATCTGCAAACTTTGTCAGCCACAACCCTCCTATGTTTGCTTTCACATCTGAAAAGCAAATACCAATTAAGAGGGGTCCCAGGACACATCCTTGTGGGACACCACCTGTGACTGGCTTCGAATCTGACAAGGCACCTGCAATGTTGACTTTATGGGTTCTGTTTCTTAGCCATTTTGCAACCTATCCTGTGACATATGCTGTTATATGTCAGCTGTTGAGCTTGGCTATGATGCCTGAGAGGGGTATTGTGTCACAGGCCTTAGCCAAGTGCAGGTAGGCTGTGTGGACTGCGTAGCCCTTATCGATGGCCCTACTGACAGTTTCATAGTAGTCAACTAGGTGCAAAAGGCAGGATCTGCCCTGTACAAAGCTGAACTGGGTGGGAACAAGGGTCCGTAGGTCAGCAATGTCTCTGTGTAAGAGCTCCATAATGACTCTTCCCATAGCTTTGCAGACAAGGCTGGTTAAGCTTGTGTGGTGGTAGTTGCCATGGTCTGTGGAGGTATCTCCTTTGTGGAGTGGGACCACTGTTGCTGTACGCCAGTGTTTAGGTACATATCCTGTAGCAAGGCTAAGGTTAAATAGCATTTGTATATACGGGTCCAGCTCCTTCTGGAGTTCACATAGCATGCAACCGGGGATACCAGCAGGTCCCATTGATGCTGTGTACTTGTCTTTGCTGAGTGCGGCTCTCACATGGACATCCAAGATGACAGTGAGGTTACATACAGCTGTGATAACTATCTTCTTTTGGGGTGAGGGAGGGGGTAAATCGCACTGAAGCTGTCCGCCGGAATGTTGCCAATATCTGTCAGGTCACTGGAATATATGTTGTTGTGTACCAACTCTGAGCATATCTGAGGGTTCCCAACCAGGTGTCTGACATAACTGAAGAAAGCAGTGTGGTTACCTTCATTGTCTTTGGTGATTTATGTCCCCAAGTTGACCTTGCATGTCTTTATGAGATAATGTAGCTTTCTACTAGTGCTGATCACAGCTGTCTTCCCTTTTGGAGATGTAGCTCTGTCTTGCATTAGTATCCCTCATCTGTCATGCAGTCAACAGATCAGCGGGATAGCAACCTGGCAATGCGAATCAACGAGATGGAAAAAAAGCTTGAACGCAAGTTTATTTTATTAAAAAAGCGTTTTCGCTGCTTAGAAATTATGCAGCTACAGAAACAAATTGTGGAAAAAAAGGCGCTAGACTTTTTAAAATATTTTAAGGAAGTGGTTAAATTACATCACTTCCTGAAAAATACTTATTAGAAAGCCCAGTTTAAAAACACATTATAATGTATACCTAAAACAATGCAAGTGGACGTTCATTTATTTATTCTTTGGACGTCCTCTTGCGTTGTTTTAGGTATACATTATAATGTGTTTTTAAACTGGGCGTTCTAATAAGTATTTTTCAGGAAGTGATGTAATTTAACCACTTCCTTAAAATATTTTAAAAAGTCTAGCGCCTTTTTTCACAATTTGTTTCTGAAGAAGCTGCATAATTTCTAAGCAGCGAAAACGCTTTTTTAATAAAATAAACTTGCGTTCAAGCTTTTTTCCATCTCGTTGATTCGCATTGCCAGGTTGCTATCCCGCTGATCTGTTGACTGTTTCGTTGGTTTATTACTTGTTGGTTCCACGTTCATCTGTCATGCAGTTTGTTTATGGCTGGGGTCCACCAGACAGGCCACTTTCCCTTTGTGGAGAGGGTCCTGTTTTTATTTGTGATTGCATGGTCCATGCTTTCTGACATCTAGCTAAGGGGAGGTCATTGTGGTTCTGCAGTTATCTTTCATCAGCATTAGAAATGACCACAACAGCCCCTGTGGGGTGTACCTCATGCAGACACATCCAGCACCTGTAAAGTCCATAACAGTACCTCACCAGGAGTATGAAAGAGCTGGAACACATGTAATTTGTCGCAGGATTAAACAGAGTGCAGCTCCACACACTGCCATGCTGTCCACCCAGATGCAAGCTGTGCCTGATATAGAAAGCCATGTCCAAGCTGGAATCAATGCACATGCTGCACCTTGTACAATCTGAATGGCAGGGAGCTATGCACATGAGGGACCTGAACCCCAACACTGACATACATAGGACAGGCTGTACTGCATTATCCATAACACAGAAGCCACCCCCACGCATGAGTAAACTACCAGTACAGGTTATCCGTAGAGTCACTCGTTGATTCCCCTCAACAGGAATCCTAATGAGCGGATGGGAGATGGGAGGTTTACCCTGGGTATCAATGTTATGTCACAGGTAGACAGAGGCACAGTATACTAAACCAGACATATGTCATGGCAAACTACACTTACAATGTGTTGACGGACAAACACACTCTCCGACTAGCATTAGAAATGGCCTAGGGCACATCGGTAGTGTTTGCCAATGTTCACCCATGTTGTGGAATACACTACTGATGTTGGATGAGGCTGTTGTAAGTAGTTCACATCTGAACATAATGCAACATGGTCAGATAGGTTCATAGGTACATAGGTTTATACTAGGCTATCTTCCATAAGGCAGGTATAAGCCTAGCCCAGAGTTTGTTGGCGTACACCACCCCTTATATGGAAACAGTACTGTGCCCATTATTTTGTCATGCCTCTCTCCAGCAGTGACACAGTGACGATCCCCGGGTTAAACGTATGACCTTCCATCCACAGGTCAAGATACCTCTTGAACACAGCCAGCAAGGTGCTCTGCCTCACATGGACCGGGATTGTATTCCACAGCATAGGCAGTCTCCGAGTGATAACTCCATCCCTCCAACATGTCCAACGTACATCCCTGCAAAGGTGTAAGTCACTTGCACTAGTGGTTCAGGTGGATCTGCCGATTCTGAGGTGGAGCATGTCCATTAATCCCTGTTTGGACATGGCCTTGCATGTCAGGCACATGTCACCTCTAAGCAGATGGTATGTGAGTGAATAGAGCGGGAGTGTCTTCAATCTGGCAGCATATGACAGATGTTGGGGTTCCTTGATCCTTTAGGTGGGGGACATTCAGGGTGTCTCCAATTGCTGCAGATGTTGGGTGAGATACATCCAGAATAGGGCATTCTACTCGATCACCGGTCTGATAAGTGAAGAGTACAGGGGAACAATGACCCACTAGATCTGGATGTGAATCCCATCCTGAGCAGGTGGGCAATGTAGAAGGTCTTTCTAGCCACTTTAGCAATGTGAGTGTCAGAAGAACGGCGACTGTCAACCTGGGTCCCCAGGTCCATGATAACCTCCTCTGTGCTTAGAGGATTGCCACCTATATGGTAGCTTGGGGTTACCTTGCTTTTCCCGAAGGGTATGTCTACACATGTTGTGCACTTTGACTCCAGGCCATGGCTCTGGCACCAGCTATCAGTTACTGTGAGTCCCTTCTGAAGGATATCCATGTCTGATGCACTGTCCACTATGGCGCCCAGTGTGCAGTCATCTGCAAACGTTGTCAGCCAAAGTCCTCCCATGTTGGCCTGTACTTCTGAGAAGTACATGACAAACAATAGGGGGCCAAGGACTGAGCCCTGTGTGACACCACCTTTGACCAGCCTGGAGTCTAACATAGTGCCAGCAACTCTAACCCTGTGGGTCCCGTCCTTAAGCCAGTTTGCAACCCATCTTGTGACATATGGGTTTACATTTCAGTTGGTAGGGTTTTCCACAATACCTGAGCGGGGTATTGTGTTGAAAGTGTTTGCAAGGCCTAGGTAGGCTGTATGGACTGCCTTTCCCTCAACAATGGCCTAAGTGACTGTTTTGAAAATGTCAACCGAGTACAAAAGGCATGATCTGCCCTTGACCAAGCCAAACTGGGACGGGTACAATGTCTGCATGTCCCCTATATCTTTGTTTATGAGCTCAATTATGATCCTCTCCATAGCTTTGCAGACTAGACTTGTTAAGCTTATGGGGCAGTGATTACCAGGGTCCGTAGAGGCAACGCCTTTGTGCAGATGTGCACAACTGGATCCTAACCAGGCTGTTGTGCACACTATGGAAATGTAAAGCAGTGATAGGACTAAAGCCCAGGATACTGACCACCACAGTGAAAGTACTGAACCACTACACTATACAGTACTACAGTGTTAGGTCAGTATGAATGGATGTTGACAAATGTGTGCAAAGTATCCCATGCAAAACCTGCAGGCACAGTATACTCCCTGTTCTGTTCACACAAAAAGCATTTGGACAGTAACTACACAACATGGCACAGAACACACAACCATAAACTGGAGGTATTTGTTGAAGGTCACACTCATCCACAAATGTGATGGGCTGCAGAGTTCAACATATGGAAAGCCCACACTGGGCATGCTCACACACTTAGATAAATGAGACATCTTTCACACAACATGCCATGGGAAGGCTGAACTGGGCATGCTCACACACTTAGTACAAATGTTGCTCCTAGCAACTGTGAAAACACACCAGAGGATGCTCATTCCCCTGTCTAGACACTGATCATGTAAGCACCCTATAAATATATCAGGAGAAAAAGAATCTCCCAGTAATCCGAATAGCGCGCTCCGCTAGTGTGGCCGTCTGTAGTGTCATAACATAGTTAGGTAGGGGTTTGAATCCAGCAAGTGTGTGTGAAGGGGGGTAAGTGTGTGTGTAAGTGTGTATGAAAGAACATCCCTTTTGGCAACTGGGAAAACACAACACAGGATGCTCATTCCACTTTCTAAACTCTGATCATGTCAGCACCCAATAAGTATATCAGGAGGAAAGAAATCACCCAGTAATTCGAATAGCGCGCTCTGCTAATGCATTCGTCTGTAGTGTCATAACATAGTTAGGTAGGGGTTTGAATCCAGCCTGTGGCAAGTGTGTGTGAAGCAGCGTAAGTGTGTATGAAAGGAACGTCCCTTTTGGCAACTGGGAAAACACAACACAGGATGTTCATCCCACTTTCTAAACTCTGATGATGTCAGCACCCTATAAGTATATCAGGGGAAAGAAAATCTCCCAGTAATGCGAATAGCACACTCTGCTAATGTATCTGTCTCTAGTGTCATAACATAGTTAGGTAGGGGTTTAAATCCAGCAAGTGTGTGTGAATGAAATATCCCTTTTGGCAACTGGGAAAACACACTACAGGATGCACATACCCCTTTCTAAATGATATCACAATTATGTATGGCTTTTGATTACAGACATGCCACGTGTGTGTTGCCCACACAGAATGCCCATGTGTGCAGGTTGTCCCTCACAATAATGCATGACATTGATCAAACCAGTTATGGCAATGCACACATGATGTATGTGTGTGTCAAATACACATATGTACCTGTGACCTTCAATAGTTAACATGTGTGATGTCTGCCACATGTGAATACATGGTATTTGCACATGGTAACATTATGACTGTGGTCTTCTGTGCAGGTGCTGCATGTGGGATGTGTATATACAGTGTGAGATGTAGATGCTATCAGCCTAGTAGTAAGGGATACACACCTGGTCTGGGGCATATAGTCTACCTGTTGTTGATGTACAGGTGCTGCATGTTTCCACCTGTTGTGGGAGTGGTAAGACGTTATTCCATAGCAATGCAGTGACTGCATGCTAAGAACTGTTCAGCTAGGGTGTTGTAGCTACACTAATTCATTAGCATTCAGTAATTTGTCAGAATCCCTGGTGAGGGTCTGATGCCAACCAAGGTCAGGGTTCTACCAGCCTGTGTCACTTGCTCAGTGATCCCTTTCATGTTCCCTATCATGTATCCCAGTGAGGGACATCCCACATCAGCTGTGGTGGCATGGACAATGACTGAGTCATATGTGTCCATGCATCTGACTGACCTGTATGCCTGTGTTATGTGGTGGACCACAGTGCCCCATGAGCATATCACTGTGACCTACACCTTGTCCAGCCTGGTGAGCATGTTCTCACTGTACTGGACAATAAAAGTACCTAACACAACTGCGGCAGTAGTGTTGTATAGCTGTACAGACTGTGCTTGTTTGACACACAAGATTTGTGTGCTATGTGTTATGCGTGCTGTGTGCAGACCTAATGTATGCCTGTGTGCCAGCTGCAGAGATGTCTGCCAGTCATGCAGGATGCTATCCTTAGGCTCCACAACTGGCCCGGTGTGTTTCCATGCTTGTATTGCTGTCCGGGTAGGTCCACATCAGATTGGTATTGCTGTCACTGTAGTATTTCATGCCACCCGACAGGTTATGCCAGTACTGGGTTCAGAGTGCTTAGTTCACAGTTTGGCCATGTGTTTCCATCTCATACATGTGTTGTACATCCATGGGTAGGGGATAGGGTTGGCTGTGTACATGTGGCAGCTGTGACATTACTACATGACACACATAGTCCACAACTGTACCATAGAGGTGACTGACAACTGACCTTTGCACATGCTACCATAGTATTGAGATTGCATTGGTGATTAACAGCACATAGGGCCAATGGTGAACAAGATACATAGGTCCATAGCTTCATACAGGGATGTCTGCCCAGGGCATGTATCCACCTAGCCAGAATGTGTGTGGCTTTCAACATGCATTGTAAATCTGTCTTGCTATGCCCTTTTCCAAGGTTAGTATACTGTGCCTCTGTCTTATAGTGACACATAAGTGATACCCAGGGTAACCCTACAATGTCACATCCAGTCATTAATATCACTCTTGAAGATAGTCACTGAGTCACTCTGCCTAACCTCTATTGGGATAATATTCAAGAATGAAGTGAGCCTCTGAGTTGTGAATGTGCCCCTCCAGCATGTCCTATGTATATCACTCCTGAGGTTCAAGTCTTTCCAGCGTGTATCCTGATGGGATCTGGATATTTTGAGGTGCAGCATGGCCATTAAGTGAGGGTTTGACATGGCTTTATATGTCAGGCACAGATTGCCTATGAAGAGGCAGTATGCCACTGAGTAGAGCTGCTGTTTCTTTAACCAGTCAGTATGTGTCATCTGTTTGAGCCCTTTGATCCTCTTGTCGAGGTACGTATGTGGTATTTCCAGTTGCTGCAGGTGTCTTTTAAGGTGCATGCCGACAGGTTCATCATAGTCAATTATGGGCATGATGAGGGATGAGTAAAGGGGAACAATGTCCTCCCCTGATCTACATGTGAATCCCATCATGATGATGTGGCCCATATAACATGCTTTCCTAACCACTTTGTCCATGTTGTTGTCAAATGGTAGAATGCTATCAACCTGTGTACCCCAAGGTGCATAATTCCTTTGTCTGCACTTAATGGATTAACACATAAGTGGTACTTTGTGGTCACTTTGTGTTTGACAAAGGGGATGACTATACGCTTTCTGTCATTCACCTTGAGGCCATGGCTGTGGCACAAGTCGTGTGTTTGCAAGAGGCCCTTTTGGAGGATGCGTGTGTTAGCTGGAGAGTTGATTATGGCGTCCGGTTTGCAGTCACCTGCGACTTGCTCAGCCACAGTACTTCCATGTTGGCCAGTACCTATGATAAATATATAATGAACATGACAGCTCCCAGGGATGAGCCTTGTGGGACACCACTTGTACCAGGTTGGAGGCTGACATGGCTCCAGCAATTCTAGCCATGTGTGTTCTGCCCTTGAGCCACTGTGCAACAACCATAGTGACATAGGGGTTAATATGTACACTGGTGAGCTTCCTAGAATGCACAAGTGGGGTATTGTATCAAAGGCTTATGCAAGGTCCAGGTAGGCTGTGTAGACCTCCTTCCCTTGACAGTGGCCTTGGTGACTGTTTCAAAGAAATCAAACAGGTTTGAGAGGCAGGATCGGCCATTAACAAAGCCAAACTGTGTATGGTGACATGTCTGTAGGTCCACAATATCTAGATATGTGAGGTTCATGATGATCCTCGCCATAGCTTTGCAGACAAAGCTAGTCAGACATATGGGGTGAATAGTGTCCAGGATCCGTGAAGGCACCACCTGAATGTAGAGGGACCACTGTTGCTGTACGCCACTCTTTGGCCACATATCGTGTAGTAAGGCTGGGATTGAACAGTAGTGTTATGTCTGGGTGTAGCTTTTCTTGTGGTTCATGTAGGGCACAGCCTGGGACACTGTCTGGGCCCATTGATGCAGTGTTTATTGCTTTGGGAAGGGCATCTCTTACCTGAGCATCTGTGATGTCAGGGGGGGCAGCACTCTGCTGTGAGACATATTTGCCCTTTTGGTGTGGTGGGGGGGAGAAGGCAGCAGTGAACCTGTCCACTAGGATGATGGCAATGTCTGTGTGTTTTGTATTTCATGTGACATCTCGGATTACCTCTGAGCATATCTGGGTAGTACCACCCAGGTTCCTAACATAACTACAGAAAGCCTTGTGATTATCCTCAGTGGCTTGTGGAATCTTCTCTCAAAGATGGCCTTAGACAATCGTATGGGTGCCTGTAGTTGTCTTCCAATACTCATCAGTGATGCCTTCACATTTTGGGAGTTTGTTGTATCATGTAGTGGCATCATCCTTCTACTGTATAGTGTGTTTATGGCTGGTGTCCGGCACACAGGACGTCTGCCTTTGGAGAATTGGGTCATGCTTTCATATGTGGTTCCATGATCCATGCATTCCTGAATGTGTCCATAGAATGCCTTTATACAGGTATCTGCAGTCTGGTCCATATTTTCAACAGGCCTGGGGCCTTTGAAGATTTCCACATCATTTATGAGGGGTGTGAACTTGCTTGACATGAGCTGTTGACAGACGTGCCGCCCTCCAGACTGAGCAAGGTGAGGGTCACATTTAGCTACCTGTCGGGTGATAGAATGTGCCACATAACACAGGCACACAGGTCACTCCACAGCAAGTACAACTATGAGGCAGTCATTGTCCATGCTGGTGTGAATGACCTGACACATACCTCCCTGGACTATATGACATGAGACACTACGCAGCTCTCTGAGCACGTAGCCCAAGACAGTTTGACCCTGACCTTGAGTAGCATCCTACCCTCACCAAGAACAATGCCACAATATCAAGGCACGATGATCCCTTCCAACAATTGACTGACATACTGGTGTCATTCACAGGTGTGCCAATGCCTGCCATCTTGGGGTGGTATGCTTTGCTAGGGACAGCTTGCACCTGTCACCCCTGTCCTACTGGAATTTGGCGGAGCCTCTTGCTACACCCATAGTGCCTGTATTAGGCAAGGCTCATAAGGCAAACCCACATCCATTTGTATCACAAAGGATGAGGAAGTCAGAGTGATGCTACTCAACACCGGAAGTCTAGACCTCAGGATGCACGCACTCAAAACCCTACTTAGCATTATGGACATTGATATCTGTGCAGTAACATAAACCTGTTTCAGGTTTCACAGGAGCACACCAGCACTACCAAGTTATAGCTGTTACCATTCTTGTCGGCTCCAACACTTGAACAAGGGAGGGGGAGTATCACTATTCAACGCAGATTCCCACGCCTCCACATTGGTGGCAAAGTACAACATAGATGTTAGGCCATTGAGTACAGAAGACGTAGTTGGGGACCTGGGGAAGAAACATGATAGCAGTCTGTCATTTGTCAACCACATGGCCAATGTGGATTGAAAGACATGTTATATAGCCCAGCTAATCATGAGGGATTCACATGTATGGCAGGGGAGGTCATTGTGCCTCTTTACTCATCCATCATCAGGCCTATAATTGTGTACAATGCACCTTTTGGGATGTACCTAACCAGACACCTACAGCAACTGGTACAGGACAACAGTACCTCATCAAGAGGATGCAATGGCTCAAACAGATGTCATATGCTGCCCAGGTAAAGGAAATCCAGCTGGACTCAGTGGCATACTGCCTGTTCAGAGGCAATCTGTGTGCCATATACAGCCATGTCCTACCCAGCAGTAATGAACATGCTGCACCTCAGGTAATCAGAGTCCCATACAGCCACATGCTCAGGAGACCTGAATCTCAGCACTGACATACATGGACATGCTGGAGGGGCATATTCCTAACCAAGAGGCTCCCTTCACTCTGTAATGAGCTCACACTACAGGTTAGGCAGAGTCCCTCATTGACTCTCTTCCATAGGAATCTGGATGAGTGGATGGAGATCATAGTTGTACCCCAGGTATCACTTCTATGCCACTGTTAGACAGAGGCACAGTATACTAACGTCGGACAAGGGCATAGCAGCATAACTTGTAATTGGGTGGCGAAAGACAAACACATTCTACTAGGCTTATCAATGCCCTAGGGCAAATAGCCCAGTATGAACCTATGAACATGTGTGTACTGCTATAGTACTTCTGCCATATGTTGCATGTGTGTGTGTTGTGGGGGATGCACAGGTAATGGCCAGATATTTCTGAACAGGCGACACGTCTGACACACTGTGGGTGTTCATCCCTACATACTGGATGTGTGTTGCCATCCAACCCTGTGATGTGGACACACATTACTCAGCCTGGATATACATATCCCAACAACACCACAAGCACAGTACACTACCTTGCTATGTATGCATGTAATTACACAGTTACTCACTAGATATGACTGTGATGCTATCCATGCAGCCCATTGGGCCAGTGGAAGCCACAACACGCACTTCCGGCCCCTTTGCATATGCTTACCACAGACATCCCACATACTGCATGTACTGTGCACACACAAATCTAACCCAGAACATCTGCACACCACTTATGAATCCTGTCCAGTGGACTACAGATACAGGCACATTGTATAACAATAGCAGGAGGCTACTGCAGCACAGGGCAGATTCACATGAAGGCAAGGCATCTGTGGTCAGCAGTGTTAAGATGCTTCACATTCACCAAATGCACAGATATTGGCAACATTGTTGCAGACAGTTTAGGTGCAGGTACCCCCCCCATTCTCCTACACATGTGGTATTAGTTATCCCAGATGACTGTAACCTCCCTATCCTCTCACATGTCCAGGTGAGGGCCACCCTCAACATTGCAGAACACATAGCATCACTGTTACGAAATGGTATCCCTGGATGTGTGCTACGTTCACCCCTGGAGGACATAGCACCACATGACAGACTGATATTAATCCCTGGCCATACTACAGGATATGTACCTGAACAATGCCATTAATACACAGTGGCCCCACACCAATGAGGAGTAACCTCTACTGACCCTGGTAACTACTGCATCATATGCACAACTGGCCTTGTGTTCTAAGCTATGGAAGTTTTAAGTATGGGCAACATGTACAGCAATATTACATATGTATATATTTCAGGACTATGTACACACAACCTTTCTCATGGACATACCTATAGATAGTGAACTATGATACATTTGGAGGTGTCACAGTAAACACAGTATTAACCTGCTACTTTGCATTACCTGTGTTTGTGGCAGCTGTTGCTGTGTCAGTGGTGCTGCTTGCTGCTTGCTGTTTTCTGCTGCTGCTGCTGGTTTTGCTGCTGGCAGTCTGTATATCTTCTTATTTCTCTCTCTCTCTCTCTCTCTCTCTCTCTTTGTCATTAGGTTTGTGCAATGACTGTATTGCATGTGTGGAGTGTGGGTACTGAATGCTTTTGTAGGTATCTGCATAGGCCCATGTGATGGCCTCTGCACCAATTGTAAGGCAGCATTGGCTAATTGCATACAGCCAGTTGTGTACTTATTGCATGTCTCACTGTGATTTCAGGACAGTGCTATAAAAAGGTATGTGAGATAGGCGTTGCCCTTTCAGATTGTAAGGGCGTGGACCATGCTGGTATGCTGTTGGAAAATGGTCTGTGAGTGTGAAGGTTAGTACATCTCTCATGCTTCATGCTGTGTTGTGAATTCAGGTTGCTGCATTTCTCCCACCTGTTCCCTGTAGTGAGTGTGTATGCATACTGACACCCACAACTATATTTATTATGTATTGCTATATATACATATGTGTACATATACATACTGTCATATATGTACATTAGCTGACAATATTGGGTACAAGCTTGATTCCAAGATGGCTGCCGACTAGACTAGTCCCTACTCTTTGAGCTCCTCACAGCTATTCAACTTTTGTTTTTTTTTACAACTTTATACCAATCTTTTTCCTCAGTTTTTTTCACAAAAAGATTTTATAAATCTTTTTCTACGCATTTGGATTTTTTTTTTCTTTGGACTTCTTATCCTGGGATTTATTTTACCTCAGAACAATTTTGTTCTCTCAGCTGCTTGGTCACCTGCTGCTTCAGATTATTCCTGGATCCTGATATCCTGTCAGTTGCACTTCATCTCTGGGCATGGCTACAAAATCTGACTCCATGGAGACTCAACCTACAAAGCTCAAATTTTCTTCAATGCTCTCTCCTGAAAAAGATTCCAGTTCAAAAAGATTAAGGACATCTAAACAATCTACTGAAACTTCCAAAGTAAGTAATAAAGACTTAAATGATTCAAATTTTCATTTAGACGAACCTTGTCTGCAAAGCTATGGAGAGGATCATAATGGAACTCATAAATAAAGACATTGGGGACCTACAGACACTGGATCCTACCCAATTTGGCTTTGTCAAGGGCAGATCCTGCCTCTTGAACTTGGTCGACTTTTTCGAAACAGTCACTAAGGCCATTGATGAGGGTAAGGCAGTTCACACAGCCTACCTTGACCTAGCAAAAGCATTCGACACAATACCCCACTCGGGCATCATAGAAAAGCTCACCAGCTTAGATGTAAACCCATATGTCACAAGATGGGTTGCAAACTGGCTCAAGGACAGAACACACAGGGTTAGAGTTGCTGGTGCCATGTCAGACTCTAAGCCGGTCACGAGCGGTGTCCCACAGGGCTCAGTTCTAGGCCCCCTCTTGTTCGGCATTTATTTTTCTGAAGTGCAGGCAAACATAGGGGGATTGTGGCTGACCAAATTTGCAGATGACTGCAAACTGGGCACCATAATTGACACTCCATCAGACACAGACATCCTCCAGAAAGGTCTCATAGAAATGGATAACTGGTGCCAGAGCCATGGCCTTAAGCTAAATGCCAAAAAATGTATAGTCATACCCTTTGGGAAAAACAAGGTAACCCCTAATTACCACATAGGTGGTAATCCATTAAACACGGAAGAAGTTATCAGGGACCTGGGGACCCAAGTTGACAGTAACCTCTCTTTTGACACTCACATTGCCAAAGTGGTTAGGAAGACCTTCTACATTACCCACCTGATCATGAAGGGATTCACATCCAGATCAGGAGAGGTCATTGTACCCCTGTACTCTTCACTTATCAGACCAATGATTGAGTACAACGCCCCATTTGGAATGTACCTTACCCGACACCTGCAGCAGTTGGAAAGACCCCAAAAGTTCCTCACCAAGAGGATAAAGGGGCTCAAACATATGTGATACGATGCCCGACTGAAGAAACTCCAGCTCTATTCAGTCGCATACCATCTGCTCAGAGGTGATCTGTGCCTGACATACAAGGCCATGTCCAACCTGGAATTAATGGACATGCTCCACCTCAAAAAATCCAAATCCACCAGAGCCACGAGAGCAAGAGACTTAAACCTCAACACGGATATAAATAGGACGTGCTGGAGGGACAGATTCATCACCCAGAGACTCCCTACACTATGGAACAGAATCCCAGTCCATGTGAGGCAGAGCCCCTCACTGACTCTGTTCAAGAGAAATCTTGACGAGTGGAATGGGAGTCATCTCTGTATCACTGCTGGACAGAGGCACAGCAAACTAATGGGTATAGTATTCTCATCCTAAGGGGTGGTGAAAGCCACACACACTCTGGCTAGGCTTATAAATGCCCTAGGGCAGATAGCCTAGTATGAACCTATGAACCTATGCACCTATAAAAGTAGCATTAAAGCCTATCCAAAGTGCTATCCAAAATTTCTCAGAACAATTTGCTGACTTTAGTAAAACTTTAAAGCAAATAAATGACAAAATGGATATGATTGAAAATAGAAATTCAGCTTTAGAGATAAAAACTGATTCATTGGAAAGTGACCTTAAGTCTAAAGATAAGATTATTTCTGATATACAAGCTAAACTGTTGGATTTGGAAGCCAGGAGTCGTAGAAATAACATCATTATTCGTGGTTTGCCAGAATCTTATGACAATAAAAATTTGTTATCTGTGACTAAGAACATCTTTGAAACATTGTTAAACTGTGTAACATCCTCAAAATCTATAATTGTAGAGAGAGCACATAGAGCATTACGTGCAAGACAAGATTCTTCCTTACCAAGGATTATCTATACTAAGTTATTAAACTTCCAAGATACTTTCCAGATTCTGGAAGCAGCTAAAAGTAAAAAACAGTTTATATGGAAGTCTCATAAACTGTAATTTTCTCAAGATCTTCCTTCTCAAATAAAACTAAATAGACAAATACTTTCTCCCTATTGTGCTGACTTGATAAAAAGAGGAATAAGATTTTGTATGTCTTATCCAAATACCTTATCTTTTACAGTCAATGACAAAAGGTTTGTGTGCTCTGATCCCAAGGATGCTAAAGATATATTTTTTAAAACTTTTAAAAAGCTTCCTGATTCTGTGTCCTAATATGTCACTTTTTTAGTGGATTTCAAATGTGTTGTTTTTCTGTCAATATTTATACTTTAGGATGTACATGTCTGTTATTGCCTAATCTTATTTTATTCTAATAGTTGTGTTAAATATATCTTTTCCTTGTTATGGCAAAATTTTAATTTTATTGTGATATTATTTGCTTTCCAGATTTCTAGTGTTACTTTTTGATTTTTAGCAACCTTGTAGCTATCTTTTTTTCGTTCTGCGAATGTAGTGTGTTAGTATTTTCTAGATTTTAGATTACAGTCCCCTGCGCCAGTTGTATGGTTTTTGGAGGGAGAATTTTTGCTTCTTGAGACTATCCAAGGAGAAAATCTTCTGCTTGTATCACCAGCTGCATCTTTACTTGGTCACGCACCTCTTATGGACTCTCGGAGACTGATGGTGACGTCATCACTCGCTGAGGTTGTCCATTGGCTTCGCATTCATAGTGGCGCTTCTCTTCAGCACTTATTCGAGTTCAGGAGCGATTTTATAGTTTTTTCTCCATTTACAGTGTGTCTGAGTCTAAGCGATGGTCATTTTCAGTACTTAATAAGGCATATTTCCACAGTATCACCAGTGAATCTTCACATGACTTTCTCGCTTTAATGCGAGTATTTGCTTTTGACTACTAAGACGGAATTTGCCCTTATTTCAACAGAATAGGTTAGTCTCATTCATTTTTAAATAATAAAAATGGGCAAATAAGAAAATACATTTTTCTTA
>NC_056726.1:1074840502-1074867270 GCF_019279795.1 Protopterus annectens | reverse complement strand
CCTTTTGAGCATACTTCTATGAAAAAACCACTCTACCTTAACATATGCTACTAACCAACCTGTTAGCAGTGCTAAGCACCATGCCTTGCTACAGAAACGGCCACTGAAAAAAATAGAATAAAAAAGTCGACATACATAAATAATTACTAACAACTGTTTTTTCATTTTTGCATGTCTGGCAGATGTCAGCTGTATAAGTGTAAGCAGTGCTGAGCACTGCTGCGCTCCACGCTACATCATGCAAATGGGCCTCAACAGAAAAATAATAAATAATTGACAACATCTGGTTTCTATTTTTAGATTGTAAAACTGAATGAACGATGTCAAACTGCCCAAGATGTAAATTCAGGTTTATTCCAAAAAGCGCATAAAAACAGAGAACACTCCAGAGTAGCAGCACCAGTTCACCAATAGCAGGTTTAAGATCCCAGAAAATGACTTCATCAGATTGGTGAAGTAGTACCACTAATTTATACCAAAATAAATTGAACAATTGCACTCAATTACCAATTTAATAATTTAATAAAAAAGTAACCCTAACTTTAACAACTTCAAGTACCTAAACTTATTTAATCAGTTTACCTATACAAGGTTGGTATATACTTCATATACTCAGAAATATGTATAAAACATATACATAAATGTATTATAATTCATCAACACTATATTAATTAATACCTGTTCTAAAAATGTATGTGTTGTGTATGTATAAGTGTAAATTAAAATCAATAAAATTTGTAACAAATACCTAAATATATGTATAATGAATCCACAGAAATGACTAATAACACAATCCCTTAATAAAAACAGTAATGAGAGTTTATGTGATGTTAAATCTGGACCAGTAACATATACCTAATAATTGAATGATAAAAACTTATATATTTTGAATATTTTTTATTCTAAGCCAGGGCTTGATTGAAATAAATTCATTCAAGCCTGGGTCATGACAAGCATCAAGTCTAAGTTGCCAAATAAACTCGCTCATATCTAGATGGTACTTGGTGATTCTTCCTTGTTGGTCAAAAATCACCTGCTGTATGACACAAAATTTAAAATTGTGTCTACCATTGGCCATAACATGTCTTGCTAAGGCATTTACCGGTTTTTGATGTTGTATATCTAGAATATGTTCTTTTATTCTGTCCCTAAACCTTCTGCAGGTTTTCCCTACATAAAATGCCCTGCATTCTTGACACTTGGCCAAATAAACCAAGTTTTTAGTGTAACAATCAAAATGACCATTAATTGCAATTTCACAATTGTTTACAGAAATTTTGTGTCCTGATGTCCAAATGTATTTGCATATTGTACATCTACCACACTTGTAGTTACCCTTACATTTGTTACTAGTGACCTTAACGTCAGCCATACCCCTTTCAAAAATGTCTTTCAGTGACAAGTCCTTCTTAAATACAAATTTTGGCTTGTGTGAAAAAAGCCTTTGTTCCTCCTTACTTTTGTGAAATATCTCCCAGTATTTCATAACAATATTAACTATAAACTCATTATCCTATTATACTTAAGAATATATAAAATAGTGTCACTACCAAATGTGTTTGTTCTGTATTGTCTATGGGATACCCAAACTGGTCTATATCTGATACAATAATTGAAACCATTATCTTCTTCTTTCTTTTAAAAACAATTTCTTTTTCAAGTCATCACATAATTTCTCTGGGTTCCCTCTATTAAGAAACATTCCTATAACAAACTCTAATTCATTCTCAAAGTCCACATTATCACTGACCATATACCTTTTCTGAATCCATCTGCCCTTTCACTATAGCTTTCTTCTGGTGTTTGGGGTGCCAACTGTCATAGTGTAGATACGAATTTGAGAAGGTAGGTTTTCTATATATAGTTGATTTCACCTTGCCATCTTTTTTGTCATAAATTAGGCTTACATCCAAATAGTCTACCTTCTCAGTGTTAATTTCGTGTGTGAACTTCAAAAACCAAACCGTATTATTAATGTAGTGGAGAAAATTGTCCAATAGTGATTTATTTCCTGTCCAAATGATAAAAATATCACCCAGGAATCGCAAATATTTCTAAATTTATGGACTAAATAGACTTTTATGTACATACTCACTTTCCGAATAAGCCATGATGTAATTAGGCGTGAGTGGGGTACAAGCTGCCCCCATAGCTACGCCAAAAGACTGTTTAAAATAATGGCCATCAAAATATAGGAAATTGTTTTTTAATACTAATTCCATTAGTCTAACATATGTGTTAACTTTATCTTGTTCATGAGGCCCCAGTAACATAAAGCTGTTCCTCTAACCATTCTAAGCCCACATCGTGTGGTATCACACTAAACAAATTACAAACGTCTTTGGTGACAAAATAAAACTCTTTCGGTGTGACCCAATGTTTAATGGTTTCCAAATAGTGCCACGAGTCCTTAACAATGTGAGGTGTAACTCCAAGACCCTTCTTTAATTTTTGATCCAAAAACTGGCTAATAAAACTCACCTTACTGCGTTTTCCATCACCTATTGGTCTGAATTTAACATTGCGAAGTCCTTTGTGAATTTTGGGTATTCCAAAAATAGCACTTACTGCAGGGTATTGATTCAACATAAACTCGTACTCATTTTCAATGATCTCTCCTTGATAAACCATATCATCCAAAACCATGTCTATCTTTTGGTAGGCTATATTGATTTCATTAATGCTGACTTCACTATAATTCTCTGGACATCATAATACTATTATAATCTTGTTTATTAGCCACCACAACCCCGTTACCCTTGTCTGGTTTCATTATACGTATACAGTCCTTGTTACTAATAAATTTCAGTATGTCATATTCATCTTTTGTAAGGTTGAATTTTCTTTCATGCTCTCTGTGCCTATAATGTTCCCTAAATTCCTGCTCACAAATGTGTTCAAAAGTTGCCACTACCTGATTCATAGCGGGATTATATAAGCTAGATTTTTTTAAAATTCTGTCATCCCTTCCATGACTACTGTTGGTTATGTCCATCCCAGCATTCATCTTAAGGTTCATCTTACGGGTAAAAAGTTTTAAGTCTATTAACGAATCAACAATGTTCCCCCTCCTGCTTGGCACAAAGTTAAATCCCTTAGATAAAAAATCAGCATGTTTAATACTAAGGTCGATGTTTGAATAATTGTACACCTTAAAATCTCTCCTTGTATTTGTTATTATTTTAGGTTTGCTTAATACCCCTTCACAATAAACTGTAATAACTGAAATAGTATCCTCATGAAGTAATTCCTCGCAAAAATTTACAATACTCTCTACATCTAAATGTTGACACATATGTTCTTCAGACAAATTATCTTCTGTGCTCAAATGTTCGTCAACTAATGTTAAATCAATATTATCAATATTAATAAAGTCTCGATTGTCAAAGACAGATACCAGTGTTGATATGCCTTGGTCTGTATAATTTTCAGTCCCTATGTTATCACTGTGTACTTTCTTCTCTTGAGCGTTGAAATCATTAAGTGGCAAATATGTACTTAAATTCATTAAAACGGAATCACAAGTAGTATTACTGTCATTTGTAGCGTTCATTGCTTCCATGCAAACTCGTATATCATTACAAGTATAATTAGCAAGACCATATACTTCATTATAACATTTTAAAAGGTTTCCCCCACCTTCCCCAGTATCAGGCAAGGCTTCACTAAAAGATACAGTTTTATTTTCTAAAACATTTTCAATGGCCTCATTATGTATTTCCAACAATGTAATCATACTATCGTTGTTACCGTTGTTGTTTGTGCTAAATAATGATTCAAGTTCGTTACAAAACAGTACATTACCATAATCGCCAAAGGTTTTGGAATGTGCGTCTACGTTTGATTCCATGCGAACTAGTTCAGTTTCAAAATTGGTTTCACAGTTGTTGGTAACAACCATCTCAAAAGCGTGCCTGCCTGTTTAAAGTTTTTGTCCATCCCTTTTGTGGGCCGCTCGTGGTCTTGTTTTTTGTTTGCGCCCCCATCCAAGCTGCTTGATGTTCCTCGTAGTTGACTTCCTGGTTCCGTAGGCATTCGAGCATTAGACCCTCTCCCAAAGGGTCCTCCTCACATTCACGACGATAGTTATTCTCAAGTAGTTGTCCACGCTCATTGACATCATCACGCCTCCGCTTCCGGTAGGCTGTGATATCCGATTCAGTTTGCTTGGCTGCTTCCTTATCTTGAAAGCGGGTATATACGCCCTTCCTCGTACTTGATATCTCGTATTTTCGACAGTTTTTTATTGTATATTGCCTCACAACTCTTCTCAATGTCTGCAATTAGGTGGACATAATCATCATAATGGTGCGCAAACAACAAATCTTGGGTAATTTTAATGTTTAGGTCGTCAAGTTCTTCTAACAGTTGGTCTACTTTCTTATTGTTGTATTTTACCATCAGCCCCAAGATTTTAGTGCCGGTTTCATCAAATAGTTGATGTAATTCATTTAACATTTCCGGATGTTTGTCACATCCGTTGGGGTAACGCCAGACCCGTAGGCCCTTAGGTACCATCCTTAATTCTATGTTTCTTTTAAGATAACTATTTTCAATGTATGTTCTCTTTAACTTAAATAACTTTTTCTCAAAGATTACCATGAGTTCTGTTAAAGTTCTTACTTGCACATTTTTTCTTTTAAACATTGGAACACTATCTTGTTGAAACTCGTATTGGTTTTCTTTCCATTTGTCCCTGATTTGCAACAAATGTGTATTTTCCGAGGTGTTGGCATTAGATTTGCCCGTATCTAAACAGTCCAAATCACAAGTCTCACTGGTACCTGTTCTTCCTGAATTTGTAGATACAATTTCCGGGGTACATTGTGTCAAATGCAAGCCCAAACTGCTACCAGATGCTGGTAAATACCCGGAGTTTCCCCTTTCCATCAATTTTTGAATCTGTATCGTGTGCTCACCCAGCTGTTCATGAATGCGTTGGAGCATACCCATAATGTCAGCAGTAGGAGTACCGTCCTCCATGTAGAGCCAACTAGGAACCAAAAACTGTACTGGATAGTACTAACTTCAATTGTAAAACTGAATGAACGATGTCCAAACTGCCCAAGATGTAAATTCAGGTTTATTCCAAACGCATAAAAAACAGAGAACACTCCAGAGTAGCAGCACCAATTCACCAATTTAATAATTATACTTCATATACTCAGAAATATGTATAAAAACATATACATAAATGTATTTGTTTATTTTTTTTAGAACAGGTATTAATTAATATAGTGTTGGATGAATTATAATACATTTATGTATATGTTTTTATACATATTTCTGAGTATATGAAGTATATACCAACCTTGTATAGGTAAACTGATTAAATAAGTTTAGGTACTAGTTGTTAAAGTTAGGGGTTGTTTTTTATTAAATTATTAAATTGGTAAATTGAGTGTAATTGTTCAATTTATTTTGGTATAAATTAGTGGTACTACTTCACCAATCTGATGAAGTCATTTTCTTGGGACGAAACCTGGGTTATTGGTGAACTGGTGCTGCTACTCTGGAGTGTTCTCTGTTTTTTATGCATTTGGAATAAACCTGAATTTACATCTTGGGCAGTTTGGACATCGTTCATTCAGTTTTACAATTGAAGTTAGTACTATCCAGTACAGTTTTTGGTTTCTATTTTTAGATGTCTGGCAGGTGTCAGCTGTGTAAGTGTAAGCACAGCTCGGCACTGCTGCACTGCACGTCTCACAAACAAGCATTAAAACAAAAAACAAAAAAAAAAAAATAAAAGATTATGAGCATAAATTTACTTTCACATGTATGTCTACACTAATTGCCGTGCCAACTAGGGCACTGTAAGGCAACGTGGAGCAACATAGAGCAAAGTTGCTTAAACACAGCCACTCCCCCTAGCCTGTCTGGACAATATTAAAATAAGATGAATGACAAGGTTCGTACCCAGGACTCTGTGCACCACAATCAAAGTACTGAACCACTAAGCCATGACAGCGTAGGAGAAACAGCCACTGTTAACATACATATACTGAGAAATGGTAGATTAACCATTACTAAGCAGGTCTGCAGTCATCCCAGAATTTTCAAAAATGGCCAATCACAAAAAGTGCGGGAAATGCAGCATATATAAGCCCCATAGGTGGGTATACTCGCAATAACTGATTGTAGCTCACATCTGCAGTTAGAATGGCTGGTGCTGGAGAGGGTACATGCTTCTGAGCGCAATGTTGGGGCATCCAGGAGTCAAAATACATGGTTTGGCTCCTTGTCCACTGTCATGAGGCAAGACTCCTGCAGGGCCAGTTCCAAGGGATGGGGTACATGGCAGAGGCTTGGAACTGGTTAGCTCATGACCTCACCAGTGCCACAGGCATTCCTCGGACTGGTGAACAGGTCCGTCACCACCATGCAGACCTGAAGAGATGGAAGCAGGACCACCTGAACCAATGGATACAGGAGGCCTGTGGGATGCAAGATGCCCCACAACTGAGTAGGTAGTCATGGAATGCAGTATGTAAGAATTGATAATTGATTCTGTATAATGGATAGGTATGTCTCAATAACCCTTCATTTACTTCACTGCTGCAGGTAACCATGCTGTGAATCAGCAAGCCTATGCAGATAGGCTGCTAAGGCTTCAACACCAGGCAGGCTAGTGATTATTCTGCATGTATTGTTATATAAAATAGGGGAGAGAGCATGAAACAAAGCATTGTAGTCCAATAATACAGGCATAAAATGGCCTGAATAAGTCTTCTGCATGTACTGTCATATAAAAAAGTCAGAGAGCCAGAAAAAAAGAGTGTAGTAACCCATTAAGAAAGATAAAATATGTCCAGAATAATATCTCTGCAGGTACTGTCATATAAAATAAGTGAGCAAGCCTGAAAAAAGAGTGTTCTAATCTATTAATAAAGGTATAATATGTCTTGAATATGTCTTCCATATGCACTGTTATATCAAATAAAGGAGGAAGCCTGTGGAAAAGTGTGTAATGTAATTAATAAAAGTATAAAACCCGGAGTGTGTCTGTGTCACTTACTTTGAAATGTTGTTGTACCCTTGCATTATACAAATAGTACTGTTTTAAAAAGTGCTGGCAAACCAGAGTTGTGCAGTCCCATCTAAAGTGGGTAATGGAAGTGCTAGTAGCTGTGAAGCATATATACAGTCCTCAACAGTCAGTTACTGGCTGGCATGCATAAGTAAATCTGGCACATGGGTAGCATGTTAATTTGTTCCCCAGAAATGTGAGTGTGCTTAAAGAAATGCAGGGTTCTGTACAAATTGAAGTGAAAATGTCATGTGAAAACATCCAGATATGTAGATAAGGAAATATAAATGAAATCAAGAAATTTGTACGGGCATCATAGAAAAGCTCACCAGCAGATGTAAACCCATATGTCACAAGATGGGCTGCAAACTGGCTCAAGGACAGAACACACAGGGTTAGAGTTGCTGGTGCCATGTCAGACTCTAAGCCGGTCATGAGTGGTGTCCCACAGGGTCAGTCCTGGGCCCCCTCTTGTTAAGCATTTATTTTCTGAAGTGCAGGCAAACATAGGGGGATTGTGGCTGACAAAATTTGCAGATAACTGCAAACTGGGCACCATAATTTACACTCCATCAGACACAGACATCCTCCAAAGAGGTCTCATAGAAATGGATAACTGGTGCCAGAACCATGGCCTTAAGCTAAATGCCAAAAAATGTATAGTCATACCCTTTGGGAAAAACAAGGTAACCCCTAATTACCACATATGTGGTAATCCATTAAACACGGAAGAAGTTATCAGGGACCTGGGGACCCAAGTTGACAGTAACCTCTCTTTTGACACTCACAATGCCAAAGTGGTTAGGAAGACCTTCTACATTGCCCACCTGATCATGAAGGGATTCACATCCTGATCAGGAGAGGTCATTGTACCCCTGTACTCTTCACTTATCAGACCAATGATTGAGTACAACGCCCCATTGAATGTACCTTACCCGACACCTGCAGCAGTTGGAAAGACCCCAAAAGTTCCTCACCAAAAGGATAAAGGGGCTTAAACATATGTCATACGATGCCCGACTGAAGAAACTCCAGCTCTATTCAATCGCATACCGTCTGCTCAGAGGTGATCTGTGCCTGACAGACAAGGCCATGTCCAACCCGAATTAATGGACATGCTCCACCTCAAAAATCCAAATCCACCAGAGCCACGAGAGCAAGAGACTTAAACCTCAACACGGATATAAATAGGATGTGCTGGAGGGACAGATTCATCACCCAGAGACTCCCTACACTATGGAACAGAATCCCAGTCCATGTGAGGCAGAGCCCCTCACTGACTCTGTTCAAGAGAAATCTTGACGAGTGGATGGGAGATCGTAGGTTTATCCTGGGAATCATCTCTGTGTCACTGCTGGACAGAGGCACAGCAAACTAATGGGTATAGTATTCTCATCCTAAGGGGTGGTGAAAGCCACACACACTCTGGCTAGGCTTATAAATGCCCTAGGGCAGATAGCCTAGTATGAACCTATGAACCTATGAACCTAAATATGTAGCAGCAACGTCTGCATCTTGGACAGTTAGTATGTCAGATATAGGTCAGGTATATATTGAACTAGCCAAACCCATTACACAACCTAATGCATGTTGGCAAGTGTAATAATACATGTAGGGGATATACACTTGCAGTCACTAGGAATGTAGTGTAGACTAAAAGTACTTATAAGATGTTAATTGAGGTTTCTTTCTACACCCGACTGTATGTGAATAAACCATACAATTCCACACCTCAATGGGTATGTGTAATCTCAAATATTTGTTGGGACATATGTCCTATTGTTCTATAAATATTTGCATTCACTTTGATGCATGTGCCCTGTTCAAACACCACAATCATGGTGGCCTGTTGCTACCAATCATCCCTGCATGCTGTTGGAATATCCACTGCCGTTCAATATATGCATGTGTTATGCTTGCTGTTCAACTGTTGGAACGTTGGTGTGTTGGGTTAATGGGAATATTACTGCATGCTGTTACAACTAATCTGAAATGTTGTTGTTTATGCTGTAATTAAACACACCTAATCACAGAACGTATGGGAAGGCTGGTCCCAGGGTTCCCGCCTGTCCCTCCTCAGCTGGCAAGTGCACCTGGCACTAGCAGGTGCGGTGCCCAGCCCGGGCTCCCCTCCTCCATTGGTCCTGTGCCACCTTTGGATGGAAGTGCTGCAGGGGATGGGAATCAACCCCCCGTGCAAGCGTGGGCGAGAAGGGCCACCTGTCACCCTTCGAAGGGTGTGGTGCGTAGGGCGATCCAGCATTCAGCCACTAATCCCCTACGCCAGCTCGAGACGAGAGTGGCATGTGTCATGGGTGATCCTGCCTGTCCTATGCAGCCCCCAGCACAGCCATCCTCAGGGCTGTGAAGGTGCAGTGATGACTGCCCATGGGTGGGTATTTCAGTTCCACTGTTATCATCTGTGGGCTCATGGGCTTGCGATTTCCAAACATCCATCCCTGTCAATTGTGTTCACACACCCCATGGGTCATACACCGCCCCTGTATGCATCTTGTTTGTCTTGTCTGTTAACCTCCCCAACCTACCTCCCCAAACATACCTACTTCCTCTACCTCACTTTCCACTCTCACCTGAAAAAAAAAAAAGGGCAATCTGTACCCACAAAAAAATTACGCCCCATACATAGCTGCCCATTTCGCACACATCTCAGCTGGTCATGTAAACTGGTAATTATAACTGGCAGTACAACAGACTTTTTTGTCCTCACCCCTCTCCCAGGGGGGGAAGGTTTCAAATATCACTCCAAATTTAATATATATGCACACCTGTTGCTGGTAAAGAAATGGGCAGCTATGGACCTTCCCTACACCCATCCCGCACATCCTGACCTTGTTTACTTACTGTCTGTCCCTCTTTGTGCCCTCTTTTTCACCACTTAACTATCTCCCCATTTTCTTTTCTTTAAACGAAATTAGTGCAGGGGTTAGCAGGAGTAAGCACTTTTAAGCAGTAGTAAGCGGGTTTAAGCAAGTGTGCGCATGTGTGCACTTAGCTAAGCATCACGCAAACCCGTGCAAACCTGCTTACAACTGCTTAAAAGTGCCTTAGTCACTCTATGTTAGGGCCCTTGTTCTGCTCAGCAGCAAAACAAAATACCTCTGCCAGTCTTGAACCCCAGACCATTGACACAATAGACTGCATGCAATACCACTAAGCCACAGCAGATATAGAAATAATTTGGTGCTGAAATAAATATATCATGCATTACAATGAGAGAATGGAAATGGAAACTAGGAATGGCATAACACAAATCCTGTTCTGTAGGTCTTTACCAGCAGTTGTTGTGGAATTGCATGACATGACTGTGAAAAGAGAACCAGCCATTCTAGCAGGGACTAATGTAACAGTAGCACCTTACAAACACCACACAGTATCAGACCAGGATAAACACTGGCAAAATTGAATAGGGCAGAGGCCAGACTCCCCAACTGTGACTGCTTTACAGGGATGTCCCTGATTTGTAAACAAATGTTGGCTGTGCCCCTCTGAATTACTCTGAAAAGTACTAACATTAGGCAGAAAATTGGGGAATCACACTTAATGAATAATGTCAATAGGTGAGAGTAGACACTGCTTGCACGTCAGAAAAGGTGTAGTAAAACATACGCTCTGATTCCCAAGAAAGTTCCAACTGAAATATGTCTGTAATATATTGCAGGTGTATCTCACTTATATGTACCTTTCACTGAATGTACCTTTCACTGAGGCTGTTCAAATATATACCTGAGAGTATCTGAGGCCTGGCAGAGACAGAAACACACAGGCATATCAGCATTCCTGCTGTTACACACTCTGCAAATAGCTTTGGAAGAAGTTCCACAAGCATGCCCTTATGTAGGAGTACAACACAGAAATATCACAGGATGTAGCCATGTACTGCTAGCAACCAACTAGCAACCAAATGCCAGTGTGCCAGTGCTGAAAAGACTGATGTGGTGCACAAACAAAGAATAATAGGTTAACCTCTAGCTACCATCTGGATATGTCTACAGGTGGGAGCTACGCAGACAGACTACTTGCCTTGATAGACTAACATGTACACAGCAACCCTGTATGTTCAGCAAGATAAACCTCACACTATAATAAAAAATGCTCTTTGCAGTTCTGCACCCCTACCCAAAGGTACGACATACCTGTGTATTCAGGCAAAAACAAGGGTGTAGTTAGGCATACTCAGTACTGAAATATGTCCAGTTGTGTTGAGCAGCCTGTGCTAAAGTCAACACAAACAAACCACAAACTGTTCAGAAGTGAGTAATTTAATAATTACAGTATAGCAGTATACAAACAGTGCATGTGCCACAGGAATACATTGCAATAACCACATTTGTATGGCAGTTAATTGTCTAATTCAGTAAGAAAGTACATAGTCCCATGTATCCTATGTTAGCATTTGGAGGGGTGAGTACATGTCTACACTGAGAAGTGTGTACTGGAAACAGCAACATTCAGGTTTGAGTACAACATGCATATCACTGGCTACAACCCTAAATTCAGATAAGAGACATATACCAACCTTCTGAATGACACAACGGTGTCCAGAGCAAACAAGCATGTGCCCCACCTTGGAAAGCTGAAAGGGCTATGCCTATCTAACCTAGCATTTTATAGAAGTGGGCTGCAATCACAGTGAGTACTGCAATCATCATACAGCAGGCTGCATGCAATTACTGAATGGTGGGCAGCAACTGGTGAAGAGGCTGTCACATGCACATGTGCAGATACCTAGAAAAGCAGGCTGTACCTGCTGTCCACACATGCAATAATATCATTGCAGGAACAGGGAGATAGAGAGCGAGAGCAAGAGAGAGACAGAGACACAGACAGAGACACAGACAAAAGAGACAGAAACAGAAACAGACAGAGAAATCCCAAAACAAACAACCAAAATAAAAAAAAAAAAAAAAAAAAAACAGTAACAACAGACGGTGCAGGGAAAACAAAGGTAAGGTATGTAATTCATATGTATGTGCCTGCATGTACTAGATGTTCCTGAAGAGTACTATACACACTACAAATCATCCATATGTGGCAGGAGTACATATCCATCTGTATCTGCACATGTGCATAGGGCAAGGGACATACTGCAACTGATAGTGAAGGGTGGACATATATCTGTTGTTGAAGGTTGTTATGTGCATATATCTATGTAGGTCGTAGTGTTTGGCATAGAAAACAGCATGCAGTGCTGATATATGTCATGTGGTGGTTAAACGCTGTGGGACTGATTTGTCAGATCTGCTGTGTTACAGCCAGTGAGGCCTGCTAAAGCTACATAGGCTGAGGAGACCACAATGCATTCTGCACAACACTGTGCAACATAATCACATAACTGTATATCCCACAACTGTCGCATAAGTGATATCCCCACCGTGAAAGGTGGACTGTAGATGTGCCTATATGTACATCCATATGTACAGCAATGGACGTGTACATGTATGTGTATGGATATGTATATATCTATATATCTATCTATATATATATATATATATATATATATATATATATACATATATATATATATATATATATATATATATATATATAGAGAGAGAGAGACACACACACACGGGGTCATATGTACTGCAACAGGTGTGTCGTGACCAAGGCATGGACTGTAGACAAGTGCCGATACAGCAGTGCCATTCCTCCTTTCCAAAACACTGTACCCATTAACTACCACATAGGTAGAAATCTACCTAACACTGAAGGTGTGATAAGGGAACATGGGACACAGGTGGACAGTAACCTCCCCTTTAAGACAGTGCCACACTAGACTTGTAATCTGTCTATATGGTATGTGTCATGACAACAAGTGTGTCATGTAGGGATATATAGGTCAGTGCTCCCCTCTACTCATCACAATGCCCCATGTGGTATGTACCGCACACGACAACTACAGCAAGTGGAAAGGCCACAGACATACCTCACAAAGGGTAATACTGGCCTCAAACAGATGCCCTATGCACACTGACTCACAAAACCACAGCTAGACTGTATTGCATACCGCCCACACAGAGGTGACCTCTGCTGGACATACAGAGGTATGTCAGACCCATAGCTGTGTGACGACCACCATGGCAACATATCACAATCCCTCCAGGCTACATGCTCTAGGGCTGTAAACCTCATCAGCTCACTAAACAGCACATGCTGGAGGGATAGGTTCCTATCTCAGGGATATGACATACTCTGGAATAGACCACCTAGCAATAGCAAACTAGGCTCCTCATTAGCAGTTGTCATAAATACTCCTGGTGATTGTTTGGGAGATTGGTAATACACCCCAGGAATCCCCTCTGTGGTTCTGGTTGACAGGGGTAAGTGAAATCAAAGTACATGTGTGGCAAAGGTCAGGGTAGCATATGGCTAGGCTGCTGTAGGCCCTAGGGCTAATAGCATCTCACCTACCTATGACACTATGCACTCACACATGTACTCAATGGAATACCTGCTATGTGAGGTTGAATAAGTGTAACGCTGAATGTGTGCAAGGTCTGTAATGGTGTGATAGCATAGTGTAAAGTTGTATCTGACATGGTAGTGTCTATCCTAGCTGTGAGGCCAGCAAAAGATGTGTATGTTATTGTTAGGAAGACATAGTACTATGGCATATGATGTGACGTAGTTCCTTGTTGATGACTGTGGTGTCCCATTGTAGGCTAAAGCAATACATATATGTTTAGTGAGTGGTACTGCTGGTGAATCCGACTCCCATATGAACTGTAGTACTATCTGAAGCTGTAGGCCTAAACAGCACAGTATGGTGTGTGTTCACATTGCTTGGAAACACTGTCTTGTGTGTTTCTTGTAGTCTGCACAGAGGACATAACTCAGGCATAAGGGTTTGTAAGTAGTGACACACAGTACTGTATGGTAAACAGGTAAAGCTCATCTGTGTTGGCATACAGTGGTGTGTTTCATGTTTGTCTGATGTGTGTATAATTATGCCTGTACCATGGCCGCAATCATATGTGTGTTACAGGGTATACGTGTGTATCTAGCAACATATATACTCTGTTACAGCAGTATGCCACCTATATTAACAACTGTGCACATATGTTAGGCAGGGCTATGGCATCAATGACTAGGGTGGTTTACTGGTACTACTGTAACTGTACTTTACATGCATTGCAATGGATGACATCTTTGTTCGTGCATTACCATGATATATACCCCTGTGGTGAGGTTGTGCATTGTGTCACAAACAGTGTGCCGGGTACTGTTGTATAGTGGTTTAATATATAGAGTGTGCCAGGCACTGTTAGTCAGTTGTGGCCTGTGAACCAATATGTGGTATTGAATGTGTGTATCCTCTGACAGACAAACAGATGATATATATGGCAGTGAAGTGATATCTGTGGTTAAGGGTGTAAAGTGTGCCACAGGACTCGCTCACACATATTGTTCATTTCTCTTTCAGCCTGATGGCCCACTAACGTAACCCTTCAAACACAATAGAGGAGGAAGAGGTGATCCAGCAAATCCTGGTGCAGCACTACACATTGTTGTTTCCCAGAAGCAGCCAGCACCAGCATGAGTGGACTGCACTGTGGCAAGATCTTGTTTGTCGGGTAAATGACATAGGCATGCATAAATGGACATATGAGCAGGTACGCCATCACTGCAGTGATTTAATTAGACTTGTCCGACAACGTGCGTCTGATATCCATAGACAACAGCTTGCTACAGGTGGTGGGGTGGCCATTCATCCCCCCTCATCAGAGTGGAGGAGCTGCTCCTAAGTGTGGTGGCTCCTGGACAACAACAGCAACTCCCACAGACATGTGTTGTCATGGAGGCCGGAGCCACCCAGCATGTTCACATGGAATGTGCAGGTAGCATGCCCTACCTGTAGACTACAGTTACCTGTATTGTTAGATTATGTCTACGTGAGGTGTGTACTGTTTGCTTAGCAGTTGTGCTTCCTAGTGTTGTGCAATACTGATATTTGGAATATTATCTGTACACCTGTGACTGTCGAGTGTTGTTCTACTGCAGTTTAGCAAACCCACAGTAGCAATGCCACAGTTGCGGTCACTGACAAAATCTCTCATGTAGGTCCCTCTGGTTTAACAGGGCAGACGATCCATACTGTGAGTGTGGTATAACTGCAATCTTGGTAATGAAATGTGTATGTCATAGGTGAGGTGTAGGCCATGTACACGTAACACATCTACGCATAATGCATGCCGTGCATGTTTGCTGTAAGACATTGCACAGCTCAGTAATGTCAGTAGCTGCCTCAATGACATGCAATACACAGAGCATCACACACAGTTGTGGCAACACTGTACTGCACATTGCATAGGCATAGTTGCTACAGCTCTACACAACATAACACATTTATCATACGCAGTACACCTCAACATGCTACATATGGCTTTACCATACACCTGCTGTAAGGTCACACTTCAGTATCCTACATGTCATCCACACACACATGATAAACCTCAGGGATAGAGGCCTATCATGGGGCTGTGCAACACTCTTCAACACATAACACAGTCATGCTAGGTAATGCTCTCTATTGGGCACCCACGCACCCATGTACAAAGTGGCTGTGTAATTGTGAACGTAGCCACGTCACTGCAGTTCAGGTACAGCATGCTAGGCAGTGGTCTGTCACACATTAGTAGCCATGAGTGACCACATGATGCATGATGATGATGGCTCATGGTACTACACCCCATCCAGTTACAGTGACCACAGTACTACACATAACAGTCATTGCTTTGCACCTCAATGTTGTGTGTGTGCAAACATATGCACCTATACACAATATGCATAGCATGTTGTGTGGGTGCTTACATATGCCAGTATACACAATATGCATAGCAGTCGCCATCTGTACAATGTGACACATATATGTCCTGGAATGCTATTGGGTGTATAGGTCACATGACACAGATTGGGTATGTGTGGTGTTTAATGCTGCAATCATGTAGCATGCCATGTCATCGCTGGCACTGACATATCTGCAATATGTCCCACATTCACCATAACCACTGTACAATGGCCATGTCAAGCATTTGGATTCCTTCATGTCTACATGCACCACTCATCCTGTGTGTGTACACAGCATGCATGTGCTACACCTGTGCCCAGTATTATCTACTATGGACACAGACACTGTAACCAGACATGGAAATCTATGTGTCACACAGATAACACATGCAGCCATGGCATTTATACCTGTGAGTGATTGTGCACAGGACATTGCAGAGCTGATAATACTTGCACAGCAATGTTGTGTCCATGTACACATTGTGTTCCAGGGTGTAGCCAGTCACTGAACAACTACTCACATGCATCAAATCCATGTATATTGTCATTAAATAGGGCCATCTACACTCACACTGCATGTTCTTGAGCAACACATATTCTGCATGCTGACATGTATGAGGTGACTGTTTGCCTTGTGATACTGTCACCCACCTTCACCCACTATTGTGTATGTGTTGGATTGCTGGTGTGTGTGTGTATCTGCTGGTGTGAGGAGTGTATTTGTGTGCATGTGTTCATGTGTTCATGTGTGCATGTGTGCATGTGTACATGTGTGCATGTGTGCATGTGTGCACGTGTTTGTGTGTGCATGTGTGCTAACATCATGTACAGATTGTAAAGTGAGTTTCCTGTTTTCCACTCACAGGTGCTGAGTTTGGGGTGGCTGAATGCAGCAGGGATCCTGAAGTCACTGCCACAAATAGTGGAGATGATGAGACATGTATTGTGGCACAGGTAGGTTTGACTGGGTCTGTCGCTGGTCTGCCAATCGACAGTACACAGCGTTCAACCCCATCTATGCACACACTCATACTGGCAATACATCCCTCATCAGAAATGGCCTTAACCAAGGGACAGCATGCAGTTGGCATTGACCAGGATACTGTGGTACCCATGGCACTTTCATCCCCTCACAGCAGCCATACCTGGATTCCTGGAACAGTACAACATAGGCAGATGTCCAGGGATTCTCAGGGGAGCACTGCTGGTCATATTGCCCCTGGCAGACATGCCCTCACAGGTCTTACAACCATGAGTATGTTCCAGGCTGTAATGCAGGCACAGGCACATATGGAATGGTACACCAGACAGGGACTATGGGTGCAGAGGGCCCATAACACTGCTATCAATGACAGCACTGTGACCTTGCCGGTGCCATCCGGAATTACACCGAGGTCATTGATAGACATTGGGGGGAGACATTAGATGCCCTCCACAATGTGTTTCCCATGAGCTAGGACCATGCAGGATGGGTGAGACATCAACGTGGATGCATGCCAGCAACATCAACAGCTGGCAGTCATCACGGATGGCCCACAGATCACAGCCGCTCTTGTAGTGGCAGTACCTGGCCTGTCAATTGATCATCCTACTAGACCACATGCACGTGACTCTGGTCAGTCCCAGCAGGGACATGGGTCCACTCGACAGACTTCTGCCTCTGATGATAGTACCCAGTCAGGGTTGGTACCCGATACTGTCTGTAGCACACCTGCCAGGCACAGGTACTGTGTCCGTGGCCGGAGACAGTGATCTGTACAGTCTGGTAGGTACAGTCTGTGGCTGTCCCACAAGCTCCCGTATATGGCAGCCACATGGTGGAGCTGTGTGCATGCAGACACACACACATTAACCAAACAACTAGGGCTCCCACATACACACACACATTACATCAACATTGGCCCATGCTATACTGTTGTCCCTCACACACACACGCACACACAGATATGTTGATTGGATGGGTCAATGTCGGGCTCTAGTAAACCAACAACACACCCTGTCCATATGATGACACCTGTGCCACCTCCTGTCCTCTGTAACATTGATGCAGGAACAGGCTAAGATGGTGCTGATGCAAAGGGTGACATTATAGCAGTGTAGCAATATTAGCAAGTTGTCAAAAGGAAAGTGTAATGATATCCTTGTAGGTATATCTGAGCAGGCAAGATGCATCAAAACTCTGATTGTCAATGTAGCATTATTTGCACCAGTGTTAGGTCTGAGTATGTATCGTCTGGCCATGTGCCACTTGGCTGAAGTGTATAGTGTTGCCAGCATGTGTTAGTGAGTGGACAGTATGTGTGTGATGTGTGCAGTACAGATAAGCAGGTGTACATCTGTGAACATGGTGGGTGCACACTGTCTGCATGTACGTGCATAGTGGACACATGGGACATGTGATATACCCTGTTTTACACATTGTTAGCATCTCATAGTATCTCTCGATGGCCAGTATGCATTCTACTACAGATATGTACTAACATGGGTAAACATGTGCATATGCCATGGGTGGTACTGTTAATATCTGTCATTGTTTTGCATTCTGGTAGTATACACAACCTCAACAGCATGACTATAACCAATCATTAGATGATGTCCTGACAACTGACACACAGTTGTAGGGAACTCAGTAAAAGTGGGATCCTTCCGATACTATACTATAACAGTAACCAGTGGTATTGACCTCGACCCGTTCCTGGGACCACACCTGTTTGGCATATAGGCCTCTTAGGTACATGCAAACACACTAGGGATATGTCCATCCACATCTGGAAATGCATGCATTGGCCTACAGTGCATTCTCTGGATGGGACACATATCCTACACAAGGGTATCATATAGACAGATACCTGCTATCCGACACATGCTGTATTGCACTAAGCTGACTATGGCATAGTCATCCACATTTGCTATACATACTATCCCGACAGTACCACATAGGTGGTAGCCCCCAACATGTATGTTGAGTACCAATGTGTACCTACAGCCATGTGTTATGTCATCTGTCCCTTGGTATCCACATATCCAGAGGTATTGTGGAGTCCCTCAGTGTACCACATAAGACATTAAGGGCCTGAATGCATATCCACAAGGCTGTTGTACACCAATAATGACTGCCCATTATTGCCAGTCGTTGTTGTGTATGAACATGTCTGACATATACCCCAGGCATGTACCCTCACTCACACTACTCTATAGTAACTGTCATGGGTGTGTGTGTGTGGCACAGATGACCTTGGCCACAGATCATTACAGTGGCTGGACTTGTCACATACATACATATGTGACCTATGATCTGAGAAGCAGCAGCACAATCTGTCAAAGGAAACAAATGTATTCATGTAGTATGCAGGCTTCACACCTATGTACTAACTTGAGGTCATATGTACATATATTTATTTGCCACACAGATACCTGATGTGTGCAATGCACATACTGTTTTAATCCTGATATGTCATAGCATAGTAAAACCAACACCCACACCGCATTGACCAACTGTGTCACACACACACTCAGCAATTGTAGGTTTCAAACCCCTATCTAACTATAAAAAATACACAAAACACACTATTTAAAAAATGAAAAAAAAAAAAGTAGAATCCACAAGTTTACAAATCCGCACGTATTTTATTGTAAGCGCTTTTGTGCACTACCAATGAGTGCACTTCCTTAGACAAAATTACACACAATGGCAGACCTTATTTATAGTATTAATAAACATCAATTTACAAATTTAATTAATCAATTAAATTATTAAAACTACCCTTACATTTAAAGACACATAGCATAATTAAATGCACTCGTGAAAAAACAAAGATAAAAACCTTATTCTATTAAACCGTATACCAGGCTTACAAAATAATTTTTCATTATTGATATATATTATTAATTTTGTTTAAAACATAACATTTGAAAGTAGAATATAAAAAAAATATAAAACATATATTTCATTTTTTATATATATATTTTATGTTATAAAGAGACATTGTTTAACGTTCTAAAGCTCTCAAATTAAGTAAACATTTTATGGAACAGGCATCGCTGAGTCCAGGATAAACATGTGCATTAGATTGTAACTGCCACAAAAGTTCCTGCTCTTCTAATTTAAGGTGCCATGGTCCTCATCTTGGGTTCCTTGAAAAACTCTGCACTACAATTTCCAAACATAGCATTTAAATTAATTTTGCGAACAAAAACTTTTAAATCGCACAACAAACAGGCTAAATTAGGCTTCGTGTTTGGCACAAAATTAAAACCTTTGGTCAAAAATTCAACCATATCTTGTGGAATTACCATGGAACTAAAATTGTAAACATTAAAATAGCCGCTAATGCTACTAAGAACTGTAACGTGTCCTTGTTGGTCCCCTATGGTTACCTCCTGCGACGGTTGTTCTTTTTGCATTGTTGACATTGGCCTCGATTGAAATTGCCTGCATTCGATGTCGTCTTGAAGTTGCCCCTGTGAAAATCCTGATTGTTATTCCTATTATTGGAATAATGTGTTTGTACTGTCTGTTGCTGGTTTTGGTTTTTAATCCTTTCGCTTCGACGGACTGCCTTGCTACTAGCAGCATTATCTGCTTGAGGCAACTCGATGACATCATCCAAATGGGACAAACCCATTTTGTTAGTCTCCAAGGTAACCAAGGAACTAATAGAATCAGAATTCTGCATGAGTGGCGGATCAGGATAAGCTCGATGCTGTTCATATGCAAGCTTATCCTGTTAATTTTATGGGTTTTAGTGTCCATGATTTTTGACAATAGTAAATAAATACTTGAAAAAATTATTTTATAGTCATACTCATAGCGACTGAAATCAGAATCTATTCTGACTCCATTGTCGAGTATATCTAGTTGTTGTTTGAGATCAAGCATTTGTTTATCATAGTTATTAACAAGCATTTCTAGAAATTCCAAGCCTTGTTTATCAAACAATTGGATAAGTTGTAAATGGAATTCAGATTTTTTGATAACCCCAGATGGGTATTTCCATTGTCACAAACCTTTAGGTATTATTTGGAGCCTAATAGATTCTTTGAAATACAAAATTTCAATTTGTAGCTTTTTGTATTTCAAGAGTTTATGATCAAATTCTTTTAATAGAAAAACAATGTCATTAGTCTGCTCTTGATGTCCATAGTATTGGGGAAGGTTACCAGAATCTAATACGTGGAACATACTGGGCACTTTAATAAAATCATTTAATGTAGGAAGACTAATTCTACGTGCATCAGTCTCACCTGCATGGTTCGAATTGTTGTTGAGCCCATTACTTGCTACGGCAAAATTATTCTTAACACCATTACAGTCCATCGGTGTATTTGATGTTAACGGCTGACTCTCTTCAGCTCGCTGGACTGGAATTGGTGTAGATAAACATGATTTCTGTATAATATGATGATTAGAATTAAAAATTATTCCTGGTCTTGGTCTAACAGATGGATGCATTCCCTGATCGGACATTCTCCTCGTCAGGTCATCTACTTTTTGCGATAACTGCTGGACCAAAGCTTTAAGGGTACCAATGGCATTTGCCTCTGAAGTAGAAAGAATAGAACCACTACCGGAGTGGTTATTAGGACTTTGAGTAAACAAAGGTTGGGACTGTGGATTTCCACTACTTTCTGCCATAAACCTTGAAAAATACACAAAACAAACTATTTAAAAAACGAAAAAGAAAAAGTAGAATCCACAAGTCCACAAATCCGCATGTATTTTACTGTAAGCACTTTCGTGCACTACCAATGAGTGCACTTCCTCAGACAAAAATACACACAATGCAGACCTTATTTATAGTATTAATAAACATCAATTTACAAATTGAATTAATCAATTAAATTATTAAAACTTCCCTTACATTTAAAGACACATAGCATAATTAAATGCACTCGTGAAAATACAAAGATAAAAAAAAAACCTTATTCTATTAAACCGTATACCAGGCTTACAAAATAATTTTTCATTATTGAAATATATTATTCATTTTGTTTAAAACATAACATTTGAAAGTAGACTATAAAAAATATAAAAAATATATTTCATTTTTATATATATATTTTATGTTATAAAGAGACATCGTTTAACTTTCTAAAGCTCTCAATCTAAGTAAACATTTTATGGAACAGGCATTGTTGAGTCCAGGATAAACGTGCATTCGATTGTAACTGCCACAAAAGTTCCTGCTCTTCTAATTTAAGGTGCCATGGTCCTCCTCTTGGGTTCCATGAAACACTCTGCACTACTATAAATTCAAAACTATGTGTGCTAAATTCACCAATATGCCTTGCTAATGCATTTGTTTGGGTGCCTCTAGAGATACTATATATATGTTCATAAATCCGTTGTTTAAGTTAACATTCTATTTTGCCCAGATAAAATGCTGGGCATGATTTGCAAGTGGCTAGATAAACACCCCCTTGACTTTCACAAGTGTATTCATCATTAACTAAATATTGAATTCCTCTAATATTGAAGTAAGAACCTGTTTGAATATATTTGCAATATTTACATCTACCACATTTGAACATACCCTTAGTGTGCTTATGTTTATATTTATTATGCGGTACTTTGAATAACATTTTTAAATTAGGACCTTTTCTAAATGTTATTAAGGGTTTATAACCAAGAATATCACTAAGGCCCTGATCTTGTAAAATAAGATCCCAATTGTAACATAAAATATCTCTGAGTTCATGTGAAATGTCATTAAATTGTGTCAAAAAGCTGGTTATATATTTAAAGTTGTCCGTTTGAACTGTATATGTATCATTCATTACAACCATCCCTTGAGAATCAGATTCATTAACACTCAGATAACCTCTTCTCAAAATGGGACCTAAAGATCCACCCTGCCTCTTGGACCTAATTTCTTTAATCAAGGTGTTAATTTACATTATGGGGTAGCCACGATTAATAAACATAATTCGTAGACATTACTTTCTGTAACAAAGTCATCATCATTAGAGGACACCCTCGAAGCTCTAACTAACTGGCCATTTACAATGTATCTTTTTTGAAAATACAGATGATTGCTTGTAAAATGTAAAAAAGAATTCCTATAAAGAGGTTTCCTATATATAGTTGTCCTAAATTTATTATTGCACACATCCTTACTTAGAAGGATATCTAAAAAATTAATTTTATCCTCATGAAATTGGAATGTAAATTCCAAAAAAGGTGTGAAGGTAGCCATGGTTTCCACTAAATTTTGAGCATCATTAATATTACCTTTCAAGATAAAAAACATGTAGTCCTGGTAAGGAGTATACCAGATGACCATGTTTTTAAAAGGGGATGGGAAAATAAATAAGTACGTTCCCAGAAGGCCATGACTGAGTTGGCAAAGCTACCTCCGCATGGAGAGCCCATGGCAACACCTGATTTTTGTAAAAAGAATTCACCTTTAAACATGAAAAAGTTATTACTTAATACTATGTCTAAAAGGGATACAATCAGGTCAATGTCTTTACCTGGGAATTGTTTCAAAAGCAAAAAATCCCTTACCCATTCAATACCCACATCCTGCGAAATTACAGTGTAAAGGTCCCTTATATCCACTGTAAGGAACCTGTAAGATGCATCAAAGGGTGTTTTATTGAGATGCTGTAATGCATGCCAGGAGTCACGATAAATTTGAGCTTCAGATTTCAACGCTTCTTTAAGCCTAATATCTACCCATTTGGCACAGGCATAGGTAATAGATTTGCAACCACCTATAATAGGATGCAAGGGAGGGTCATGAATATTCTTATGGAGTTTAGGAACCCCAAAGATAACAGGTGTTAGGGGAGCTTGCATTGTTAAATAATGATAGGCATCAATAGAAATAGATGCATCAATGAACAAATCACTTAAAAACATTTTAATACGTTGATATGCTTGATTAAGTTCATTTAATGATACCTTAATATAATTAGAAGTCAAAAGCATCTTATACATCCTGTTTTCGTACTCTACTTCATCCATAAACACAGCTCCGCCACCTTTATCTGGTTGCATGACACGGATGTTGTGAGCTTTAACATATTTAATGAATTCCCTTTCCTCTATTGAAATGTAATTATTTTATATACCCAAATTGCGATAATAATCAGCTATTAAAGCCCTAAAATGAATTTCTGACATTCTTTCGAACAGTGCTAAACTATTTTGTAACAGAGGGTTAAAAATTCTTGCCACATACCCATTTGTTAAAACACTGTTTTGATTTCCAAACATAGCATTTAAATTCATTTTGCAAACAAAAACCTTTAAATCGCACAACAAACGGGCTAAATTAGGCTTTGTGTTTGGCACAAAATTAAAACCTTTGGTCAAAAATTCAACCATATCTTGTGGAACTACCATGGAACTAAAATTGTAAACATTAAAATCACCACCAATTCTAAGAACTGTAAAGTGTCCTTGTTGGTCCCCTATGGTTACCTCCTGCGACGGTTGTTCTTTTTGCATTGTTGACATTGGCCTCGATTGAAATTGCCTGCATTTGATGTCGTCTTGAAGTTGCCCCTGTGAAAATCCTGATTGTTATTCCTATTATTAGAATAATGTGTTTGTACTGTCTTTTGCTGGTTTTGGTTTTTAATCCTTTCGCTTCTACGGACTGCCGTGCTACTAGCAGCATTATCTGCTTGAGGTGACTCGATGACATCATCCAAATGGGACAAACCCATGTTGTTAGTCTCCAAGGTAACCAAGGAACCAATAGAATCAGAATTTTGCATGAGCGGTGGATCAGGATAAGCTGCATGGTTCGAATTGTTGTTGAGCCCATTACTTGCTACGGCAGAATTATTGTTAACACCATTACAGTCCGTCAGTATATTTGATGTTAACGGCTGACTCTCTTCAGCTCGCTGGACTGGAATTGGTCTAGATAAACATGAATTCTGTATAAAATGATGATTAGAATTAAAAATTATGCCTGGTCTTGGTCTAACAGATGGACGCATTCCCTGATCGGACATTCTCCTCATCAGGTCATCTACTTTTTGCGATAACTGATGGACCAAAGCTGTAAGGGTACCAATGGCATTCGCCTCTGAAGTAGAAACAATAGAACCACTACCAGAGTGGTTATTAGGACTTTGAGTAAACAAAGGTTGGGACTGTGGGTTACCACCACTTTCCGCCATAAACCTTGAAAAATACACAAAACAAACTATTTAAAAAATGAAAAAGAAAAAGTAGAATCCACAAGTCCACAAATTTTATTTTTATTTATTTTATTTTACATTTGTTGACCGGGCTAGTCTAGCTGGATATATTTCCATTTTCAGTAGAGGCCCGGGGAGAAAAGCTCCACACAGAAATGCACATAAAAAGAAAAAAACCTTACAATCAAAAAGCAATAACAATAATAACAAATGGCAATATAATGTCAAAATAAAAACTTAATTAAGAAGATATATCAAAAGTATAACTTGAATGAGTAACAAAGATTCAAGTTGAAGGATGAGATGACAGTGAGAAAATATAAGGTGACAAGTTGTTGTACAGAGAGAGTTAGAGGTAAGCAAAAGGGTAGAATATCAGAGAAAGAGGGCAAAAATACTATAAGTGGGTAAAAAAGGGAGCCATCTAAGAGAGGACTGTAAAACAATAAAGGCAAGGAAGCAAAAAAGACTTGCTGGATATGAGCCAAAGAGGGGTAAAGGATAATAAGAGTTAGGAAGAAAGAGTTATAAAAAGAAAAGAAAAGAAAAGAAAAAAGAAAAGAAGAGAGAGTGGAGGAAAATTGAGGAGGAGGATAAACAGATGTAGGTAGGAAGATTAGTCCGGCTTTATACAGGAACAGAGCCAATGGCTTTTGAAGTAATTCTTAATTTCTTGTTTGAAGAGAGGCAGGGATGCGAGTAGAGTGATTTCACTGGGTAGCATATTCCAGCTCCTACCAATTGTGTTAGAGAATAGGGAGTCACCCGCTGAGTTATTGGACTTTGTAAGGCAGGCCATTAGTTTCTTAGAAGATCTAAGAGAGTTGAGATTATTATAAGGGATTAAAAGTTGAGAAAGAATAGGGGTGTTATTGGGCTGGTAGAGTAATTTGTGGGCAATATTGAGTTGGGGAATAAGCAAAAGGTTTTGAAATTCCACCCATCCTAGTTGTTTCAGGTTCACACAGTGATGTGTTCTATAAGGGTTGCCAGTAGCAAATCTGGCAATGTTGTAATAGGATGTGGCAAGTTTGTTAAGGTTGGCTTTCTTAAGGTTGGTAAAGATTGGAGAAGCATAAAGAAGTGTAGATATAAGATGGGAGTGAGCAATTATGACTCTGGCAGAGGCAGTTAGGTAGGGTTTAATTCTATATAAGGATCCAATTTTTCTGTTTACTAATTTAATAGCGTTGTTAATGTGCTGATCAAAAGAGAGATTATTATCAATTGTTATTCCTAATAGTTTTGTTGTTGGTTCAGGGGAAATGACAGTAGCATTATTTGATGAGATGGTGAAATCAAGGGGTGGGGACTGAGAGGTGGGGGTAAAGAGGAGAAGTTTAGTTTTTTTGGCATTAAGAAGAATGTAGCATTTAGAAAACCATGTTTCAACAGTGTTGAAGATGCTTTGAGTAAGTGAATGAAGTGTTGAAGAAGATGCTGAGCAAATTAGGGTAGAGTCATCAGCATATTGTATGATGGTTGCTTGAGGAATTGCTAGATGTAGGTCATTAATGAATAGGGTGAAAAGAAGAGGTCCGATAATTGAGCCCTGAGGGACACCAATAGTTACAGGTAATAGAGAGGAAGTTTGGTTTCCCCAAAGAAATGCTTGTTGTCTATTGCTAAGATAAGATGTAAACCATTTAATGGCAAGGTTGTCAAAGGAAAGGGATGTGAGTATATTGATTAATATAGAGTGGTTAACCCTGTCGAAAGCTTTAGAAAGATCAATAAATAGTGCAGAAGAGAGAAGGTTATTGTTCTTTGG
>NC_056726.1:1074614449-1074840002 GCF_019279795.1 Protopterus annectens | reverse complement strand
GCAATAAAAACTTAAAAAAAAAAGCCTAATCAATAACACCAAATTGAATGTTAAAAAGCAATATTAAATTAAAATAAAAAAATAGAATAGAATATATCAAACACAATTAATTCTTAAAAAGGGGAAATATTATTATATCTAAGCACACCAAAAACTTGTTACATAATTAAAAAGTTTAGGTGTTTAGAAATTTAAAATTCATCGAAACCATGTAAACAGCTACCTAGCAAGTGCTTTTATTTTCCACAAACATTTAATTGACAAGCCTCATTCAGCCCTGGTAATATATGGGCTGAAGTACGAACTTGCCGTTCCAATACGGACTCTTCCAGTCTGAGCTCCCAAGGGCCTCCTCTTATATTGTGCTCTGCTTGCTGTAAAACTACAAATGAAAATCTGTGACTAGGATATTCCAAAATGTGTTTTGCTAAGGCATTGGTAATTACATTTTTATGAATACTATATTGGTATTCATAAATTCGTTGTTTGATCTTCCTCTCAATCTGTCCTAGTCATAGATTTTGACAAAATCAACTCTCCTTCATAGCCTCACCCACGAGTCCCTCCACTCTGTTGAAAGATGGATTACTTCCAACCAGTTACTACTAAACCCAAAGAAAACTAAACTTCTCCTATTTGTCCCTACTACGCTCCAGCATCACAAAACTTCCTTTTCTGTCTCCTCCTGGAACAGTACAATCATCTCTAGTGAACCCTGCACTAAACTCTTAGGTGTTATTATCAATGGCCATCTAAAGTTTGATCTCCATACCCTTCAGTGCATTAAAAAGACCCATCAAAATCTAGGCCTGCTATACAGACATAATAAATCCCTTACAGATACCTCCAGGCTCTCCCTTGCACAAGCCTTCCTACTCCTCACACTGGACTATGCAGATCCTGTTCTCACACACCTCCAATCTAATCTTCTCACTAAATTAGAACTTACCTATAACAAAACTCCATGATTTGCCTCCAACCAAAATTACCACACTCCTCTCTGCATATCTCTGCGGTGGCTAGAATTTCATTAGCAAATCCTAGCACCCCAAATTCTCATGGCTCATTCGGTCTTACATGAACCATCTTCCTGTCCCTCTCTCTCCACTCTTATCCAGCCTTATACTCTCAGTCACACTCTCCATAGATTTCAACAGAACATACTGCAAGTTTATAAGCCCAGTAAAAATATCGGCAAACTACTTTACAGCTAAATTGCCACATAATGTCAGATGTATCACTAACCCTAACACCTTTAAAACAGAAATAAAAGATAACCTCTGTAAATTATGGTCATGTTTCTGTAATGATCCAATATAAGCTGTTTTCCTCTACTATAATAGACTGCTGTCCTCTCTGCTTCTACTGCAGCAGTTCTTTCACTTGACTTCCTACCTGGGGATTTCCACCTGTATATACTCCAAATACTTATCTTTTCTGCTTCTCTTTACTCTTTTCTGGCTTGCGTATATACTTTAATACTTATTTTTCTCTGCTTCACATTGCTTTTTGCTGGGTCTATATTAAAAGACCAAACAGGTGTTTCAGCGAGCACCTCTTGGTCGACACATAATGAGCGAATGCACTAAAGGCGAAAGCTCAAAACAGCAGTTTCTTTCCCTGGGAAAGAAACCGCTACCAGAAACACACACACACACACACACACACACACACACACACACACACACACACACACACACACACACACAAACACACTTTAAAACATAGCAACATGGGGGGCTTTGCCCCCACACCCCCCTAAATAAATATACCAACTCCAAGATTGCACTACAGTGAGGAAAGGGGCAAACACATGGTGATGGCCAAGCGATTTCTTTCCCAGGGTAAGAAATCACTGTTTTGAGCATTCACACTTAAGTGCATTCACTCATTATATGTCGACCAAGAGGTGTTCGCTGAAACACCTCTTCGGTCTTTTAATATAGACCCCTTTTTGCTATCTTATGATCTCTTACTGCATACATCTTCCTAATTATGCTTGTAAGTCTTTGTATTTTATTATCAGTAACATATTTGTACATGCCCATTATGCTGTTTTGTCTCTGATTTTTTCTTCGGACTTATTAATACTGTGTTTATTTTTTATATAGTTTGTTACTTGCAATAACTGACCTAGTAATTTACTATTAGACACTATGTTATATAATGTTTAAGTACTGTACTATTGGAGCTTTTCTCATAGGTTCATAGGTTCATAGGTTCATAGGTTAGTACTAGGCTAACTGCCCTTGTGAGCCATTTTAAGCCTAGACAATTATCCCCTGTGAGATTCAAACTCTGTACCTTGTGTTTGTAAGGCAAACACCTTAACCATTAGACCACCCTCTCCTCAGGTCTCCACTGAAAAAGTGCTTCACCCAGTTAACCCGATTAACAAATGTCAAATAAATAAATAAATAAACAATCAATAAATAAAATTATTGCTCTCATTATTATTATTATTTTCTTTTTTAAAATAAAATCCTAAATTAGGCTTCCTGGAATATAGCTTCAATTCAATCAACACTTCATCTATGTTGGCCTTCCTAGCCAGAACGACTGTTAGGCCTCTTTCAAAAAGATCAGCCCAGGAAGTGGTAACTTCATCTTCACTGTAATTATTGATTTTATCTCATTTTCAACATAGAAATGTTTGGTAGAGTTGAGGAACATTATACGTTGAAAATGAAAAAAAATTAAAAAAAAAACATTTAAGAGACAAATGGGATTATGAAGCAGGTAGAGCCTTTCATGAACCCCCTGAATTATGGTACTCATTCTGTTATTAATAATAATTTTACAAGTGCAGATAATTGGAAAAATGTTGGTGAATCAGCGGATGGTTTTGCAAATGTTGAACTTGACCCTTTAGATCCCCCCCGAGGAGGTCTGAGAGACTGACGAATCAGACAAGATAGCAGACAGGGTTGGTGTGTGACACAAGAGGGGGGGTGAACACCTTGGATGGGGAGGCTTTTGTGGAATACAAATCTCATGTGGCCCCACCTGGTAGCAGCACAACTCACGTCCCCACCCATGGGAATGAAGACACTGCTCCTTCACTGCCCCTGTGGTGGCAGTGGTAGAGGCAGGTGTCTGGGGCCAGACTGCCCCACCATGGTAGCCAGAATGCCCTCCATCTGGTGCAGGCAATGTCCAAAGGTTCAGAACAGGACCCTGTGAATCATACCTGGCACTTCATCACAGGTGACAAAATCACCCCCTCCACCACCTCTCCTGGCCCATGGGGAGGCACTACCCGATGCCACAGGCAGTGCAGGGACAGGAGAGAGGGAAACACTAAGCTGCAGCCCAGAGGTACTGGGCCATGGTGCCATGCCCAGAGGAGGCAAGGTAGATGGATCATCACCTGGAACTTGGCTTCTGTGATGTGCTGCAGTAAATTAGTTATAAACATAAGTTAAGATTAGTAATAACCAAAACATGTTAGTATTAACATACAGGAACATAATAACTCATAAAAAAGTATGCAAACCAAGTAGACTTGCAAAACCAAGAACCAAATAAAAAATCCAATGTGTCCAAAACTCAAGGCATTTATAATTTAAGAGGGATTTTTATTGAAAGATATAAACAAAAATACAAGATTTAAGCATTTTCTTCCATCCACTGGGACTTCATCAGAATGAAAATGCATTATAAATAACCCCTTGTTACAGAATTTAATTAGTTCCACAATTAATATAATTAACCATTATACCATTTAAATAGACAAATTCCTTACAAAGGGGGGCATTCAGTAATCCTCCATGTAAGACTAACTAAGTCTTACTCGAAAACGGCAGCCTAAAAGTATGATGTCAGCGTGCCATGCATATTCATGAGGGCACGCTGACTCAACTCCAAGGCTAACATGGAGCATGTAGGAGTGCAGGGGGCATGTCAGACTGCTGAGCAGTCCAAATATCTATGCCTCTGCAAGTGCCTAAATCTGCAAATGTCAGCAGATATGAGCGAGTCCACTCAAATGTGTATATCCCCAACACTACACTCCCCCACATTCAAAACCCCTGTACAAATTAAATAAAATGTAAAACAATTTTTTTATTATTCCTGCTATAGCGCGTGTGTGCACGGGTGTGCCCATTGCTTAGCTACAGTTAGCAGTTTAGACATCGAAGAGGATAATAAACCACTTATATGCAAACTAAGCCAAATAGCGATAGCGTAGTGGTAGAGCCTTCGCACAAAGAGGAGGCATTCCCAGTTTGAGTCCTAGCTTTCCCCTTTCCATTTTCTGTAGGAAATCTGTGCATAAAAATAATTCCTGACATTGACCTTTTAAATTTTATTAAAATGCATTGAAATGGCCTATGTAGTAGTGAACGATATTTTAAATATATATATAACAAGGTGAAATGGTCATGCATACTAATGAATGCATAAGTAACCTATCTTAAGCAATGTGAAGCACTGCTAAGCAATGTTTACCAGTATCAAGCACATTTAAGAATAATTGCCCATAGCTAAGCACTGGTTTAACTAGTGCAATGGCTTTGCGCATAGCTGCGCATCGCACCAACTAGCACAAACAAAACATGTTTGCACGAAGCTGCGCACCGCGCTAACTAGTGCAACGTCGGGCAATGTAGAGCAACGTAGATCAACGTTGGGCAAAGTTGAGCAAAGTGGGCTAAACACAGCCATACCTCCTAGCCATTCAGGCGAGTAGTAAAATAAAAAGCAATGACAGGCCTCAAACCCGGGATACTGTGCACCATAATCACAGTACTGAGCCACTAAGCCATGACAGCTTTTGCTGTGCATGCAGTGTCAACATACATATACATATTAATGAAAGTTTACTTAGTGCTAAGCAGGTGTGCACTCAGCTGAGAATTTTCAAAACCAGCCAATCACAAATAAGTGCGGGAAATGAGGTGTATTTAAGCTCCATAGGTGGGAATAATGGCCATAACTGGTTGTAGCTCCCATCTGCAGTCAGAATGGCCAGTGCTGGAGAGAGCTCTCATTTTCAAGCGCAACGGTGGGGCATTGAGGAGTCAAAAGTGATGGTTTGGCTCCTCTTCCATCATCATGATGCAAGACTCCTGCAGGGTCAGTTCCAAGGCACTGAGTACAAAGCGGAAGCCTGGAACCATCTAGCACATGATCTCACCAGTGCCATCGGCGTCCCTCGGACTGGTGAGCAGGTCAGATACCATTACGCAGACCTGAAGAGACAGAAGCAGGACCAACTGAACCAATGGATACAGGAGGCCCATGGGACTGACAATGCCCCACTACTGAGTAGGTAGCCATGGAATGGAGTATGTAAGAATTGCTATTGTAGTCTATATAATGGACAGGTATGTCTCAATATCCCTTCGTTTACTTCACAGCTGCAGGTGTCCATGCTGCGAATCAGCAAGCCTATGCTTAAAAGTGCCTTAGTCAACCTGCATATGAGGGCCCTTGTTCTGCTCAGCAGCAAAATAAAACACCACTGTCAGTCTCGAACCCCGGACCTACTAAACTGCATGAAGTACCACTAAGCCACAGTAGATATATAGCAGGTTGTTGCTGAAATATATATATCATGCAACAGAATGAGTGAATGTAAAGGAAAGATAGGAATGCCATAACACAAAACCTGTTCTGTGGAACTTTACCAGCAGTTGTTGTGGAATTGCATTACATGATTGTGATAACAGAACCAGCCATTCTAGCAGTAAATAATGTTAGAGCAGCACTTTACAACCTCCACACAGTATCATAGCAGGACAATCCCCACCCAAATGTACAAAATACATGTGTGTTCAGCGTCCAGCAAGGATGTTGGTAGGCATACTCAGTACTGGAATTGTCCAGTTTTCATGAGCATCCTGTGATAATGTCAACAAAATAAAAAGCACAAACTGTGCAGAAGTGAGTACATTAATATCCACAGTATAGCAGTTCCCAAACAGTTCATGTGCCAAATGAAAACATCTCAATAACTACGTATGTATGGCAGCTAATTGTATAAGTAGAAAAGAAACTACATACTCCCATGTATCTTGTGTTAGCACTTGTAGGGGTGAGTACAATTCTACACTGTCAACTGTGTACTGGAAGTGGCAACATTCAAGTCTGAGTACAACATTTAAATCACTGGCTACACCCCTAGTTCAGATATAAGAACTATACCAACCTTCTGACTTACACAACGGTGTCCACAGCAAACAAGCATGGTCCCCACTTTGGAAATCTGAAAAGGGCTATGCCTACCTGACTTAGCAATTTATAGCATTGGGTTGCTATGACAGTGAGTACTGCAAGTACCACACAGCAGGCTGCAGGCAGTTACCAAATGGTGGCCACCAATTGGTGCAGAGGCCATCACATGCACATGTGCAGATACCTATAAAAGCAGGCTGTACTTGCTGTCCACACATGCAATCATTTCATTGCAGGTACGGAGGGAGAGAGAGAGAGAGAGAGAGAGAGAGAGAGAGATGCAGAGGCAGGCAACAGCTGCAGCAGAAATAAAAAAGAAAGAAGATCCAAAGAAAATATATTGAAAGAAAAAGTAATATATTGACAAAACAAAGATAACAAAAAGAATATATTGAAAACAAAATAATATTCTAAAAATAAAAAAATTATATTGAAAAAAAATATATTGAAAAAAATATATATTGAAAAAATATATATTGAAATAAAAAATATATTGAAAAAATATATATATTGAAAAATAAATAATATATTGAAAAATAAAATATATTGAAAAACAAATATACCTTGAACAATACATTCAAGATATACAACAAATATGAACATATACAAAGGAAAGGTATGTAACAGCTATGTATTTACTGGCATGTAGTAGATGTTTATGAAGTGTACTCTACATAGTTTGAATCATCCATATGTGTCAGCAGTACGTATCTATGCACAGATGCCCTGCATAACTACTGGCATGGAGAAATGAGTGTGGAGCTGTGTGCAGTGGGATGTGACTGTGACATATGTAGTTTAGCATTAAATGTCAAGCATCTGATCCATGTTATCTGTGTTCTGTACAGTAGCGTGGACAATGTCTGTTTGGGGGAGTAGCCCATACGGTTATGTAAACATGGATGTGACAGAGTCACAAATGCATGATAGCCATATTAACGTGTAGCTTGGCATTGGCAACAGCTGTACCAGGTTAGTATGCTAACCTAGCATTTGCAGCTATATATACACCCTCTAGTATTACTGTGTGCGCACATGTGACACCTGTTCATGTTGCAGCAAGGCCCAACAGGTCAGCCTTGAGGTACACAAACTTACAACAGTGTGTACCTTGTGTGTGTATGGCGCACACATATGGAGAGGTCTGTCTGTGTCAGATATATTAGCATCAGTACATGTGCATAGAGCAACGGACATACTGCAATTGTTTGTGAAGGGTGGACATATATATGTTGTTGAAGGTTATGTGCATATTTCTATGTAGGTTGTAGTGTGTGGCAAACAAGACAGCATACAGTGCTGGTATATGACCTGTGGTGGTTAAACATTGTGGGTATGATTCGTCAGGTCTGCAGTGTTGCAGCCAGTGAGGCCTGCTAAAGCTACATGGGCTGAGAACACCTTCAATGCATTCTGCACAACACTGTGCAATATTATGACATAACTGTATACCTCACAACCTTCACATAATTGATATCCCCACCATGAAAGATGGACTGTATATGTGCCTATAAGTATCTCTATATGTACACCAATGGATGTTTATATGTATGTGTGTATATATATATATATATATATATATATATATATATATATATATATATATATATATATATATATATATATATACATATATATAGAGAGAGAGCGAGAGACAGGTTCATATTTACTGCAACAGATGCCTGTTGACAATGCCATGGACTCACGCTCAATGTTGACACTGCACTGGCATCCCTTCTTGCCAAAACTCTGTACCCATTAACTACCATATAGGTGATAGTCTACTTAACACTGAAGGTGTGATAAGAGACCATGGGACACAGGTGGACAGTAATCTCCCCTCTGATGGTCACAGTGCCACACTAGTCATGTCATCTGTCTACGTGGCACACGTCATCACAAAAGGTGGGTCATCCAGGGAAATATAAGTCAGTGTTCCCCTCTGCTCATCACACATAAAGCCCATTATAGAGTACAATGCCCCATGTGGTATGTACCTCATAAGACATCTACAGCAATTGGAAATGACACAGACATACCTCACAAAGAGTAAAACCGACCTCAAACAGATGCCCTATGCAGACCGTCTCACAAACCCACAACTAGACTGTGTCGCATACTGCCTACCCAGAGGTGACCTCTGCCTAACATACTAAGCTATGTCAAACCCAGAGCTGTTGGACATGCTCGACGTAAACAGATCACAATCTCTATGAGCTACATGCTCTAGGGACCCAAACCTTTTGACCACATTAAACAGCACATGCTGGAGGGATAGATTCCTATCGCAGAGACATCCCATACTCTTTAACAAACCAACTATCCATAGCAAACAAAGCTCCTAATTAGCAGTCATCATAAATACTCCTGAAGATTGTATGGGAGATAGTGACTACACCCAGGTATTCACCTCTGTCTCTCTACTTGACAGGGCCACGTGAAATGTAATTACCTGTGTGTCAAAGGCCAGGGTAGAGTATGGCTAGACTTCTATAGGCCCTAGGGCTAATAGCCTCTTACCTACCTATGAAGTGATACACACCCACATGTACTTGTTGCAATAATTGCTATGTGAGGTTGACTGAGTGTGATGGTGAATGTGTTGGTGAATGTGTCATAGTTCGGTATATGTGTGATAGCTTAGTGGGAAACTATTTCTGTCACGGTATTATGTGTCCTAGCTGTGATCCCAGCAAAAGATGTGTATGCAATTGCTAGGCAGAAAAAGCAGTATGCCATACAGTCTGACATAGTCCCTTGTTGTTGATTGGGGTGTCCCATTGTAGACTAAAGCAGTAGATGTATGCTTATTGAGTGTTACTGCTGGTGACTCCAACTCCTATATGAACTGTAGTACTACCTGAAGCTGTATGCCTAAACAGCACAGTATGGTGTACGTCCACATTTCTTGGAACCACTGTTTTGTGTGTTCCATGTAGTACTCACAGATTACATACCTCAGGCATAAGGTCTTGTAACCACTGACACACAGTACTGTAACGTACACAGGTAAAGGTCACCTGGGTTGCCATACCTTTGTGTCTGGTATGTATGTCTGATGTGTGTGTGGGTATGCCTGTACCATGGCCTCGGTCATATGTGTGTTACAGGATATAACTGCGTATCTAGCAACATGTATAGTCTAGTACAGCAGTATGCCACCTATATTAACGAATGTGCACATATGTTAGTCAGGGGTCTGCCATCAACGACTAGTGTGGTATACTGGTAATACTGTCACTGGACTTTACAATCATTGCAATGGATTACATATTTCTTGATGCATTAGCTTGATATATACCTCCTGTGGCTAAGTGGTGCATTGTGTCGCATACAGTGTGCCATGTACTGTTGTATAGTCTTACATACTGTTTTAACTTTGTTGCTGTGCAAAACATGGTTTGATATATAGAGTGCGCCAGGCACTGTCAGGCAGTTGTGGGTTGAGAACTGATATGTGGTATTGAATGTGTGTATCTTCTGACAGCCAATAGGTTGCTATATATGGCAGTTAATTGATATCTGTACTTTAGAATGTTACGTGTGCCACATGACTTGCTCACACATATTGTTTCATTGTCTTCCAGGGTCATATCCCACCATCGTAATCCCACCTATAGCATGGCAGAGGAAGAACAGATCACGGTGAACCTGGTGCAGCACTATGCTCTGCTGTTCTCCAGAACCAGTCAGGACCAGCATGAGCGGACTGCGCTGTGGCAAGATCTTGTCCGTAGGGTAAATGACATAGGCATGCATTACCGGACATATGAGCAGGTATACCATCACTGCAGTGATTTAATTAGGCATGTCCAGCAGCGTGCATCTGAAAACAGCTTGACACAGGTGGGGGGTAGCCATCCATCCCCCCTCACCAGAGTGGAAGAGCTGCTCCTGACCAACAACAACAACAAGTAACATGCATCATCATGGAGGCTGGAGCCACCCGACAAGTTGACATGGAGTGTGCAGGTAACATGGCATAGCTGTAGACTACTGTTACCTCAACTGGTAGAGCATGCTTATGTGAGCTGTGTACTGTGTAGTTAGATGATCTGGTGCCTAGTGTTGTGCAATACTAATAATTAGGAATATAATCTGTAGGCCTCTGACTGTCAACCATTGTACTACTGTAAGATTGCAAACACACAGTAGCAATGCCACAGTTGTTGCCAATGACAAAGTGTCTCATATACTTGTAGGTCTCTGTGGTGTGACAGCAAGGCAGCAGATCCATGCTGGTGAGTGTGTTCTACCTTTAATATTGCTAATTAAATGTGCATGTCATAGGTGAGGTGTAGGCCATGTACACGTAACACACTTACGCATAATGCATGCTGTGCATGTTTGCTGTGAGACTATGCACATCCCTGTAAAGTGGGTAGTTGCCTAAAACACATACAATACACAAAGCATTCCACACAATTGTGGCAACACTGTAGTGGACACTGGATAGGCAGAGTCGATACACATGCACACAACATACACACCTTTGTCATACGCAGTACACGTTAACATGCTACACATGGTGTATTCAGACACCCGCTGTAAGGTCACACTACAGTAACCCAAATGTCATCCACACAGCACACATAATATACCTGAAGGGTAGATGCCTCACATGTGGCTGTGCGACACTCAACACATAACACATTCATGTTAGGCAATGCCACCTATTGTGCACCTTACAAACCCATGTAACAACTGGCTGTGAAATGGTGAATGTAGCCATGGTACTGCAGTTGTGGTACAGCATGGTATGTGCCGGTGTGGCACACATTAGTAGCCTTGTGTGACCACATGATGCTGCATGATGATGGCTCATAGTAGTACACCCCATCCAGTTACAGTGACCACAGTACTACACATAGCATTACCTGCTATGCACCTCAGTGTTCTGTGTGTGCAAACATATGCACCTATACACAATATGCATAGCAATCACCATTTGTACAAAGTGACACATATATGTCTTGTAATGCTATTCAGTGTATAGGTCACATGACACACACTGTGTCTGTGTGATGTTTAATGTTGCAGTTGTGTTGTAGCATGCCATGTCATGTCTGGCACTGGCATGTCCACAATATGTTCTACACTCACCATATCCACTGTTCAATGGCTATGTTGAGCAATCGTATTCCATCAGGTATACATGCACCACTCATCCTGTGTGTATACATAGCATGCATGTGCTAAGCCTGTGTCCACAATTATCTGCTAAAGACACAGATGCTCTAATCAGAAATGGATATCTATGTGACACACAGATACACATCCAGCCATGGTATGTATATCTGTGAGAGATGGTGCACAGGACATCGCAGAGCTTTTAATACTTGCACAGCAATGTCGTGTCCATGTACAAAATGAGTTTCAGGGTGAGGCCAATCATTGAACAACAACACACATGCATCAAAGACATGTATACTGTTATTGGCAAGGGCTGTCTACACCCGCACTGCATGCTGTTGGGAAACACACGTCCTGCATGCTGACGCCTTGTGATACTGTACCCCACCATCACCCGCTATTGAGTATGTTCTGGATTGCAGGTGGTGTGTGTGTGTGTGTGTGTGTGTGTGTGTGTGTGTGTGTGTGTGTGTGTGTGTGTGTGTGTGTGTGTGTGTGTGTGTGTGTGTGTGTGCATGTGTGCATGTGTTCATGTGTGCATGTGCTCATGTGCTCATGTGTGCATGTGTTCATGTGTGCATGTGTGCATGTGTGTTCATGTGTGCATGTGTGCATGTGCATGTGTGCATGTGTTCATGTGTGCATGTGTTCACGTGTGCATGTGTGCATGCGGGCATGTGTTCATGAGTGCATGTGTTCATGTGTGCTGACATCATGTACAGGTCGTAAAGTGTGTTTTCTGTCTTCCTTTCACATGTGCTGACTTTGGGCTGGTTCACTGCAGCAGGGAAACTGATGTCACTGAACAAAATAGTGATACTGATGATAGGTGTGTTGAGGCACAGGCATGTTTCCCAGGGTCTGTCATTGGGCCACCCATTGACAGTACACAAGTGTCCACCCCATCCATGCACACAGTCATACTGCCAATACATCCATCACCAATGACCTTAGCTGAGGGACAGTGCACAGTCGGCATTGGCCAGGACAGTGTGGTATCCATGGCACATGCATCCCAACACAGCAGCCATATCCAGATGTCTGTAAGGGTACCACATAGGCAGATGTCCAGGGGTTCTCGTCGGAGCACTGCTGCTCATCATGCCACTGGCAGATGTGCCACAGGTCTTATAACTTCACGCATGCTCCAGGCTGTCATGGAGGCACAGGCACATATGGAACAGTACACCAGACAGGGACTAAGGGCACAGAGGGCACAGAACACCGCCGTCATTGATAGTATCCATGACCTAGCAGGTGCCATCTGTAATTACACCGAGGTCACTGATAGACGTTGGGGAGAGACATTAGATGTCCTCCGCAATGTCATGTCCATGTGTCAGGACAGTGCGGGACAGTTGAGTCATTGACGTGGACGTATGCCAGCAGCAGCTGGCAGTCGCCATGGATGTCCATCAAGTCACAGCCACTCCTGTAGTGCCAGTACCAGCACCAGAAATTTTGGGGGTGGACTGTCCATAGAACGTCCTAGTAGACCACATGCATGTGGCTCTAGATAGTCCCAGCAGGGACCTGAGTCCAGTGTACATCCATCTACCACTGGGTATAGTACCTAGTCTGACTTAGTACCTGATAGTGTCAGTAGCACCCCTGCCAGGCACAGGTACTGTATCCATGGCCAGAGACAGTGATCTGTAAAGCCTGGCAGGTACAGTCTGTGGCTGTCCCACAAATACCCGTATATGGCGGCCACATGGTGGAACTGTGTGCATGCAGACACACACACACATAAACCAGACACCTAGGGCTAACACATACTCGCACACATTACATCAACATTGGCCCATAGCAGTGCTCTTGCCCCACACACACACACACACACACACACACACACACACACACACACATACATGTCGATTAGATGGCTTATTGTAGGCCTCTGGCAAGCCAACAACACACCCTGTGCATATGATAAAACCTGTGTCATCTCCTGTCATCTGTAACATTGATGCAGGAACAGGCTACCATGGTGCTGATGCACAGGGTGACTTTATAGCAGTATAGCAATGTTAGCATGTTGTCAGCAGTAGAGTGTAATGATATGCTTGAAGGTGTAGTTGAGCAGGCATGATGCATTAAAGCTATGATTGTCAATGTAGTATTGTTTTCACCAGGGTTAGTTCCAATAGTGTATTGTCTGCCCACATGCCACTTGGCTGATGTGTGTAGTATTGGCAGCATGTGTTAGAGAGTGGACAGTATGTGTGGGATGTGTGTAGCACAGATTTGCAGGTGTACATTTGTGAACATGGTGGAGGTGCACTGTCTGCATGTACGTGCATTGTGGACACATGGGCAGGGTGACATGGCCTGTATTACACAGTGTTAACACTCCATAGTTTCTATTGGTGGCTAGTATGCATTGTACTACACACATTTCAGAACCTGACTACACATGTGTGTATGACATGGTTTGACACTATGCTGTGGGTGATACTGTTACTATCTGTCATTGTTTTGCATTCTGGTAGTATACATAACTTCAACAGCCTGACCATAACCAATCATTAGATGATGTCTTGACAACTGACACACAGATGTAGGACACACAGCAACATTTGGCTCCTTCATGTAATATACTATGCCAGTAACCAGTGGTATTCACCTGCACCCATTACTGAGACCACTCCTATTTGGCATATAGCTCTCTTAGGTATAAGCAATCACAGTAGAGATATGTCCATCCACGTCTGGTAATGCATACTGTGGCCTATAATGCATTCTCCAGATGACACACACATCCTCCATAAGGGTATCATACAGACAGGTACCTGTTGTCAAACCCATGCTGTAAAGTTATAAGCCAAACTAAGCATAGTCATCCACCTTTACGGAACATATTATCCCCACAGTACCACATAGGTAGTAGCCACCAACATGATGAACAGGTACTGATATGTACATGCAACAAAATGTTACGTCATCTCTCCCTTGATAATCACATTTCCAAAGGTATGTTGAAATCCCTCAGTGGATCACATAAGCAATAAGGGGTCTGCATGCATATCCACAAAGTTTGTTGTACACCTATAATGAATAGTCATCATTGACAGACTTTGCTGCGTTTGAACAGGTCTGACATATACCTCGGCCATAAACCCTCACTCACACATTTCAATAGAAACCGTAATGAGTGTGTGTGACACGGATGACCTAGGCCAGGGATCACTGCAGTGGCTGGCCTTGTCACAAGCATACAGATGTGACCTAAGGTCTGAGAAGCAGCAGCACAGTCTGGCAAGGATGACAGCTGTGTTCTTGGAGAAAGCAGGGTTCCCACACATGCAATAATTGAGGTAACATGTACTTGCTACACAGCTAGCTCACATGTGCAATGCATACTGATATGTCATATAGTAGTAACAGCAAATCCCACAACACATTGACCAACAGTGTCACACACATACAGCACACACACTCACCAAGTGGAGGATTCAAACCCCTACCTAGCTACTTCATGATATTAGAGGAGTACGTACTAATACAATGTGCTACACACATTACTGGGTGGTCTATTTTCCACAGGTATATTTGTAGGATGCTGACATCATCAAACTTGACAAAGATAAGTATACCACTTGTAAGATGTTTTACTACTCTACAAAAAGGGTGCCCCTCTACTAGGTAATCACACACAAACACAGTTATCAAGTGCAGGATTCAAACCCCTACCTAACTACTTTATGATGCTAAAGGAATACGCATTAACACAATGTGCTATACACATTACTGGGGGTTCTCTTTTCCACAGACATATTTGTAGGATGGTGACATCATCAGACTTGACAAAGATTAGTTTACCACTTTTAAAGTGTTTTACTACTCTTCTAAAAGGTTGCTTCTTTCCAAGGAGATTACACACAAACACAGTTATCAAGTGCAGGATTCAAAGCCCTACTTAACTACTTCATGATACTAGAAGAGTACGCATTAACACGACACACTATGCACATTACTGTTAGTTCTCTTTTCCACAGGTATATTTGTAGGATGGTGACATCATCAGATCTGACAAAGATTAGTTTACCACTTTTAAGGTGTTTTACTACTCTCCAAAAAGGTTGCACCTTCCCAAGAAAACCACACACAAAGTTGACAAGTGCAGGACTCAAACCCCTACCTAACTACTTCATGATACTAAAGGATTACAGATTAATACAATGTGTTATACACATTACTGGGGGCATTCTTTTCCACAGGTATATTTGTAGGATGGTGACATCATCAGACTTGACAAATATTAGCTTACCACTTTTAAGGTGTTTTACTACTCTCCAACATAGTTGCACTTTCTCAAGGAGATCACAGACAAACACACATTTGCCAAGTGCAGGATTCAAACCTCTACCTAACTACTTTATGATACTATAGGAGTACACATTTACATGATGCACTATACACATTACTGTAAGTTATTCTTTCCACAGGTATATTTGTTTGATGGTGGTATCATCAGACTATATAAAGTGGGTTACATTAGGTAACATTAGGTGGTTACATTGAAGGAATGTCGAAACACTTTGGCCATGTGATCATCAAAGGGGAGTTTACTATCTACCTGTGTCCCCAGGGCCATAATGACTTTCTCCGTACATACTGGATTACCACCTGTGTGGTAATTTGTGTGCACTTTGTTTTACCCACAGGGGATGACTATGCATTCTTTGGCATTCAGCCTGAGGGCATTGTTTGGACATCAGGTATCTGTCTCTGTAAGACACTTCTGGAGGATGTCTGTGTCAGCCATACAGTCGATTATGGATCACAGTTACCAGTCATCTGCAAACCTGTTCAGCTATACACCTCCCATGCTTGCCTGGACCTCTGAGCAGTATCTACTGAACAGGTGGGGTCCCAGGACCAAGACCTGTGGGATGCCATTTGTGACTGGCTTAGAGTTGGACATGGCACCCACAACTCTGAACATGTGTGTTTGATCTGTTAGCCACTTGGCCACCCATCCTGTGACATAGCTGTTAATGTTCAAGCTGGTATGCTTGTCCATGATGACAGAGTGGGGAATGGTGTAGAAAGTCCTTAGTGAGGTCCAGGTGGGCTGTGTGGACTACTTTCACCTCCATCTATGTCCTTGGTAACTGTTTGAAATAAGTCAACTAGGTTTAGGAGCCAGGATCTGCCTTTAACAAGGCGAAGTTGTGTAGAGTCCAGTGTCTGGAGGTCTCCAATGTCTCAGTTTATAGGTTCCATGACAATTTGCTCAATAGCTCTGTAGACCAGGCTGAGTGGACATATTGGGCAATGGTTTCCAGGTTCTGTTGTGGCACTCCCTTTGTGGAGCTGGATGACTGTTAGTGTATGCCATTCTTTGGGTACATAGCCTGTGGTATGCTTGAGTCTGGACAGTGAATGTAGGTGAGGGTGTAGTTCCTTTTGGGCCTAGTGTAAGATGCAGCCTGGGACACCATCCAGTCCCATTGATGCTGTGTTCTTAGCTTTGGTGAGGGCTGTCTTTACCTGCATGTCCATGACGTCTGGGGCTCTGCATCCTTCTGTGATGGACACAGGCCCTTTTGGGAGTGATGAGGGGGAGTTTACACTGAACTTGTCCCCCTGGATGTGGGCAATGAACGTTGGTTCAGTGTATTTCTTTCCATTTTTCAGTAGCTGACAGCATATTTGGAAGTTGACACCTACATGTCTGGTATAGCTACTGAAGGCTTTGTGGTTGTTATTCTTACATTCCTTGGCTATTTGTCTTTAGAAACTGTCCTTGGATTATTTTATGAGCGATCATTGTTTCTTCCTGATAATGATCAGTGATGCCTTTCCTTTAGTGACATTGGCTCTATCATGTGTTCGTTTCCTCCTTCTGTTGTCTAGCTTAGATATGGCCAACAACCGCCTGATTGTTGTTCTATTTTTGGAGGAGTGCATCTTGGTTTTATTTGTGATGTCTCATTCCATGCATCCCTGTAGATGCTCATAAGGTGCACTTGTAAATGATTCTGCAGATTGTATACCATTATCCAATAGCAAGAGGTCTTTGGAACGTTCCACTTTGGTCTTGGGAAGTGCGCAGCTTGCTTTTGCAAATGTCTTCACAGTGGTTTCATTGACTGGGTGGGGGGGTGGGATGTGGATGTCCAGTGTGATTACTTAATGATCTGATATTACCAGTGAGGGGTTTATCTCTGCTGTGGAACACTGGTACCCCATGTTGGTGAGGATCATGTCCAGTATGTTGTCACCTCAAGTGGGCATGGTGACTAGCTGTTCCAGGGTGTTAGAGTTTTTAAACTCTAGGAAACATTGGGAAAAGGATGTTGTACATGATTAATTCCCCCACTCAATGTTTGGGTAGTTGTAATCTCCTCATATAATGGTATTTGATAGGACCTTTATAGTTTCCACTGTTCTCCGGAATACTGAGTGAGGATCCTGAGACAAGGTACGTGATCTGTAGCAGGCTACAATCTGATGAGCAGCTTTGTCCAATGTTAGTTGCACTTGCATGGTCTGCAAGGCCTCATGCTGTGCCACTAACCTGAAGGTGTGGGTATCCATAAGGTAAACGGGTACACCACTTCCTTTTGTATTTCACTCGTGGTTTTGGGTCCGAAGGTCAGAGGGATTGTGAGTGTTTTACGTGGAGCATATCCAACAGCTCTGTGTTTGACATAGCTTTGTATGTTAGGCAGTGAACACCTCTGAGTAGGCAATATGCAAGGGAGTACGGATGGAGCATTTTGAGATGGTCTGTGTATGGCATGTATTTCAGGTTGCTAATGCTCTTTGTGAGGTATTGCTGCTGGCTTTCCAGTTGTTGTAGTTGTCTTGTGAGGTACATAGCAAAAGTGGCATTGTACTCTATTATAGTTCTAGTGAGTGATGAGTAGAGGGGAACAATGTCCTCTTCTATTCTGCATGAGACACATTTTGTGATGAGGTGTGCCACATAGGAGGGTTTCCTGACTACTGTGGGAATGTGATTATCACAGTTGTGTCCACTGTCCACCTGTGACCCAAGGTCTCTTGTCATACTTTCAGTGTGAAGTATACTACCACCTATGTTGTAGTTCTTGGCTACAGAGTTTTTAACAAAGGGGATGACAATGTACCTTTTGGCACTGAGCTAGAGCACATGGCTTTGACAACAGCCATCTGTCTCAGTGTGGCCCTTTTGTAGGATGTCCACATCTTTAGTGTTTACAATTATGGCTTCTAGTTTGCAGTCCTCTGGATACTTCAGTAGCCACAGACCTTCCATGTTAATGTTTACTTCAGGGAAGTAGATACTACACAGCCTGATAAGTTATCTGGTCCCATGGCTGCTGTGATACTGGCTTTGGAGAGTGTTATTTTACCTGTGCAGCCATGATGACAGCAACTTTGCAGTCTTCCATTATAGAGATGTGCTCTTTCATGGGTGAGAGGGGGGTAAAGTTAACACTGATCCTATCTGCCAGGATGTTGGCAATATCAGTTGGCTCTGTACATTTAGTGCCATTGAGCTGTAACTCAGAACAGATCTGAGTGTAACCATGACATGGACCTGTCTGTTGGGCAGAGATCTCCTGAGCAGACAGTATGCAACAGAGTACAGATTGGGTTACATTCAGTCTTGTTGCATGGGGCAACTATTTGAGGCCAGTAATCCTCTTGTTAAGGTGCTTCATTGGTCTTTCTAGCTGCTGAACGTGCCTAGTCAGATTCATCGCAAGTGTGTTGTGGTACTCTCTGACAGGTCTGATGACTGCTGAGTAGTAGGAACCTCCTTTGACCTACATGCACAGACCTTGGCAGTTTGTGTGAACACATAGCATGATTTTCTGACCACTTTGTGAATGTGTTTCTGGAAGTAGAGATGACTATCCACATTTGTCCATAGATCTCTTATTATCACATCCATATTTAGCCTGTGTGTGTGAGCATGCCCAGGATGACCTTTCAGTGTGATGCTGAATGAAATCCACTACATTTGTTGGAGTGTGTGAGCATGCCCAGTATAGACATTTATACTATATGTGTATGGAAAATCAAGTTGTATTTTTACTGCAGGGCTCACCTTTGTGCCATAGATCAACAGGGATCATGCTGTGCCTGCAGGGCTTCCATGAGACACTTTGCATAGACTTATCAACATTTCTACATACAGGGGTGACAGCTATTCTTTGTACATTTCTACCCGGGGGCACACCTGATTGTTACTGTGGGTGTACATAGGATGTGGGTTTCACCTGACACTTATGCACATTTGCTATGCCTGCACTGCTATGTATGGGATATCATTTCAATCTGTACTGTTGCCTATCGTACTGGCTTGAAGCATACTACTATACTACAGATCTTAGCGTCCAATGTCACGTATATTAGATTGCGACTTCATAGCCTACACAACCCACATCACACCGCCTGGTCTGATGTTCTCTGTCTGCATAGGCATGTGGGGGAGGTTACCCATTTGGCTCTTTAGGGGCATGATACAGCATTTCTTTGTATTTGCAGTAGTGTACAATTGTCCTGCTGTGTGTGAGCCACTGAAATGCTATCATGGCTTAGTGGTTCAGTACTGTGACTATAGTGCACAGTATCCTAGGTTCAAACCCTATCACTGCTTTTTATTTTCATGCTGGGCAGACCAGACTGCTTAAGGAACAGTAAAGCAGATATGAACATGTTTAACTGACTTTGCTCAACTTTGCCCGACCTTGCCCAACATTGCTCAATGTTGCTCGACGTTGTGCTAGTTAGCACAAGCAATTTTGTTTACATATACTAGATATTGGTAAAAGCTGCTTAGCACTGCTTTATATTGCTTAAAACATGGCAATCATGCCTCAGGTGGTGCTGCAGGGCTGCCTATGTTGGATGCAAATACTGCACTCCCTATACATGTTTGGAAACAGGTAGTGTCAAGTTAGGCATCCCTTTTATTTTATGTATGAGTCAGAGAGAGGTATCATTTCTAGGGTTCCTACTGAGCCAGTATATGTGCTATGCGTTGCCTCTTTGCCAAGGCCAAGGCATACTGGGCACACCTCCTTCTGCCTACTGGGGCAGGCTCAGATTATTCCTCCTCCGAGTCATGCTGTGCCTGTGCAGGCCTTGGCAATGGTGGGGGGTTGTTTGGCCCTGCCCCATGCTGTTCCTGCTGCATCTGTTTTTGCAGGATCATATTGTGTAGCATGGCACATACCATGACAATTTGGGTACATGTAGTTGGTGAGTACTGCAAGGCTCCACCAGATGTGTCCAGGCACTGGAACTGTGACTTGAGCATCCCAAACACACGGTCGATTACATTTCATGTTTGTGCGTGTGCCTCATTATGGAGTTCTTGTTCAGGTGTGTGTGCATTTCTGATGGGTATCATCAGCCACGGCTCCAGTGCGTATCCAGCATCCCCCACAAGGTGACCATCAGGGATGTCCCCATTGGCAAATGTCTGGTACAGCTGTGACAGATGCCAGATATGGGAACTGTGGTAGCTTCCAGGGCAGCCAGCACACACATTCAGTATTATGCCCTGGGCATCACACGTGACCTGGCAGTTGATGGAGTGGAAGCCCTTGCGGTTGATGTAGGCCCTACCCCACTCACCAGCAGTCAATTGCACCCACTACCTCAGGGTATTCCGCTATTTGATGGAAGAGACGCATATTGCTGGTCAATACCTCATGGGAATTGGGGAAATATACATGATCACTGACATGTGCTGACATGGCATTCAGGAACTGGTGCAGTACCCTGGATGCTGATGCCTGTGAAATCCCCATCATATCACCAGTTAGTCTCTGGAAGGTACCTGTTGCTAGTATTCTTAGGCCAACACATACCTTGGTTTCCACTGGGATGGGTTCCCCTCTGTTGGTTCTGTGTGTGAGGCATGGCCTGCACAGCTCAACAATTTGCTGCAGGAGCTCTCTGTCCACTCTATAGCGCTCCACTATCTCCAGCTCATGTAGCCCCTGGTAGGTTACCCTGGGTCTGTACACTCTTCTCCGTCTCCTCACTGTGGGTTGCTCAACAGCATTCGCAATGGCACCACCCTCAGCATCTTGCACATGTTGCCTTAGAATAGCAATGGCAGCCCCTAACATTTTTTTGTCTCAGTTAAGCTTTTTAAGTTTTCACTTCTGTTTGTAGACTGCAGTGTTGCAGTGTTTCTGAGAAAACATGGGGGAATGTTGTTTTCAGAGTTTTAAGTGCTGGGCTGGGCTGGGCTAGTCTACTGTCTGTGTAATTAGCTGATTCTGATTGATTTCACCTGGCAGCTCTACTAGTTCTCCTTGGTTAACTTCCTACTACTTTTTTTCCTTCCTTTTCCCTTTCTATTTCCACAGGGGGCAGCGCCGCACAAACAAGCGCAAGCACACGCACATGAGTGCACACATGCGCACACAGGCTTACACAAGCTTACACAGGCTTAGGCAGGTGCACATTCATGTATACAGGCTTAGACAGCCTTACACAGGCTTACACGGGCGCACACACATGCACACAGGCTTAGATGGGTTTACAGGTGCGCACACGCACGCATGCAGGTTTGCAAGAAACTTTAGTGATAGCCACAGCGCACACCTTCGGTTTCTGGGTTTCAGTTTAGACAACTGTAGACACTCTGCTCCAATAAGCTTACAGTCTTTTTGATACATACCCCCTCATGATGTCACCTATCTTCTACTCTGGTACTCCCCTAATCCTACTCTTACACTCTAGGGACATGGTTCACATGGCAGGGAAAATTGGGATTCACTATCCTTATACTCATTTGCATAGGATTGCCTACTAAAGCTTGGTTACATCTCTCAAACTGAGCTTCCCCCCTTAGCAACCACTACTCAGTAGCCATGTTGTCTTTAGCCTGCCATTCACCTGCATGGCAGATGAATATTTTGAATAAAATGCCTATTTGTGGCTTTTATTTTTTTGTTTTTCTGGTTTTTGCGGCGCTGTGCTATGCTTAAACATCGGAGATCGAGGAAAAAAAATTGCATTTTATTATTTTGCAACAAATAAAAATGCCAATGGCCATATATTTGGCCATTGGCATGCTTCCTCAACTGGATGTGTCCTTTATTTTGAGCTATCATAGCTCCATTTTGCTATTTGCAGAGCGGTACACAGTTACCAACAGAGTACATTTCTGCAAATAACACTACTCTTACTCGGACAGGTTAGTGTTTCTTGGATCGCAAATTTGCCTCATTTGCATAGCTTTCAGCAGCAAATGAGGTAATTTGCATAAACTAACACTGTTCGTGCAAGAGTCGTTTTAGGAGCTCTCTTGCACGCCCCTGCTGGCTGTTCCTGGATCGCTCGGCAGACATGTTGGCTGGCTGGAGTCTTACTCTACTCTTAGACTCCATGCAAGCCTTCGTGAATCTGGCCCATAGAATGAGTTGAAAGTCACTTAGAACCTTTAAAAGCAATACATCACTCATTAAAATGTCAAAGAGCAGTAGAAAAGAACCAAAACACTTAAATGAAATATAAATATGAATATTACAGTTTTGGTTCTCTCATTCTTTATTTTTATTTACTTATTTTTATTTATTTTACATTTGTTAACAAGATTAGAATGACTGAGTTTTTGGCTCCTTTTCAATAGAAACCCGGGGAGAAAAGCTCCTCAGGGGGGAAAAACACAGAATTGATTGAAAATAGTCATTACATCCTGGTAAGGAACTTCTACAGGTATGCAGTATCTCTTGTGAGTACAGTTAACCCAATTATTTTATAGCTGTTGTTGCACATACACACCTCTCTAGCTGTTAGCATGGGACAGTATTGGTCAAGCACTAACATATGCAGGTACACAACTACATGGAACTGTTTCACATACTGTGCTGGTACATTACTGCAAAGGTCTTTTGTAATCAGATTTGCAAATACATTGCATTTCAGGTAATCATTTATCTGCTACTTAAGGAACAGACAGATTGGGCAGTTGACATTTTATTATGAAAAATTGAATCGGTTGAGAGGTATGTTCATGTAAATTAACAAAGTAGACTACACAGCTACTCATGTCATAGTTGACCAGAGGACATGTAAACTTAATGTAACAATTGACTGCAGTCAGATTTGAATCCACATGCAATTACTACAAACAAACTGCACTTATATGAACACATTTAATTACCAAAGCACAATCCTGCTGTACACTTTATTGATATAGTGTTTCTTAAAATGTGGATATACGGCTAAAACATGGGCTACCTTACCCATACACATTGTTCTTGGAGTGGGGGAAGAAAAGCAATATTTGACTCAAACTGGTCTGTAGACAGCCCTGAACTGTACTGCGGCTTGTGCAATACATTTATCAGTCTATTACTGCTGTATTCTTTAATTTAATCTGTACTGTTGACTGCAGTCAGATTTGAACTCACATGCAATAAATACAGCCCTGCTGTAGTTATTTGAACACATTACTTAACAAAGCAGTCTTGCTGTACATTTTATTGATATATTGTTCCTTAAAATTGGTCACTTGCACAGCTATCTGCCTGAATAAGGCCTACCTTACTCATACACATTGTTCTTGGAGTGGGGGAAGAAAAGCAATATTTGACTCAAACTGGCCTGCAGACAACCCTGAACTGTACCGCGGTTTGTGCACTACATTTATCAGGGAATTACTACTGCATTCTTTATTGATTTAAGTTTACAGTTGACTGAAGTCACATTAGAATAGATATGAAGAGAATGCAGCCCTACATCAGCTATCTGCACATGTTAATTATCAACGTACCATCCTGCTTTATACATTATTGTTTATTGGTACTGTTATTGTGTATTGCACTGCAGTTATCAGAAATTATCCGTGCTTACCACACTCATGGTACATCCTAGCCAGGCGCCTAGCATGAGACTGGGCATTGCAAGCCCATTCAGCTGCAGCTGTGGGAAGAGAAGCAAAGCATTATGCATACCAGTTTTGCATGGATTTAACTTGTATATTAGTAAAGTAGTATGAATCATACATACATATCTGTGGGGCATGCCCAGCCCGAGCTTCTTGGACCCAGGTGTCCAAGGTTCCACTCTTCCTTTGCTTTAGATCACATTGTGGTGATGACACTGCCCACCAGTACACCGGATACCAGAAGCAGTGATAAGATTCCTGGCCAACTGATCCCAGGCTTCAAATTTACATTCAGAGCCCTTGTAATCACCCTGGAAAAGCTGGGGTTCATAAACCTTAACCAGGAGTCCAACAAACTCTCTGAACTCCTGCACACCACACTGCTGCACCCAAAATCATGCTCTCTCATCAACACCGCTAGGCATACCAACAGGTTACTGAGAGTCCAATGACTGGTGCAGAATTCCCACCTATTGGCTTTAATATGGGTTGCTTTCCCACTCTTTCACATTATACTGTAACATTCAAAAAAGTGCTGCATTGCTTAGCATCACATAAAAAGGCTCAGAATTGCTCAAATTCTGATAATTGTGTTTTAGTGGTGCTTAGCAATGCAAAGACATGAGTAGCCATTGAGCATATTTAAGTGGTGCTTAGCACTGCGCAGCTTTTCTAAATGCAACCATTTTATTTTTTAATTAACCCACCCTTTAAGTCACCTCACACATTTTCACAGCAAGAAATGAAAAAGGGTATGACTGCTCAGGACTCGAACCCAGGACCTACTACACATTAGGCTGTAAGTCATCCTACTTAGCTACTTGAAGACTGTGAAAACCACTCTACCTTAACATATGCTACTAACCAACCTGTTAGCAGTGCTAAGCACCATGCCTTGCTGCAGAAACGGCCACTGAAAAAAATAGAATAAAAAAGTCGACATACATAAATAATTACTAACAACTGTTTTTTATTGTTACATGTCTGGCAGATGTCAGCTGTATAAGTGTAAGCAGTGCTGAGCACTGCTGCGCTCCACGCTACATCATGCAAATGGGCCTCAACAGAAAAATAATAAATAATTGACAACATCTGGTTTCTATTTTTAGATGTCTGGCAGGTGTCAGCTGTGTACGTGTAAGCACAGCTCGGCACTGCAGCACTGCACATCTCACAAACAAGCATTAAAACAAAAAATATAAATAAATAAAAGATTATGAGCATAAATTTACTTTCACATGTATTTCTACACTAACTGGGTACATTACAGGGAATCTCATCCTGTGCATAACATCTGTCCAGGAATTTCCTGGACAATGTGCAACTATGAGGCAGCCTCCCCACTACTACTTATATGGATTTAGTATCCATGTTACTATGATCTTCCTTGGCAGCTTGCCATGAATAATATGCATGGTGCACTGCTGAGGGGGAACTGTGGCCGTGTACATGGGTACATTCCATGCAGACTCTACACAGAGCCTGAACAATTTTTATTGAATCCTGGGGAGGGCGTTCTGATTGATAACAGTACATTTATATGCATTTTAAAGTAAGAAATTCTTGTTTTGAGTACCTTTTAATGTGTCTCTATAAAAATATATAAAAACTTACAACATCTTATACAGTATAACAGAGAATGTAAATACTGATTTTGTGGAGAAACATTAAAAATATCTATTTTATAGGTAAGCTGCATTTTGAAAGTCTTTAGCATTATTTATAACTCTGACATCAAGGAAAAAAAGTATCTAATCATGTTTTTTTAACTATTTGTTTCAGCCGAGCTGAACTGAGGTGGGCTACCAGCCACAACTCTGAGCTAAGATACCAGATGACTTGAGGCTTCTGAGCTTCCCAAAAACCATATGCTGCCTGTTTGCCTTATTATGCTATTTATTGCAATTTTATTGTACTCTGCCTATTTAATACTGTTTTTTAATACCATAAACTAAACTGCACTGTTTATACATCATTTGACTGCCTTACTTTGCCTGTTAAATTGTATTTGTTTGCTGTTTTCACTGTTTGCAAAGCTCTTTTGCTATTTCTGCTGTTTGCATTTTTTTTTTTGCTATTTTCAATGTTTACAAATTAATTGTTGCTACTTTACAATGTTTGCAAAGCATCTGCTCTGTTATGTTTTCTCACCAAGCAGTGTTTTAAATACCTGATTTGTTTTGTGTTTAAAACATTCTTTAGTGTCTCTTGATGGGTTTTAGATGTTTAAAACATTATTTAGTGTCTTACTGTTGTTTTTTCTGCTGTTTAAAACATGTTTAGTGTTTCCAACCTAAATTAGTGTAGCTAGTAGCTGTAGCATAGTCTAGATGCAGGTTTGCTATATCTAGGTCTGTTTGTAGTGTCTGTTATATTTTGAGCACATTTTCCAAGCCATCTTTGATTGAAAGTGGCCCTTCTGCACCCTTGTGAGAGAAGTGTGCTGACTGGAACCTGTCTGGTGAATGGTGATTGGTCTAGGGCTTGGTGTAAGCACCCTCATTGGTTCTTGTGAGATTTTTTTATTTTTTTTTAAGTGTTTAGCTTTTGGTATTTAAGCCCTGAATTTATGCAGGTTTCTGCTTGTTTGATCTGAGCTGAACTGAGGTGGGCTACCAGCGAAAACTTGGAGATGAGATACCAGATGACTAGTAACCACAAAAAATGAAAAAATATCACAACAAATTCCAAAAAACCTGTTCCAAGAATAAAGGTCGTCCTCTCACACAAATCCAGGAAAGTAGAATCCACCAGTGAAAATGTTAATAAATTGGTTTATTACACACCACACAAATAAAATCTAAGCGCTTTCGTCTCCCTTCAGAGACTTCTTCTTGAAGAAGTCTCTGAAGGGAGACGAAAGCGCTTAGATTTTATTTGTGCAGTGTGTAATAAACCAATTTATTAACATTTTCGCTGGTGGATTCTACTTTCCTGAATTTGTATGGGAGAATCAGATAACAGATGACTAGAGCCTTCTAAGCTTTCTGAGCTTCCCAAAAAACATAAGTTGTCTGTTTTTTGCTTGATTGTACTATTTCCGACACATTTTATTGTACTCTGCCTATTTAATACTGTTGTTTAATACTGTAAATTAAACCGCACTGTTTGTTCTGCATCTGTCTACCTTACTGTGCCTGATTAAACATATTTTGTTGCTGTTTTCACTGTTTTCAAATTAATTGTTGCTACTTTTAAATGTTTGCAAAGCATCTGCTCTGTTCTGTTTTCTCACCAAGCAGTACTTTAATTCCCCAATTTGTTTGCTGCTTAAAACATTTTTTAGTGTCTCCTTGCTGTTTTAGTAGTTTAGAACATTATTTAGTGTCTCACCACTATTTTCCTGCTGTTAAACACATTTCTTAGTGTTTCCCAGCTAAAATAGTCTAGCTAGTAGCTGTAGCATAGTCCAGATACAGGTTTATATGCATCTGGATCTGTTTGTAGTGGCTGATATATTCTGAGCACATTTTCCAAGCCACCTTTGATTGGAAGAGGCACTTCTGCACCCTTGTGAGAGAAGTGTGCTGATTGGAACCTGTCTGGTGAATAGTGATTGGTCTAGGGCTTGGAGTTACACCAACCAAAAAAGAAAAGGAAAACAGCAAGAGACAGCAAAGCTCAAACAATGAAAGAAAACAATAACAGCCATGTTGGACTAAAAGCTAAACCTTTAGCCAAGGAAAAAGGATGAAGAACAATCAAAATAAAACCAGGCAAAGTCTACCCCCCAGATTCACGAATCCACCGTGTAACACTTAATAAGTCTTACTCGGAGGCTGCAGTTGAACGGTATGACGTCAGCGTGCCATGAATATTCATGAGGGCACACTGACTCAACCGTCTTACATGGACCGTGTAGGAAAGCAGGGGGCGTGTCTGACTGCCGAGCAGTCTAAATGTCCACGCCCCTGCAAGGGTTCAAAAAGTAAAATGAAAACACACAAGAGCAAGTCCGCTCAAATGTCTTTGCACCCAACACCACACTCCCTGACATTCTAAACCCCCATCACAGTTATAAAAAGTAAAACATTAATTTTAATTTTTTTAAATTCCCGAAATAGCTGCCCGTATTTGAACGTGTGTGCCCATTGCTTAGCTGCAGTTAGCAATTCAGACATGGAAGAGCATAAGAAAGAATGTTTATGCAAATCACATCAAATAGCCATAGCATAATGGTAGTGCGTTTGCACAAAGAGAAGGCATTCATGGTTCAAGTCCCACCACTCCCCTTCTTATTTATGTTTTAAATCAGTATATGAAATAATACCTAACATATATGATTAAAATATTAGTAAAAAGCAGTGAAATGGCTTAAGTATCAGTGAAGAAAATATATATTTTTAAAGGATCCTGATATATAATTGCCCGCAGTAAAGCAGCGCTTTACCCAGCGCAATGGAGTTGCCCAGAGTTAAATAGTGCTTTACCCAGCGCAATAGAGTTGCCCATAGTTAAATAGCGCTTTACCCAGCGCAATAGAGTTGCCCATAGTTAAATAGCGCTTTAACCAGCACAATCTGTTTGCGTGGACGTGCGTGCCGTGCCAACTAGGGCACTGTAAGGCAATGGGGAGCAACATATAGCAAAGTTGCTTAAACACAGCCACACCCCCTAGCCTGTCTGGACAGTATTAAAATAAGATGAATGACAAAGTTCGAACCCAGGACTCTGTGCACCATAATCAAAGTACTGAACCACTAAGCCATGACAGCTTAGAAGAAACAGCCATTGTTAACATACATACCGAGAAATGGTAGATTAACCATTACTAAGCAGGTCTGCAGTCAGCCGAGAATTTTCAAAAACGGCCAATGACAAAAAAGTGCAGGAAATGCGGCATATGTAAGCCCCATAGGTGGGTATACTCAACATAACTGATTGTAGCTCACATCTGCAGTTAGAATGGCTGGTGCTGGAGAGGGTACATGCTTCCAAGCGCAATGTTGGGGCATCCAGGAGTCGAAATACATGGTTTGGCTCCTTGTCCACCATCATGAGTCAAGACTCCTGCAGGGCCAGTTCCAAAGGATGGAGTACAAGGCAGAGGCTTGGAACTGGTTAGCTCATGACCTCACCAGTGCCACAGGCATTCCTCGGACTGGTGAGCAGGTCCGTCACCACCACGCAGACCTGAAGAGATGGAAGCAGGACCACCTGAACCAATGGATACAGGAGGCCCGTGGGTTGCAAGATGCCCCACAACTGAGTAGGTAGCCACGGAATGCAGTATGTAAGAATTGATAATTGATTCTGTATAATGGATAGGTATGTCTCAATATCCCTTCATTTACTTCACAGCTGCAGGTGACCGTGCTGCGAATCAACAAGCCTATGCAAATAGGCTGCTAAGGCTTCGGCACCAGGCAGGTTAGTGATTATTCTGCATGTATTGTTATATAAAATAGGGGAGAGAGCATGAAATAAAATGTTGTAGTCCAATAATACAGTCATAAAATGCCTTGAATAAGTCCTCTGCATGTGCTGTCATATAGAAAAGTCAGAGAGCCAGAAAAAAAGAGTGTAGTAACCCATTAAGAAAGGTAAAATATGTCCGGAATAATATCTCTGCAGGTACTGTCATATAAAATACGTGAGAGAGCCTGAAAGAGTGTACTAACCTATTAATAAAGGTATAATATGTCTTGAATATTTCTTCCATATGCACTGTTATATCAAATAAAGGAGCGAGCCTGTGGAAAAGTGTGTAATGTAATTAATAAAGGTATAAAACCCGGAGTGTGTCTGTGTCACTTACTTTGAAATGTTGTTGTACCCTTGCATTATACAAATAGTACTGTTTTAATAAGTGCTGGCAACCCAGAGTTGTGCAGTCCCATCTAAAGTGGGTGATGGAAGTGCTAGTAGCTGTGAAGCATATATACAGTCCTCAACAGTCAGTTACTGGCTGGCATGCATAAGTAAATCTGGCACATGGGTAGCATGTTAATTTGTTCCCCAGAAATGTGAGTGTGCTTCAAGAAATGCAGGGTTCTGTACAAATTGAAGTGAAAATGTCATGTGAAAACATCCAGATATGTAGATAAAGAAATATAAATGAAATCAAGAAATATGTAGCAGCAACATCTGCATCATGGACAGTTAGTATGTCAGATATAGGTCAGGTATATTTTGAACTAGCCAAACCCATTACACAACCTAATGCATGTTGGCAAGTGTAATAATACATGTAAGGGATATACACTTGCGGTCACTAGGAATGTAGTGTAGACTAAAAGTACTTATAAGATGTTAATTGAGGTTTCTTTCTACACCCTACTGTATGTGCATAAATCATGCAATTCCACACCTCAATGGGTATGTGTAATCTCAAATATTTGTTGGGACATATGTCCTATTGTTCTATAAATATTTGCATTCACTTTGATGCATGTGCCCTGTTCAAACACCACAATCATGGTGGCCTGTTGCTACCAATCATCCCTGCATGCTGTTGGAATATCCACTGCCATTCAATATATGCATGTGTTATGCTTGCTGTTCAACTGTTGGAACCTTGGTGTGTTGGGTTAATGGGAATATTACTGCATGCTGTTACAACTAATCTGAAATGCTGTTGTTTAAGCTGTAATTAACACACCTAATCACAGAACGTATGGGAAGACCGGTCCCAGCGGTCCCGCCTGTCCCTCCTCAGCTGGCGAGTGCACCTGGCACCAGCAGGTGCGGTGCCCAGCCCAGGCTCCCCTCCTCCATTTGTCCTGTGCCACCTTTGGGTGGAAGTGCTGCAGGGGATGGGGATCAACCCCCTGTGCAAGCATGGGTGGAGAAGGGCCACCTGTCACCCTTCGAAGGGTCCGGGCTGTGGTGCGTAGGGAGATCCAGCGTTCAGTCACTGATCCCCTATGCCAGCTCGAGGCGAGAGTGGCATGTCACAGGGGTGAGCCTGCCTGTCCTATGCATCCCCCAGCACAGCCACCCTCGGGGCTGTGAAGGTGCAGTGGTGACTGCCCATGGGTGGGGATTTCAGTTCCACTGTTATCATCTGTGGGCTCATGGGCTTGTGATTTCCAAACATCCGTCCCCATCAATTGTGTTCACTCACCCCATGTGTCATACACCCCCCTGTATGCATCTTGTTTGTCTTGTCTATTAACCTCCCCAACCTACCTCCCCAAACATACCTACTTCCTCTACCTCACTTTCCACTCTCACCTGAAAAAATAAAAAAAAGGGCAATCTGTAACCACAAAAAAATTACGCCCCATACATAGCTGCCCATTTCGCACACATCTCCGCTGGACATGTAAACTGGTAATTATAACTGGCAGTACAACAGCTCTTTTTGTCCTCAGCCCTCTCCCGGGGGGGAAGGTTTCAAATATCACTCCAAATTTATTGCATATTCACAGCTGTTGCTGGTAAAGAAATGGGCAGCTATGGACCTTCCCTACACCCATCCCGCACATCCCGAGCTTATTTACTTACTGTCTGTCCCTCTTTGTGCCCTCTTTTTCACCACTTAACTATCTCCCCATTTTCTTTTCTTTAAAAGAAATTAGTGCGGGGGTTAGAAGGAGTAAGCACTTTTAAGCAGTAGTAAGCGGGTTTAAGTGAGTGTGCGCATGTGTGCACTTAGCTAAGCATCACGCAAACCCATGCAAACCTGTTTACAACTGCTTAAAAGTGCCTTAGTCACTCTATGTTAGGGCCCTTGTTCTGCTCAGCAGCAAAACAAAATACCTCTGCCAGTCTTGAACCCCAGACCATTGACACAATAGACTGCATGCAACACCACTAAGCCACAGCAAATATACAAATAACTTGGTGCTGAAATAAATATATCATGCATTACAATGAGAGAATGTAAATGGAAATTAGGAATGGCATAACACAAATCCTGTTCTGTTGGCCTTTACCAGCAGTTGTTGTGGAATTGCATGACATGACTGTGAAAAGAGAACCAGCCATTCCAGCAGGGAATAATGTTACAGTATCACCTTACAAACACCACACAGTATCAGACCAGGATAAACACTGGCAAAGTTGAATAGGGCAGAGGCCAGACTCCCCAACTGTGACTGCTTTACAGGGATGTCCCTGATTTGTAAACAAATGTTAGCTGTGCCCCTCTGAATTACTCTGAAAAGTACTAACATTAGGCAGAAAAGTGGGGAATCACACTTAATGAATAAAGTCAATAGGTGAGAGTAGACATTGCACGTCAGAAAAGGTGTAGTAAAACATATGCTCTGATTCCCAAGAAAGTTCCAACTGCAATATGTCTGTAATATATTGCAGGTGTATCTCACTTATATGTACCTTTCACTGAGGCCATTCAAATATATACCTGAGAGTATCTGAGGCCTGGCAGAGGCAGAAACACACAGGCATATCAGCATTCCTGCTGTTACACACTCTGCAAATAGCTTTGGAAGAAGTTCCACAAGCATGCCCTTATGTAGGAGTACAACACAGAAATATCACAGGATGTAGCCATGTACTGCTAGCAACCAACTAGCAACCAAATGCCAGTGTGCCAGTGCTGAAAAGACTGGTGTGATGCACAGACAAGAATAATAGGTTAACCTCTAGCTACCATCTGGATATGTCTACAGGTGGGAGCTATGCAGAAAGACTACTTGCCTTGATAGACTAACATGTACACAGCAACCCTGTATGTTCAGCAAGATAAACCTCACACTATAATAAAAAATGCTCTTTGCAGTTCTGCACCCCTACCCAAAGGTACGACATACCTGTGTATTCAGGCAAAAACAAGGGTGTAGGTAGGCATACTCAGTACTGAAATATGTCCAGTTGTGTTGAGCAGCCTGTGCTAAAGTCAACACAAACAAACCACAAACTGTTCAGAAGTGAGTAACTTAATAATTACAGTATAGCAGTATACAAACAGTGCATGTTCCACAGGAATAGATTGCAATAACCACATTTGTATGGCAGTTAACTGTCTAAGAAAGAAAGTACATACTCCCATGTATCCTATGTTAGCATTTGGAGGGGTGAGTACATGTCTACACTGAGAAGTGTGTACTGGAAGCAGCAACATTCAGTTTTGAGTACAACATGCATATCACTGGCTACAACCATAGCTTCAGATAAGAGACATATACCTACCTTCTGACTGACACAACAGTGTCCAGAGCAAACAAGCATGGGCCCCACCTTGGAAAGCAGAAAGGGCTATGCCTACCTAACCTAGCATTTTACAGCAGTGGGTTGCAATCACAGTGAGTACTGCAATCACCACGCAGCAGGCTGTATGTAATTACTGAATGGTGGGCAGCAATTGGTGCAGAGGCTGTCACATGCACATGTGCAGATACCTAGAAAAGCAGGCTGTACCTGCTGTCTACACATACAATATTATCATTGCAGGAACAGGGAGATAGAGAGCTAGAGAGACAGGGACACAGACAGAGACACAGAGAAAAGAGACAGAAACAGAAATAGACAGAGAAAACCCAAAACAAACAAACAAAAAAAAACAGTAACAACAGATGGAGCAGGGAAAACAAAGGTAAGGTATGTAACTCATATGTATGTGCTGGCATGTAGTAGATGTTCCTGAAGAGTACTCTACACACTGCAAATCATCCATATCTGGCAGCAGTACATATCTATCTGTATCTGCACATGTGCAAAGGGCAAGAGACATACTGCAACTGTTAGTGAAGGGTGGACACATATATGTTGTTGAAGGTTGTTATGTGCATATATCTATGTAGGTTGTAGTGTGAGGCATAGAAAACAGCATGCAGTGCTGATATATGTCATGTGGTGGTTAACTGCTGTGGGACTGATTTGTCAGATCTACTGTGTTACAGCCAGTGAGGCCTGCTAAAGCTACATGGGCTGAGGACACCACAATGCATTCTGCACAACACTGTGCAACATAATCACATAACTGTACATCCCACAACTGTCGCGTAAGTGATATCCCCACCATGAAAGGTGGACTGTAGATGTGCCTGTATGTACATCCATATGTACAGCAATGGATGTGTACATGTATGTGTATGGATATGTATATGGATATGTATATATATATATATATATATTTATATATATACATATATATATATATATATATATATATATATATATATATATATATATATATATATATATATATATATATTTATATATATACATATATATATATATATATAGAGAGAGAGAGAAAGAGAGAGAGAGAGACACACAGGGTCATATGTACTGAACAAGGTGTCTGGTGACCTAGGCATGGACTGTAGACAAGTGCCGATACTGCAGTGCCATTCCTCCTTTCCAAAACACTGTACCCATTAACTACCACATAGGTAGAAATCTACCTAACACTGAAGGTGTGATAAGGGAACATGGGACACAGGTGGACAGTAGCCTCCCCTTTGATAAAGACAGTGCCACACTATACTTGTAATCTGTCTATGTGGTATGTGTCATGACAACAGGTGTGTCATGTAGGGATATATAGGTCAGTGTTCCCCTCTACTCATCACAATATCCCATGTGGTATGTACCTCACATGACAACTACAGCAAGTGGAAAGGCCACAGACATACCTCACAAAGGGTAATACTGGCCTCAAACAGATGCCCTAAGCACATTCACAAAACTACAGCTAGACTGTATTGCATACTACCCACACAGAGGTGACCTCGGCCGGACATACAGAGGTATGTCAGACCCATAGCTGTGTGACGACCACCATGGCAACATATCACAATCCCTCCAGGCTACATGCTCTAGGGCTCTAAACCTCATCAGCTCACTAAACAGCACATGCTGGAGGGATAGTTTCCTATCTCAGGGATATGCCATACTCTGGAATAGACCACCTAGCAATAGCAAACTAGGCTCCTCATTAGCAGTTGTCATAAATACCCCTGATGATTGTTTGGGAGATTGGTAATACACCCCAGGAATCCCCTCTGTGGTTCTGGTTGACAGGGGCAAGTGAAATCAAAGTACATGTGTGGCAAAGGTCAGGGTAGCATATGGCTAGGCTGCTGTAGGCCCTAGGGCCAATAGCATCTCACCCACCTTTGACACTATGCACTCACACATGTACTCAATGCAATACCTGCTATGTGAGGTTGAATAAGTGTAAAGCTGAATGTGTGCAAGGTCTGTAAAAGTGTGATAGCATAGTGTGAAGTTGTATCTGACATGGTAGTGTCTATCCTAGCTGTGAGGCCAGCAAAGGATGCGTATGTTATTGTTAAGCAGACACAGTACTATGGCATATGATGTGATGTAGTTCCTTGTTGATGACTGTGGTGTCCCATTGTAGGCTAAAGCAATACATGTATGTTTAGTGAGTGGTACTGCTGGTGAATCTGACTCCCATATGAACTGTAGTACTATCTGAAGCTGTAGGCCTAAACAGCACAGTATGGTGTGTGTTCACATTGCTTGGAAACACTGTCTTGTGTGTTTCTTGTAGTCTGCACAGAGGACATAACTCAGGCATAAGGGTTTGTAAGTAGTGGCACACAGTACTGTATGGTACACATGTAAAGCTCATCTGTGTTGGCATACAGTGGTGTGTTTCATGTTTGTCTGATGTGTGTGTAATTATGCCTGTACCATGGCCACAATCATATGTGTGTTACAGGGTATACGTGTGTATCTAGCAACATATATACTCTGTTACAGCAGTATGCCACCTATATTAACAACTGTGCACATATGTTAGGCAGGGCTATGGCATCAACGACTAGGGTGGTTTACTAGTACTACTGTAACTGTACTTTACATTCATTGCAATGGATGACATCTTTGTTTGTGCATTAGCGTGATATATACCCCTGTGGCGAGGTTGTGCATTGTGTCACAAACAGTGTTCCGGGTACTGTTGTATAGTGGTTTAATATATAGAGTGTGCCAGGCACTGTTAGTCAGTTGTGGCCTGAGAACCAATATGTGGTATTGAACATGTGTATCCTCTGACAGACAAATGGATGGTATATATGGCAGTGAAGTGATATCTGTGGTTAAGGGTGTAAAGTGTGCACACAGGACTCGCTCACACATATTGTTCATTTCTCTTTCAGCCTGATGGCCCACCAACGTAACCCTTCTTACACAGCAGAGGAGGAAGAGGTGATCCAGCAAAGCCTGGTGCAGCACTACACATTGTTGTTTTCCAGAAGCAGCCAGCACCAGCATGAGTGGACTGCACTGTGGCAAGATCTTGTTCGTCGGGTAAATGACATAGGCATGCATAACCGGACATATGTGCAGGTACGCCATCACTGCAGTGATTTAATTAGACTTGTCCGACAACGTGCGTCTGATATCCATAGACAACAGCTTGCCACAGGTGGTGGGGTGGCCATTCACCCCCCCTCATCAGAGTGGAGGAGCTGCTCCTAAGCATGGTGGCTCCTGGACAACAACAGCAACTCCCACAGACATGTGTCATCATGGAGGCTGGAGCCACCCAGCATGTTCACATGGAACGTGCAGGTAACATGCCCTATCTGTAGACTACAGTTACCTGTATTGTTAGATTATGCCTACGTGAGATGTGTACTGTGTGTTTAGCAGTTGTGCTTCCTAGTGTTGTGCAATACTGATATTTGGAATATTATCTGTACACCTGTGACTTTCAACTGTTGTTCTACTGCAGTTTAGCAAACCCACAGTAGCAATGCCACAGTTGTGGCCACTGAAGAACTCTCTCATATTCTTGTAGGTCCCTCTGGTGTGACAACAGGGCAGACGATCCATGCTGTGAGTGTGGTATAACTGCAATCTTGGTAAAGAAATGTGCATGCCATAGGTGAGGTGTAGGCCATGTACACATAACACATCTACGCATAATGAATGCCGTGCATGTTTGTTGTAAGATATTGCACAGCTCAGTAATGTCAGTAGCTGCCTCAATGACATGCAATACACAGCGCATCAGACACAGTTGTGGCAACACAGTACTGCACATGGCATAGGCATAGTTGCTACAGCTCTACACAACATAACACATTTATCATACGCAGTACACCTCAACATGCTACATATGGCGTTACCACACACCTGCTGTAAGGTCACACTTCAGTATCCCACATGTCATCCACACACACATGATAAACCTCAGGGATAGAGGCATATCATGGGGCTGTGCAACACTCTTCAACACATAACACAGTCATGTTAGGTAATGCTCCCTATTGGGCACCCACACACCCATGTACAAAGTGGCTGTGTAATTGTGAACGTAGCCACGGCACTGCAGTTCAGGTACAGCATGCTAGGCAGTGGTCTGTCATACATTAGTAGCCGTGAGTGACCACATGATGCATGATGATGATGGCTCATGGTACTACACCCCATCCAGTTACAGTGACCACAGTACTACACATAGCAGTCATTGCTTTGCACCTCAATGTTGTGTGTGTGCAAACATATGCACCTATACACAATATGCATAGCATGTTGTGTGGGTGCTTACATATGCCAGTATACACAATATGCATAGCAGTCGCCATCTGTACAAAGTGACACATATATGTCCTGGAATGCTATTGGGTGTATAGGTCACATGACACACATTGGGTATGTGTGGTGTTTAATGCTGCAATCATGTAGCATGCCATGTCATGGCTGGCACTGACATATCTGCAATATGTCCCACACTCACCATAACCACTGTACAATGGCCATGTCAAGCATTTGGATTCCTTCATGTTTACATGCACCACTCATCCCATGTGTGTACACAGCATGCATGTGCTACACCTGTGCCCAGTATTATCTACTATGGACACAGACACTGTAACCAGACATGGAAATCTATGTGTCACACAGATAACACATGCAGCCATGGTATGTATACCTGTGAGTGATGGTGCACAGGACATTGCAGAGCTGATAATACTTGCACAGCAATGTTGTGTCCATGTACACATTGTGTTCCAGGGTGTAGCCAATCACTGAACAACTACTCACATGCATCAAAGCCATGTATACTGTCATTAAATAGGGTCGTCTACACTCGCACTGCATGTTCTTGAGCAACACATATTCTGCATGCTGACACGTGTGAGGTGACTGTTTGCCTTGTGATACTATCACCCACCTTCACCCACTATTGTGTATGTATTGGATTGCTGGTGTGTGTGTATCTGCTGGTGTGAGGAGTGTATTTGTGTGCATGTGTTCATGTGTGCATGTGTTCATGTGTGCATGTGTGCATGTGTTCATGTGTTCATGTGTGCATGTGCGCATGTGTTCATGTGTGCATGTGTTCATGTGTTCATGTGTGCATGTGTGCATGTGTTCATATGCATGTGTGCTAACGTCATGTACAGATTGTAAAGTGAGTTTCCTGTTTTCCTCTCACAGGTGCTGAGTTTGGGGTGGCTGAATGCAGCAGGGATCCTGAAGTCACTGCCACAAATAGTGGAGATGATGAGACATGTATTGTGGCACAGGCAGGTTTGACTGGGTCTGTCATTGGTCTGCCAATCGACAGTACACAGCGTTCAACCCCATCTATGCGCACACTCATACTGGCAATACATCCCTCATCAGCAATGGCCTTAGCCAAGGGACAGCATACAGTTGGCATTGACCAGGATACTGTGGTACCCATGGCACTTGCATCCCCTCACAGCAGCCATACCTGGATTCCTGGAACAGTACCACATAGGCGGATGTTTAGGGATTCTCGGGGGAGCACCGCTGGTCGTATTGCCCCTGGCAGACATGCCCTCACAGGTCTTACAACCACGAGTATGTTCCAGGCTGTAATGCAGGCACAGGCACATATGGAACGGTACACCAGACAGGGACTATGGGTGCAGAGGGCCCATTACACTGCTATCAATGACAGCATCCATGACCTTGCCGGTGCCATCCTGAATTACACCGAGGTCATTGATAGACATTGGGGGGAGACATTAGATACCCTCCACAATGTGTTTTCCATGAGCTAGGACCATGCAGGATGGGTGAGACATTGACGTGGATGCATGCCAGCAACATCAACAGCTGGCAGTCATCGCAGATGGCCCACAGATCACAGCCGCTCTCGTAGTGGTAGTACCAGCCCCAGCAATGCTGGGGCTGGCCTGTCAATTAACCATCCTACTAGACCACATGCACGTGACTCTGGCCAGTCCCAGCAGGGACATGGGTCCACTCGACAGACCTCTGCCTCTGATGATAGTACCCAGTCAGGGATGGTACCCGATACTGTCTGTAGCACACCTGCCAGGCACAGGTACTGTGTCCGTGGCCGGAGACAGTGATCTGTACAGCCTGGTAGGTACAGTCTGTGGCTGTCCCACAAGCTCCCATATATGGCAGCCACATGGTGGAGCTGTGTGCATGCAGACACACACATTAACCAAACAACTAGGGCTCACACATACACACACACATTACATCAACATTGGCCCATGCTATACTGTTGTCCCTCACACACACACGCACACACAGATATGTCAATTGGATGGGTCAATGTCGGGCTCTGGCAAACCAACAACACATCCTGTCCATATGATGACACCTGTGCCACCTCCTGTCATCTGTAACATTGATGCAGGAACAGGCTAACATGGTGCTGATGCACAGGGTGACATTATAGCAGTGTAGCAATATTAGCAAGTTGTCAAAAGGAAAGTGTAATGATATCCTTGTAGGTATATCTGAGTAGGCATGATGCATCAAAGCTCTGATTGTCAATGTAGCATTGTTTGCACCAGTGTTAGGTCTGAGTATGTATCGTCCGGCCATGTGCCACTTGGCTGAAGTGTATAGTGTTGCCAGCATGTGTTAGTGAGTGGACAGTACATGTGTGATGTGTGCAGTACAGATAAGCAGGTGTACATCTGTGAACATGGTGGGTGTGCACTGTCTGCATGTACGTGCATAGTGGACACATGGGACATGTGACATACCCTGTTTTACACATTATTAACATCTCATAGTATCTCTCGATGGCAAGTATGCATTCTATACAGATATGTACTAACATGGGTAAACATGTGTATATGACATGGGTGATACTGTTAATATCTGTCATTGTTTTGCATTCTGGTAGTATACACAACCTCAACAGCATGACTATAACCAATCATTAGATGATGTCCTGACAACTGACACACAGTTGTAGGGAACCCAGTAACAGTGGGATCCTTCCGGTACTATACTATAACCGTAACCAGTGGTATTGACCGCCACCCATTCCTGGGACCACACCTGTTTGGCATATAGTCCTCTTAGGTACATGCAAACACACTAGGGATATGTCCATCCACATCTGGAAATGCATGCATTGGCCTACAATGCATTCTCTGGATGGGACACATATCCTACAAAAGGGTATCATATAGACAGATACCTGCTGTCCAACACATGCTGTATTGCACTAAGCTGACAATGGCATAGTCATCCACATTTACTATACATACTATCTCGACAGTACCACATAGGTGGTAGCCCCCAACATGTATGTTGAGTACCAATGTGTACCTACAGCCATGTGTTATGTCATCTGTCCCTTGGTATCCACATATCCAGAGGTATTGTGGAGTCCCTCAGTGTACCACATAAGACATTAAGGGCCTGAATGCATATCCACAAGGCTGTTGTACACCAATAATGACTGCCCATTATTGCCAGTCGTTGTTGTGTATGAACATGTCTGACATATACTCCAGGCATGTACCCTCACTCACACTACTCTATAGTAACTGTCATGGGTGTGTGTGTGGCACAGATGACCTTGGCCACAGATCATTACAGTGGCCGGCCTTGTCACATACATACATATGTGACCTATGATCTGAGAAGCAGCGGCACAATCTGTCAAAGGAAACAAATGTATTCATGTAGTATGCAGGCTTCACACCTATGTACTAACTTGAGGTCACATGTACATATATTTATTTGCCACACAGATACCTGATGTGTGCAATGCACATACTGTTTTAATCCTGATATGTCATAGCATAGTAAAAGCAACACCCACACCGCATTGACCAACTGTGTCACACACACACTCAGCAATTGCAGGTTTCAAACCCCTATCTAACTATGAAAAATACACAAAACAAACTATTTAAAAAATCAAAAAAAAAAGTAGAATTCACAAGTCCACAAATCAGCATGTATTTTATTGTAAGTGCTTTCGTGCACTACCAATGAGTGCACTTCCTCAGACAAAATTACACACAATGGCAGACCTTATTTGATGAAGGTGGGGAGATTGCTCTCTACCAAAAGCGCTTACTCTCAATAAAATCTTGTTGCATTACAGAACGGTGTCCAGTTCGTTGGCTTCACTCGTTATCGCTACCTTGTGTGTTTTTCAACAGACCTTATTTATAGTATTAATAAACATCAGTTTACAAATTTAATTAATCAATTAAATTATTAAAACTACCCTTACATTTAAAGACACATAGCATAATTAAATGCACTTGTGAAAAAAACAAAGATAAAAACCTTATTCTATTAAACCGTATACCAGGCTTACAAAATAATTTTTCATTATTGATATATATTATTAATTTTGTTTAAAACATAACTTTTGAAAGTAGAATATAAAAAAATATAAAAAATATATTTCATTTTTTTATATATATTTTATGTTATAAAGAGACACTGTTTAACATTCTAAAGCTCTCAAACTAAGTAAACATTTTATAGAACAGGCATCGTTGAGTCCAGGATAAACATGTGCATTAGATTGTAACTGCCACAAAAGTTCCTGCTCTTCTAATTTAAGGTGCCATGGTCCTCCTCCTGGGTTCCTTGAAACACTCTGCACTACTATAAATTCAAAACTATGTGTGCTAAATTCACCAATATGCCTTGCTAATGCATTAATTTGGGTGCCTCTAGAGATACTATATATATGTTCGTAAATGTGTTGTTTAAGTTGACGTTCTGTTTTGCCCAGATAAAATGCTGGGCATGATTTGCAAGTGGCTAGATCAACAACCCCTTGACTATCACAAGTGTATTTATCATTAACTAAATATTGAATTCCTTTAATATTGAAGTAAGAACCTGTTTGAATATATTTGCAATATTTACATCTACCACATTTGAACATACCCTTAGTGTGCTTATGTTTATATTTATTATGCGGTACTTTCAATAACATTTTTAAATAAGGACCTTTTTTAAATGTTATTAAGGGTTTAGGACCAAGAATATTGCTGAGGCCCTGATCTTGTATGATAAGATCCCAGTTGTAACATAAAATATCTCTGAATTCATCTGAAATGTCATTAAATTGTGTCAAAAAGCTGGTTATATATTTAAAGTTGTATGTTTGGACTGTATATATATATCATTAAAAACCTCAGCTTTGGTCGGCTAAGAACTTGGTTATATTCAACTGGACGTATAAGAGAATTTAAGTACCTTTATCTGCACTTTTTTTAAAAAAAAATACAGTATTTAATTTGATTTAAACTGTATTGAAGGAATATTTAACTGAACTGGCAGTTTTAACTCTGCTCTAACTGTTTTGAAGGAATATTTAACTGAACTGGCAGTTTTAACTAGAACTTACTTATATTCAACTGGACGTATAAGAGAATTTAAGTACCTTTATCTGCACTTTTTTTTAAAAAAAATACAGTATTTAATTTGATTTAAACTGTGTTGAAGGAATATTTAACTGAACTGGCAGTTTTAACTCTGCTCTAACTGTGTTGAAGGAATATTTAACTGAACTGGCAGTTTTAACTCTGCTCTTTGTTATTTGCTTGTAATTACAGGTGTGGGGGTAGCCACATTCTTTGATTTCCTGTCCTTGCCTATTTAAGTGGTATAGTGTGAAATATTTTCTGCTTAAAAACCTCAGCTTTGGCCGGCTAAGAACTTGGTTATATTCAACTGGACGTATAAGAGAATTTAAGTACCTTTATCTGCACTTTTTTTTTAAAATACAGTATTTAATTTGATTTAAACTGTGTTGAAGGAATATTTAACTGAACTGGCAGTTTTAACTCTGCTCTTCAGTTATTCCCACCCTCCCTGGTTTTGTTTTGGTGTTTAATCTTAGTGGCCTTGAAACTGCCCATCCCTCAGCCTGCCTCTGGGCCCATCTCATTTGCTCACTCAACTGAGTGCAGTGAGATCATATTCTGATTTCAGGCACTCCTACTGTGTACAAAGAGAGCATCTGGGAAACAGACAAAAAAAAATAAGCTTATTTCCTGCCTTTCCTGTTAAGTGGTATAGACTATTTGTAGGCTTCTGAGCCCCCAAGCCCTTCTGTGTTTGAGGGAAGCCTTCTAGCTTGTTTTTTTCTTATAACTAGCCAGTTTTCTAGTTTCAGCACTCAAATCTGTTTCTTTGATCTCAGCACTTGTTCAGATGAAAAAAAAAAAATTCATCTGCTTTTACTGTACTTGTGTTTCTACCTACTTCATTTTACTTTGGCATCATCTTAAAAATACTCAGTTGAATTTATTACTGCTTGGTGTAACTCATTCTAAGCCTTTTGGTTTAAACACTTGGGCTTCGGACCAGTTGTTTTGCACTGAGAGGGTTTGTGGTCTGCACTGTTGTGGCAGAACAGGTAGCTTACATCCTTCTAGGTTGGGAACTGCTGATTGAGGACTCAGTGTCTGTTATTCTAAAAGTGTATTAATTCTGGTTTAAGCACTTGGGCTTTCAGGCCAGTTATTTTACATTAAGAGGGTTCGTGGTCTGCACTCTTGTGGGAGGAGAGGCTGGACTCTGCCCTTCTCAGCTGGGAATTTCTGGTTAAAGGCTTATAGTGCATGCATATCTGAACTGCTTCTTACTGAAGTTGGTGCGCCTTGTTTGCTGTGGCATAGACTGGATTCGGGCCTGCTGGATCTAGCTTTGTTTGTGTAACTTGAGCACTAATCCAGACATTCTCTAAAGTATTCAATTGTATTTATTACTGCTTGGTTGTAACTTGATTAAAGTGTTGCTATCATTCTAAGTCTTTTGGATTAAGCATTTGGGCTTCAGACCAGTTGTTTTACATTAGGAAGGTTTGTGGCAAGCACTGTGGTGGCAGGACAGGTAGCTTTCATCCTTCTAAGTTGGGAACTGCTGATTGAGAGCCCAGTGTCCAAGTGTATTAGTTCTGGTTTAAGCACTTGGGCTTCAGGCCAGTTATTTTACATTAAGAAGGTTCGTGGTCTGCACTCTTGTGGGAGAAGAGGCTGGACTCTGCCCTTCTGAGCTGGGAATTTCTGGTTAAAGGTTTATAGTGCCTGAATATTTGAACTGTATCTTACTGAAATTGGTACACCTTGTTTGCTGTAGCATAGACTAGATCCAGGCCTGCTGAATCTAGCTTTGTTTATATGCTTGTTGTTTGTTTGCTTGTTATTTCCCTGGAACGCTAATTCCACCTAATACGTGGCTTCTCAGCACTTCTGTGGATCACTAGTGATATCTGCATTGCTTACTGTACTTATTTCCTTGTTTCACTTGAAAGAAAGTTACTGTTTGTCATTTTTGCATTTAGTTACTTGTAACACATTGCACTCAAGTTACCTGGCACTTGCTCACTAAAGCAATTATATAAGTCAGCACTAAAAATTAAAAGCACTACACCCTCACTCCCCACTGGCCCTTGTTTTCAATTATTAAGGAATTCCCAATATTATTCTAGCATGTCCAAAGGTCAGTTGTCAATCTCCTCTCTGGTCCAGCTGGTGAATCTGAGAAACTTGAGGCAATGTTATAACTGCCTCATGTACACAGACAACCCTCTCCTCCTCCCACATAACACAAATACGTGCGAGAGATGCAGCTATTTAGCCAAACTGGAGGCTGAGATCTCTCAACTCAGGACTGGCAAGACCAGACAGGAGGAGAAGGCAACTACACACACCACAAAACCAGCCTCACATAATGCTACCACACCACTGAATCAAACACATAAAGACACAAAGACATACTCGGAGGCTCTGAGTAAAAATTTACCTAAACAGCAGAGGCCTCCAAAGCAGACACCAAAACAACTGCTACCTCAAGACACCCAACAAGCAACACATAAACCACAAAATCAGTGTGCAAAGCAGTCACAGCCCTTAAGGCCAAATACAACACCAAACATACTTGTCATAGGTGACTCCATAGTCAGACACACTGACGTCCCACTCACCAGGCTGAACAAGGAGAGAGTCACAGTAAGCTGCCTATCGGGCACTAGAATCCGCCACATAACACAAGCACTCGGGTCACTCCACGGCAAGTACAAATATGACACAGTCATTGTCCATGCTGGTGTGAACGACCTGAGACGTACCTCCCTGGACTACATGAAAAGAGACATAGAGGAGCTCTCTGATTATGTAGCCCAGGCAGGTATGACCCTGACCCTGAGCAGTATCCTTCCTTCACCAAGAATGATGACACAATATAGAGACACGATGATTAGCTTTAACAATTGGCTTAATGTCTGGTGTCATTCAAAGGAGATCCAGTGTCTGTCTGCCTGGGATGACATGCTTGACAAGCCAGGCTGCTTCGCAAGGGACAGCTTGCACCTGTCATGCCTGGGGTTCTGGATATTGGCTAAGGCTGTTCACGCGCTCATAGTGCCCTTTTTAGGCAAGGCTCAAATTCTAAACCTACCACCCTAGAAAACAAAAATGGGAAGAAACTGAGGGTAATGCTGCTCAATGCCAGAAGTCTAAATCTCAAAATGCACGCACTCGAGGCCCTTCTCAGTATGGAGAACATTGATGTCTGTGCTGTAACTGAAACCTGGTTCAAGGCTCCTGAGAGCACCCCGGCAATATTAGGTTTTACCTCATATCATGGGTTTCGGCCCCAAAACCCGGACCACACCACGAAAGGAGGGGGTGTATCCATATTCATAAAGGATACCCACACCTCCAGGTTGGTGGCAACGCATGAAGCTTCGGAAACCATCCAGGTGCAACTAACCATAGGAAAAACTGCTCTACAAATTGTAGCATGCTACAGGCCACCCTCTCAAACTCAGGAACCCCACGCAGCCTTCCTGAAGACACTGGAGGGTATAAATGTATCTCCAAACACCATCATATTGGGTGACTTCAACTACCCGAATATAGACTGGGAACATTACTCAAGCCCTAACTTTATAGCCCAACGGTTCCTGGAGTTCATAAATTCAAATGCCATGGAACAGCTTGTCACTGTTCCCATGAGAGGAGAAAATATACTAGATCTCATTATCACAAACATGGGGACAAAATGCTCCACACCGGAAGTATATCCCTCATTGGTGAGATTTGATCATAAACTAATCTCACTGGAAATCCACATCCGCCCCACCCCAAACAAAAAGACCACAGTGAAGAACTTCTCTAAAGCAAACTTCACACTACTCAAGACTGGTGTGGTATCCTTCAAGGCCCCTGAGCCAGTGGAAACCACAACCCAAGCTGCGGAAGCCCTTACAAATGCCTTCTATGAACACCTCCAGGACTGCATGGATCAGGCAATCCCAAATAAAACCAAGACTCTTTCCACAAAGGGCAAACATCCAGTCTGGTGGACCCCAGACATTAACAAACTTTACAATAAGAGGAGAAAGCTATTACATGATAGAACAAAATCCATAAAAGGGAAGTCACCCCTGATCATTATTAGTAAAAAAATTATGAGCACTCATAAAATCAACTAAGGCCAATTTTGAGAGAAAAATTGCCATGGATTCAAAGGACAATCATAAGGCCTTTTTCAGCTATGTTAGGAACCTGGGTGGAAACTCCCAGATATGCTCAGAATTAGTCCAAAATGATACAAAAATCACTGAACCCACAGACATTGCCAACATACTGGCAGACAGGTTCAGTGCAAACTTCACCCCCAACTCCCCCCCCTAAAGGAGAGACAACTATCCCAGTGGAGTGTAGCCTCCCAGACATCTCAAATGCGCAGGTGAAAGCTGCTCTCTCAAGCTAAAAAGACAGCATCAATGGGACCGGATGGTGTCCCCGGCTGTGTGCTACACGAGCTAAATGAGGAATTAAACCTGCACATAAGGCAGCTGTTTAATCTCAGCCTTACCACAGGATACGTGCCCAAGGAGTGGCGTACGGCAACTGTGGTCCCACTCCACAAAGGCGGTGCCTCTACGGACCCTGGTAATTACTGCCCAATAAGCTTAACAAGTCTAGTCTACAAAGCTATGGAGAGGATCATAATGGAGCTCATAAACAAAGATATAGGGGACTTACAGACATTGGACCCGACCCAGTTTGGCTTTGTGAAGGGCAGATCATGCCTTTTGAACTTGGTTGACTTCTTCGAAACAGTCACCAAGGCCATTGATGAGGGAAAGACAGTCCATACAGCCTACCTTGACCTTACAAAGGCTTTTGACACAATACCCCACTTGGGTATTGTAGAAAAACTTACCAACTTAAATGTAAACCCATATGTCACAAGATGGGTTGCAAACTGGCTTAAGGACAGAACCCACAGGGTTAGAGTTGCTGGCGCTATGTCAGACTCCAAGCCAGTCACAAGTGGTGTCCCACAGGGCTCGGTCCTTGGCCCCCTATTGTTCGACATCTACTTCTCAGAAGTACAGGCCAACATGGGAGGACTTTGGCTGACAAAGTTTGCAGACGACTGCAAACTGGGCGCCATAGTGGAAAGTGCATCGGACACGGATATCCTTCAGAAGGGACTCACGGAAACAGATAGCTGGTGCCAGAGCCATGGCCTGAAGTTAAACGCCAAAAAATGTATAGTCATACCCTTCGGGAAAAACAAGGTAACCCCAACTACCATATAGGTGGCAATCCACTAAGCACAGAAGAGGTTATCAGGGACCTGGGGACCCAGGTTAACAGTGGCCTTTCTTTTGACACTCACATTGCTAAAGTGGTTAGAAAGACCTTCTACATTGCCCACCTGATCATGAAGGGATTCACATCCAGATCTAGTGAGGTCATTGTTCCCCTGTACTCTTCACTTATCAGACCAATGATAGAGTACAATCAGGATGTATCTCACCCGACATCTGCAGCAATTGGAGAGACCCCAAACGTTCCTCACCAAAAGGATAAAGGGACTCCAAAATCTGTCATATGCTGCCAGATTGAAGAAACTCCAGCTCTATTCAGTTGCATACCGTCTACTCAGAGGTGACATGTGCCTGACCTACAAGGCCATGTCCAACCCGGAATTAATGGACATGCTCCACCTCTAAAAATCCAAATCCACCAAAACCAGTAGAGCAAGTGACTTAAACCTTAGCACAGATATAAATAGGACGTTTTGGAGGGATAGATTTATCACTCAGAGACTCCCTATGCTGTGAAATAAAATCCCGGTCCATGTGAGGCAGAGCACCTCGCTGGCTCTGTTCAAGAGAAATCTTGACCTGTGGATGGGAGATCGTAGGTTTACCCTGGGAATCATCTCTGTGTCACTGCTGGACAGAGGCACAACAAACTAATGGGTACAGTATTTTTTCATATAAGGGGTGGCGTAAGCCACAAAACTTTGGGCTAGGCTTATAAATGCCTTAGGGCAGATAGCCTAGTATAAACCTATGAACCTATGAACCTATTCATTACAGCCATCCCTTGAGAATCAGATTAATTAACACTCAGATAACCTCTTGTCAGAATGGGACCTAAGGATCCACCCTGCCTCTTGGACCTAATTTCTTTAATCAAGATGTTAATTAACAATACGGGGTAGCCACGATTAATAAACATAATTCATAGACGTTACATTCTGTAACAAAGTCATCATCATTACAGGACATCCACGAAGCTCTAACTAACTGGCCCTTTACAACGCCTCTTTTTTGAAAATACAGATGATTGCTTGTAAAATGTAAAAAAGAATTGCTATAAAGAGGTTTCCTATATATAGTGGTCCTAAATCTATTATTGCACACATCCTTACTTAGAAGGATATCTAAAAAATTAATTTTATCCTCATGAAATTGGAATGTAAATTCCAAAAAAGGCGTGAAGGTAGCCATGGTTTCCACTAAATTTTGAGCATCATTAATATTACCTTTCAAGATAAAAACATGTCGTCCTGGTAAGGAGTATACCAGCTGACCATGTTTTTAAAAGGGGATGGGAAATAAATAAGTACGTTCCCAGAAGGCCATGACTGAGCTGGCAAAGCTACCTCCGCATGGAGAGCCCATGGCAACACCTGATTTTTGTAAAAAGAATTCACCTTTAAACATGAAAAAGTTATTACTTAATACTATGTCTAAATGGGATGCAATCAGGTCAATGTCTTTTCCTGGGAATTGTTTCAAAAGCAAAAAATCCCTTACCCATTCGATACCCACATCCTGCAGAATTACAGTGTAAAGGTCCCTTATATCCACTGTAAGGAACCTACAAGATGCATCAAAGGGTGTTTTATTGAGATGCTGTAATACATGCCAGGAGTCATGACAAATTTGCGCTTCTGATTTCAATGCTTCTTTAAGCCTAAGCTCTACCCATCTGGCACAGGCATAGGTAATAGATTTGCAACCATCTATAATAGGATGCAAGGGAGGGTCATGAATATTCTTATGGAGTGTAGGAACCCCAAAGATAACAGGTGTTAAAGGAGCTTGCATTGTTAAATAATGATAGGTATCAATAGAAATAGATGCATCAATGAACAAATCACTTAAAATACATTGATATGCTTGATTAAGTTCATTTAATGATACCTTAATATAATTAGAAGTCAAAAGCATCTTATACATACTGTTTTCATACTCTACTTCATCCATAAACACAGCTCCGCCACCTTTATCTGCTTGCATGACATGGATGTTGTGAGCTTTAACATATTTAATGAATTCCCTTTCCTCTATTGAAATATTATTATTTTGTATACCCAAATTGCGATAATAATCAGCTATTAAAGCCCTGAAATGAATTTCTGACATCCGTTCAAACAGTGCTAGACTATTTTGTAACGGAGGGTTAAAAATGCTTGCCACATACTCATTTGTTAAAACACTATTTTGATTGCCAAACATTGCATTTAAATTCATTTTGCGAACAAAAACTTTTAGATCACACAACAAATGAGCTAAATTAGGCTTCGTGTTTGGCACAAAATTAAAACCTTTGGTCAAAAATTCAACCATATCTTGTGGAATTACCATGGAACTAAAGTTGTAAACATTAAAATCGCCACCAATGCTACTAATAACTGTAACGTGTCCTTGTTGGTCCCCTATGGTTACCTCCTGCGACGGTTGTTCTTTTTGCATTGTTGACATTGGCCTCGATTGAAATTGCCTGCATTCGATGTCATCTTGAAGTTGCCCCTGTGAAAATCCTGATTGTTATTCCTATTATTGGAATAATGTGTTTGTACTGTCTGTTGCTGGTTTTGGTTTTTAATCCTTTCACTTCGATGGACTGCCGTGCTACTAGCAGCATTATCTGCTTGAGGTGAATCGATGACATCATCCAAATGGGACAAACCCATGTTGTTAGTCTCCAAGGTAACCAAGGAACCAATAGAATCAGAATTCTGCATGAGAGGCGGGTCAGGATAAGCTCGATGCTGTTCATATGCGAGCTTATCACTGTTAATTTTATGGATTTTAGTGTCCATGATTTTTGACAATAGTAAATCAATACTTGAAAAAATTATTTTATAATCGTACTCATAGCGACTGAAATCAGAATCTATTCTGATTCCATTGTCGAGTATATCTAGTTGTTGTTTGAGATCAATCATTTGTTTATCATAGTTATTAACAAGCATTTCTAGAAATTCCAAGCCTTGTTTATCAAACAATTGGATAAGTTGTAAATGGAATTCAGAATTTTTGATTACCCCAGATGGATATTTCCATTGTTGCAAACCTTTAGGTATTATTTGGAGCCTAATAGATTCTTTGAAATACAAAATTTCAATTTGTAGCTTTTTTGTATTTCAAGAGTTTATGATCAAATTCTTTTAATTGAAAAACAATGTCATTAGTCTGCTCTTGATGTCCACGGTATTGGGGAAGGTTACCAGAATCTAATACGTGGAACATACTGGGCACTTTAATAAAATCATTTAATGTAGAAAGACTTATTCTACGTGTATCAGTCTCACCTGCATGGTTCGAATTGTTGTTGAGCCCATTACTTGCTACGGCAGAATTATTGTTAACACCATTACAGTCCGTCAGTGTACAGCTGACTCTCTTCAGCTCGCTGGACTGGAATTGATGTAGATAAACATGAATTCTGTATAATATGATGATTAGAATTAAAAATTACGCCTGGTCTTGGTCTAACAGATAGATGCATTCCCTGATCGGACATTCTCCTCATCAGGTCATCTACTTTTTGCGATAACTGCTGGACCAAAGCTGTAAGGGTACCAATGGCATTCGCCTCTGAAGTAGAAACAATAGAACCACTACCGGAGTGGTTATTAGGACTTTGAGTAAACAAAGGTTGGGACTGTAGATTACCACTACTTTCCACCATAAATCTTGAAAAATACACAAAACAAACTATTTAAAAAATGAAAAAGTAAAAGTAGAATCCACAAGTCCACAAATCCGCAAGTATTTTATTGTAAGCGCTTTCGTGCACTACCAATGAGTGCACTTCCTTATTTATAGCATTTAATTTAATGAATCAATTAAATTATTAAAACTACCCCTACATTTAAAGACACATGGCATAATTAAATGCACTCGTGAAAAAACAAAGATAAAAACCTTATTCTATTAAACCGTATACCAGGCTTACAAAATACTTTTTCATTATTGATATATATTATTCATTTTGTTTAAAACATAACATTTGAAAGTAGAATATAAAAAAAAATAAAAAATATATAAAAAATATATTTCATTTTTTTATATATATTTTATGTTATAAAGAGACATTGTTTAACGTTCTAAAGCTCTCAAACTAAGTAAACATTTTATGGTACAGGCATCATTGAGTCCAGGATAAACATGTGCATTAGATTGTAACTGCCACAAAAGTTCCTGCTCTTCTAATTTAAGGTGCCATGGTCCTCCTCTTGGGTTCCTTGAAACACTCTGCACTACTATAAATTCAAAACTATGTGTGCTAAATTCACCAATATGCCTTGCTAATTCATTAGTTTGGGTGCCTCTAGAGATACTATATATATGTTCATAAATGCGTTGTTTAAGTTGACGTTCTGTTTTGCCCAGATAAAATGCTGGGCATGATTTGCAAGTGGCTAGATAAACAACCCCTTGACTTTCACAAGTGTATTTATCATTAACTTAATATTGAATTCCTTTAATATTGAAGTAAGAACCTGCTTGAATATATTTGCAATATTTACATCTACCGCATTTGAACATACCCCTAGTGTGCTTATGTTTATATTTATTATGTGGTACTTTGAATAACATTTTTAAATTAGGACCTTTTCTAAATGTTATTAAGGGTTTAGGACCAAGAATATTACTAAGGCCCTGATCTTGTAAAATAAGATCCCAATTGTAACATAAAATATCTCCGAGTTCATCTGAAATGTCATTAAATTGTGTCAAAAAGCTGGTTATATATTTAAAGTTGTCTGTTTCGACTGTATATGCATCATTCATTACAGCCATTCCTTGAGAATCAGATTCATTAACACTCAGATAACCTCTTCTCAAAATGGGACCTAAAGATCCACCCTGCCTCTTGGACCTAGTTTCTTTAATCAAGGTGTTAATTAACATTACGGAGTAGTCACGATTAATAAACATAATTTGTAGACATTACTTTCTATAACAAAGTCATCATCATTAGAGGACATCCTCGAAGCTCTAACTAACTGGCCCTTTACAATGTCTCTTTTTTGAAAATATGGATGATTGCTTGTAAAATGTAAAAAAATAATTGCTATAAAGAGGTTTCCTATATATAGTTGTCCTAAATCTATTATTGCACACATCCTTACTTAGAAGGATATCTAAAAAATTAATTTTATCCTCATGAAATTGGAATGTAAATTCCAAAAAAGGCGTGAAGGTAGCCATGGTTTCCACTAAATTTTGAGTATCATTAATATTACCTTTCAAGATAAAAACATGTCCTAGTAACGAGTATACCAGATGACCATGTTTATAAAAGGGGATGGAAAATAAATAAGTACGTTCCCAGAAGGCCATGACTGAGTTGGCAAAGCTACCTCCGCATGGAGAGCCCATGGCAACACCTGATTTTTGTAAAAAGAATTCACCTTTAAACATGAAAAAGTTATTACTTAATACTATGTCTAATAGGGATACAATCAGGTCAATGTCTTTACCTGGGAATTGTTTCAAAAGCAAAAAATCCCTTACCCATTCGATACCCACATCCTGCGGAATTACAGTGTAAAGGTCCCTTATATCCACTGTAAGGAACCTATAAGATGCATCAAAGCATGTTTTATTGAGATGCTGTAATACATGCCAGGAGTCACGACAAATTTGCGCTTCTGATTTCAACATTTCTTTAAGCCTAAGCTCTACCCATTTGGCACAGGCATACCTAATAGATTTGCAACCATCTATAATAGGATGCAAGGGAGGGTCATGAATATTCTTATGGACTATAGGAACCCCAAAGATAACAGGTGTTAAGGGAGCTTGCATTGTTAAATAATGATAGGTATCAATAGAAATAGATGCATCAATGAACAAATCACTTAAAAGCATTTTAATACGTTGATATGCTTGATTAAGTTCATTTAATGATACCTTAATATAATTAGAAGTCAAAAGCATCTTATACATCCTGTTTTCATACTCTACTTCATCCATAAACACAGCCCCGCCACCTTTATCTGGTTGCATGACACGGATGTTGTGAGCTTTAACATATTTAATGAATTCCCTTTCCTCTATTGAAATGTTATTATTTTGTATACCCAAATTGCAATAATAATCAGCTATTAAAGCCCTAAAATGAATTTCTGACATTCTTTCAAACAGTGCTAAACTATTTTGTAACGGAGGGTTAAAAATGCTTGCCACATACTCATTTGTTAAAACACTGTTTTGATTTCCAAACATAGCATTTAAATTCATTTTGCGAACAAAAACTTTTAAATCGCACAACAAACGGGCTAAATTAGGCTTCGTGTTTGGCACAAAATTAAAACCTTTGGTCAAAAATTCAACCATATCTTGTGGAATTACCATGGAACTAAAATTGTAAACATTCAAATCGCCGCCAATGCTACTAAGAACTGTAAAGTGCTCTTGTTGGTACCCTATGGTTACCTCCTGCGACGGTTGTTCTTTTTGCATTGTTGACGTTGGCCTCGATTAAAATTGCGTGCATTTGATGTCGTCTTGATGTTGCCCCTGTGAAAATCCTGATTGTTATTCCTATTATTGGAATAATGTGTTTGTACTGTCTGTTGCTGGTTTTGGTTTTTAATCCTTTCGCTTCTACGGACTGCCGTGCTACTAGCAGCATTATCTGCTCGAGGCGACTCGATGACATCATCCAAATGGGACAAACCTGTGTTGTTAGTCTCCAAGGTAACCAAGGAACCAATATAATCAGAATTCTGCATGAGCGGCGGATCAGTATAAGCTGCATGGTTCGAATTGTTGTTGAGCCCATTACTTGCTACGGCAGAATTATTGTTAACACCATTACAGTCCGTCAGTGTATTTGATGTTAACGGCCGACTCTCTTCAGCTCGCTGGACTGGAATTGGTGTAGATAAACATGAATTCTGTATAATATGATGATTAGAATTAAAAATTATGCCTGGTCTTGGTCTAACAGATGGATGCATTCCCTGATCGGACATTCTCCTCATCAGGTCATCTACTTTTTGCGATAACTGATGGACCAAAGCTGTAAGGGTACCAATGACATTCGCCTCTGAAGTAGAAACAATAGAACCACTACTGGAGTGGTTATTAGGACTTTGAGTAAACAAAGGTTGGGACTGTGGATTACCACTTCTTTCCGCCATAAACCTTGAAAAATACACAAAACAAACTATTTAAACACAAAAAAGAAAAAGTAGAATCCACAAGTCCACAAATCTGCATGTATTTTATTGTAAGCGCTTTCGTGCACTACCAATGAGTGCACTTCCTCAGACAAAATTACACACAATGGCAGACATTATTTATAGTATTAATAAACATCAATTTACAAATTTAATTAATCAATTAAATTATTAAACCTACCCTTACATTAAAAGACACATAGCATAATTAAATGCACTCGTAAAAAACAAAGATAAAAACCTTATTCTATTAAACCGTATACCAGGCTTACAAAATAATTTTTCATTATTGATATATATTATTAATTTTGTTTAAAACATAACATTTGAAAGTAGAATATAAAAAAATATAAAAAATATATTTCATTTTTTATATATATATTTTATGTTATAAAGAGACATTGTTTAACGTTCTAAAGCTCTCAAACTAAGTAAACATTTTATGGAACAGGCATCGTTGAGTCCAGGATAAACATGTGCATTAGACTGTAACTGCCACAAAAGTTCCTGCTCTTCTAATTTAAGGTGCCATGGTCCTCCTCTTGGGTTCCTTGAAACACTCTGCACTACTATAAATTCAAAACTATGTGTGCTAAATTCACCAATATGCCTTGCTAATGCATTAGTTTGGGTGCCTCATGAGATACTATATATATGTTCGTAAATGCGTTGTTTAAGTTGACGTTCTGTTTTGCCCAGATAAAATGCTGGGCATGATTTGCAAGTGGCTAGGTAAACAACCCCTTGACTTTCACAAGTGTATTTATCATTAACTTAATATTGAATTCCTCTAATATTGAAGTAAGAACCTGTTTGAATATATTTGCAATATTTACATCTACCGCATTTGAACATACCCTTAGTGTGCTTATGTTTATATTTATTAAGCAGTACTTTGAATAACATTTTTAAATTAAGACCTTTTCTAAATGTTATTAAGGGTTTAGGACCAAGAATAGATCCCAGTTGTAACATAAAATATCTCTGAGTTCATCTGAAATGTCATTAAATTGTGTCAAAAAGCTGGTTATATATTTATAGGTTCATAGGTTGGTACTAGGCTATCAGCCCTAGGGCCTATACAAGCCTAGCCATAACAATTCCCTGGCTATTTCTTCTCACACTATTTACTTACTTAAAGTTGTCCGTTTGGACTGTATATGTATCATTCATTACAGCCATCCCTTGAGAATCAGATTCATTAACACTCAGATAACCTCTTGTCAAAATGGGACTTAAAGATCCACCCTGCCTCTTGGACCTAAAAATTACAAAACAACTCAACAATGCCTATTCCATAAAATGTTTACTTAGACTGAGAGCTTTAGAAAGTTAAACAATGTCTCTTTATAACATAAAATATATATAAAAAAACGAAATATATTTTTTATATTTTTTTATATTCTACTTTCAAATGTTATGTTTTAAACAAAATTAATAATATATATCAATAATGAAAAATTATGTTGTAAGCCTGGTATACGGTTTAATAGAATAAGGTTTTTATCTTTGTTTTTTCACGAGTGCATTTAATTATGCTATGTGTCTTTAAATGTAAGGGTAGTTTTAATAATTTTATTGATTAATTAAATTTGTAAATTGATGTTTATTAATACTATAAATAAGGTCTGCCATTGTGTGTAATTTTGTCTGAGTGGTAGTGCACGAAATCGCTTACAATAAAATACGTACGGATTTGTGGATTCTACTTTTTCTTTTTCCCTATCTAACTATGTTATGATACTAGAGAGATACGCATTAACACAGCGCGCTATATGCTTTACTGAGTGATTTGTTTTCTCCTGCTATATTTGTAGGATGCTGACATCATCAGACTTTCCAAAGAGGAATGTACCTCTTTTAATGTGTTTTCCCAGTCTCCAAAAAGGGCACTCCTTTCAAAGGAACTCACACACATACACCCCCCACAGTCAACAATTGCAGTATTCAAACCTCTACCTAACTATGTTAACTATGTTATGATATTAGAAAGATACGCATTAACAAAACGTACTATTTGTCTTACTCGGTGTGTTTTTTTCTCCTGCTATATTTGTAGGATGCTGACATCATCAGACTTTCCAAAGAGGAATATATCTCTTTTAATGTGTTTTCCCAGTCTCCAAAAAGGGCACTCCTCTCAAAGGAACTCACACACATACAGTCAGCAGTTATAGGATTCAAACCCCTACCTTACTATGTTATGATACTAGAGAGATACACATTAACACAACACACTCTTTGTCTTATTGGGTGTTTTGTTATATACTGCTATATTTGTAGGATTCTGACATCATCAGACTTTCCAAAGAGGAATGTACCTCTTTTAATGTGTTATCCCAGTCTCCAAAAAGGGCACTCTTCTCAAAGTAAATTACACACATGCACTCCACACAGTCAGCAACTGCAGGAATCAAACCCCTACCTAACTATATCATGATACTAGAAAGATACGCATCAACACAGCACACTATATGCTTTACTGGGTGATTTATTTTCTCCTTCTATATTTGTAGGATACTGACATCATCAGGCTTTCCAAAGAGGAATGTACCTCTTGTAATGTGTTTTGCCAGTCTCCAAAAAGGGCACTCCTCTAAAAGGAAATCACACACATACACAGTCAGCAATTGCAGGATTCAAACCCCTACCTAACTATGCTTTGATACTAGAGAGATATGCATTTACTTGACACGCTATATGCCTTATTGGGTGGTTCACTTTCTCCTGCTATATTTGTAGGATGCTGACATCATCAGACTGGACATGGTAATGTGTGTGCACTTTGTTTTATGCAATCCCAGGAATGAGCCATGTGGGTCGGCAGGTGTCAACAGCTTGAACAGGACCACATAATTCTTAGCTTGTGTTATCTATCTGTGGACAAATTGACATTCCTTCATATGTCAACACATATTTATGCACAGATTGTTGGTTTTGTAGATATGACATGTGTCTGGGATGTTGATAAAGGGCTATTCAAAGTCTATGTGAGACATGTGTAGCTCTGTTCAGTGATGTATGTCCTGGGTGGCTGCCTTGCAAACAGTCTAGCATGTTTGGGAACCATGATCTGCACATGAACATACCACAGTTGGTAGGGTTGTGTGTTTGTCAGCTTCCAATAGCTCTGTTTATGACTTCAACCATGATGGACTCCATGGCCTTGCAAATCAGACTTCATAGGCTTACTGGACTATACTTCCCATGCCGTGTTGGGCACCAACACTTGTGGGGAGAGCCATATGTTGCTGTAACACATTCAACAGTTCCAGATCCTGTAGAGAGGGTGAGGCTCAACAGACTGTTCAGGTGCAAGGTCTGTTTGTTCTGTAGTTCATTCATGACACATATAGTTAAACAATGTTATCCAAGTGATGCCATGTTTTCGGCTTTGAAAGGAGATGTTTACCCATTCTACATGTGATATCTCCTGGTATGATGATAGGGCCTTTCGTCAGTGGGAGGTGGGTATGTCTATATGGGCTGTCTGACAGGATGTCGGCATTGTCAGTCAGGTACAGTTGGCCCTGACTCAGGACATATATGAGTGTACATTGCTATTTATGACATAGCTGAAGGAGGTGTCATGATTCTGCCACGACTCCTTTGCAGCTACTCTTTACAAACCACAGACAAACCTGAGCACTAATCCCTGTTATACTCTTTTACACACTTAACACCCTACTGATCCTTTGTGATCAGTCTACAGAGTATGTCATCATAATACCCTGGCATGTCCAGGGGTCGGTTTCGTGTGTACTCTCCAGTCCATCTGGTGAATATTATGATTTTGACACAATGTCACAACTGCCTCATGTACACAGACAACCCTCTCCTCCTCCCAACAAACTCAGATATATGTGAGAGATGCAACTATATAGACATACAGGAGGCTGAGCTCTCTCGACCCATGACTGGCACAGTCTATCAGGTGGTGAAGGTAACCACACACACCACATATCAGTCTCACATAAACCTATAGCGACAGCAATCAAACCACATTATCACACATAAACATACTCGGAGGCTCTAAATAAACTCTGCCTAAGCAGAAGAGACCTCCAAAGCAGACACACAAACAACTGCTACCTCACTACAATACCCACATATCACATAGTTCACAATGTCAGTGTGCCACACAGTCACTGCCCTTCGGGCTAAGCAATACACCTAATACACTTGTAATAGGTGACACTTATTGTCAGACACACTGATGTCCCACTCACCAGGCCGAACAAGGGGATGGTCACTTTGAGCTGTCTGTCAGGTGCCAGGATCTGCCACATAACACATGCACTCAGGTCACTCCAAAGCAAGTACAGAAATGGCTCCATCATTGTCCATGCTGGTGAGTAAAACCTCAGACGTTCCTCCCTGGACCACATGACATGATACATAGAGGAACTCTCTGATCATGTAGGGCAGGCCAGTATGACCCTGGCCTTGTGTAGCATCTTACACTCACATGATGTCACAGTATACAGGCAAATGTATCACGTTTAACAGTTGGCTAACATATTGGTGTCATTCAAAGGGGATCCAGTGTCTGTCAGCCTGTGGTGACATGCTTGACATGCCACGTAGCTTCGCTATGGACAGCTTGCACCTGTCACCCTTGGACTTTTGAATACTGGCTAAGGCTATTGCTACCACCATAGTGCCTTTTTTAAGCGGGGCTCAAAAGACAAACCCACCTCCATAGATATTACAGAGTAAATGAAACTAAGGGTAATGCTGCTCAACACCAGATGTGTTACCCTCAGATTGCGCCCACTCAGGACTCTCCTCAGTATGGAGAATAGCAATATCTGTGCACTAACAGATGCCTGGTTCAGGCTCACAAATGCCCACCAGCACTACCAGGTTATATTTCATACCATGCTTTCTGACCACAAGACTCGGAACGGACAACACAAATAGGGGGAGTATCCATATACATCACAGATACACACACCTCCGGGTTAGTAGCACTGCACGAAGCATTGCAGACCATACATATGCAACTAACATTGTGCAAAACTGCTTTTCAGTTTGTTGCCTGCTACAGACAACCCTCCCAAACTCAGGAACCACACTCAGCTTTCCTGGGGACACTGGAGAATATGAAGGTTTCCCCAAACACCATTATATTGGGTGACTTCAAATATCCAAACATTGACTGGGGATATTACTCAAGCCCCAACACCGTCACCCAACAGTTGCTGCTATTTGTAAACTCATATGCTATGGCACAACCGGTCACCACACCCACAAGAGGGGAAAACATATTGGACCTGATCATCACCAACATGGGGACTCTATGTTCCACACCAGCGATATACCCCTCATTGGTAAGGTCAGAACATACATTTATCTCACTGGACATCCATATCCTGTCCCCACACCCATCCTGGGTAATCTTGGTGAACTTCTCATAAGCAAACATCTCACTTCTCCAAAGCAAGGTGGTATCCTTCAGAGACCCTGGGACAGTGGTAAATACGGCTCAGACTGCTGAATCCTTTACATACACATTCTATGGACACCTAGTGGACTGCATGGATTGTGCTATCCCAAATAACAACAAGACTCACTCCTCCAATGGCAGAGGACGTGTCTGGTAGACCCTGAAAGGAGGAAGCTACTACATGATAGAGCACAATCTTAGACAGTGAAGGCATCTGTGATCTGTACTAGCAGACAGCTACGATCACTCATGAATTTATCTAAGGCCCGCTTCTAATGGACAATTGCACCAGACACGTAGGACAACCACAAGGCCTTCTTCAGTTATGTCAGGAACCTGGGTGGACACTCACTGATATGCTGTGAGTTACTGCATACTCACTAAACATACCCTGAACCCACTGACATTGCCAACATCCTGGCAAACAGGTTCAGTGCAGATGTCTCCCCCCTATCCCCCCTAAGGAGCAACTATCCATCCCAACAGAGTGTAACCTCCATGACATCACAAATAAACAGGTGAGTGCTGCCCTCCCCAAAGCAGACAACACAGCATCAATGGGACCAGATGGCATCCCAGCCTGCGTCTTACACGAACTTCATGACAGACGTAACCCTCACATTAAGTTACTGTTCAATATCAGAGTTACTACAGGATATGTACCCAAGGAATGGCGTACAGCAACAGTGGTCCCGCTCCACAGAGTTGGTGCCACAACGGACCATAGATAATATCACCCTATAAGCCTAACTAGTCTGTTCTGCAAAGCTATGGAGCGTATTGTCATGGGACTCATACACATAGACATCGGGAACCTACAGACACTGTGTCCTACACATTTCAGTGTTGTTGTGGGCAGATCTTGCCTCTTGAACCTGTTTGTATTCTTTAAACAGTTACCAGGTCCATCGACATAGGGACGGTTGTCCACACAGCCTACCTGGACCATGCAAAACCCTTCAACACAATACCCCACTCAGCCATTATGCATAGGCTCACCAGCATCGATATCGACACATATCTCAAATGATGGATTGCTACCTGGATCAGGGATAGCACCCACATGGTCAGTATTGCAGGTGCCATGTCTGACTATACACCAGTTACACATGGCATCCCACAAGGCTCAGTCCTGGGACCTCTCTTGTTCAGTATATATTTGTCTGATGTACAGGCTAACACAGGAGGAATATAGCTGACCATGTTTGCAGATGACTGCAAACTGGGTGCCAAAATCAACTCTCCAGCTGGCACATGCATACTCAAACAGGGTCTCATAGAGATGGATGACTGGTGCCTGAGCCATGGCCTACAACTAAATGCCATTAGTTGCATAGTCATCCCCTTTGGGAATAACAACATGCCCACACATTACCACATAGGTAGCAATCCATTACATGTGGTAGGAGTTGTTAGGGGTTTGGGGACATGACTTGTTCGTACTGTCACCTTTGACAATCACGTTGTCAAAGTGGTTAGACAGACCTTCTATATAGCCCACCTTATCTCATATGGTTTCACATCTAGATCAAGTGAGGTCATTGTGCCCCCTATACTCATCACGACCATACTTGGTTACAATGCCACATTTAGGATGTACCTTACCCGACACCTGCAGCAACTGTAATGGCCACAAAAGTTCCTCAACAAGCAGATCTAGGGACTCACATGGATGCCCTGCACAGTTCCAATACAGTAACTCCAGCTCTACTCAGTTGCTTACCGCCTACTCGGATATGATGTGTGCCTGTTGTTTACGGAAATACCCAACCCAGAATTAATGGACATGCTCCACCTCAGGATATCCGACTCCCTTGGAGCTACACACTCCAGGGACATATACCTCAGCATAGATGTTAATAGGACATGCTGGAGGGACAGATTCTTATCCCAGAGGCTCCACTCACTCCGGATTGTAATCCCGGTTTCGCATAGGCAGAGCCACCCACTGACCACCTACAGGAGACATCTTGACAAGTGGATGGGTGATCGTATGTTTATCCCTGGGATATTTTCTGGGTCCCTGCTAGACAGAGGCACAATAGACTAAACATAAATGGGCTATCTTGTGTGACCTACTATTCACAGGCACAGTGTAGTAATCTGACAGGGTTGTGAAAGCCAAGCACACTCTGGCTAGGCTTGTACATGCCCTAGGGCAGATAGCCTAGTATCGACCTCTGAACCTATGATAATGTTCGGGATGCACACTGTTTATTGATGATACTGTTTGCAGGTTTTTATCATCTTTGCTTTCCCACTTTCTATGAACAACTTAGGTATATGCAGAACATATTTGATTATGACAGGGTTCCACTATATTATATATGTGTCTGTTGTCATATAACTGTGTGCACAGGGTGGATTGCTGGATAGTGAGAGGTTCCTGGGTTAACACATACAACTGCCAGATATGTGTGGCCCACTGCTGTACTCAGACATGGCCTAAGTGTGTGAGCATGCCCAGTTCAGGCTTTCCGTGTTTTGTTTCCTGACATTTGTCTCATTTATTCAAGTGTGTGAGCATGCCCAGTGTGACCTTTCAGTATGTTGCTGTCTGAGGTCCACTACATTTGTTGATGTGTATGAACATGACCAATATTAACATTTATACTGTGTGTGTTGAAAGTCAGGTTCTATTCTTACTGCAGGACTCACCTTTGTGTCATAAATCGACAGGGATTATGCTGTGCCTACAGGGTTTCCATGAGATACTTTGCATAGACTTATCAACATTTCTTCATACAGGCTGACCACTGCAATACTGTCATGGTTTAGTGGTTCAGTACTATGACTATAGTGCACAGTATCCTGAGTTCGATGCCCATCACTGCTTTATATTTTCATACTGAGCAGACCAGACTGCTTAAGGGCCAGTAGAGCAAATATGAGCATGTTGGCTTTTGTTTAGCTATGCCCTACTTAGACCAAGCTTGCCCGACATTGCTCAGTATTAACCAACATTGCTGGACGTTGCCCAATATTACTCAACATTGACCACAGTTGTGATAGTTGGTGTGTGCGATTTTGTTTACATATACTACATGGTGGTAAATTCTGTTTAGCACTGCTTTATATTGCTTAACACATGGCAATCATGCCTCAGGTGGTGCTGCAGGGCTGCCTATGTTGGATGCACATACTACACTCCCAATACATGTTTGAAAGCAGGTAGTGTCAACTTAGACATCCCTTTTACTATATGTGCAAGTCAGAGAGAGGTATCATTTCCAGAGTTCCTACTGAGCCAGTGTATGTGCTATGCGTTGCCTCTTTGCCAAGGCCAAAGCATACTGGGCACACCTCCTTCTGCCTACTGGGGCAGGCTCAGGTTGTTCCTCCTCCGAGTCATGCTCTGCCTGTGATGGCCTTGGCAATGATGGGGGGCTGTTTGGCCCAGGCCTATGCTGGTCCTGCTGCAGCTGTTTTTGCAGGATCATATTATGTAGCATAGCACATACCATGACAATTTGGGTACATGTAGTTGGTGAGTACTGCAAGGCTCCAGCGGATGTGTCCAGGCACCGGAACCGTGACTTGAGCAGCCCAAACACATGCTCGATTACATTTCGTGTTTGTGCATGTGCCTCATTATAGCGTTCCTGTTCAGGTGTGTGTGCGTTTCTGATAGGTGTCATCAGCCACGGCTCCAGTGCATAGCCAGCATCCCCCACTTGGTGACCATGTGGGATGTCCCCGTTGGCAAATGTCTGGTACAGCTGCATTAGATGCCAGATATGGGAATCATGGTAGCTTCCAGGGCAGCCAGCACACACATTCAGTAGTATGCCCTGGGCATCACACACAACCTGGCAGTTGATGGAGTGGAAGCCCTTGCGGTTGAAGTAGACCCTATCCCGCTCACCAGCTGGTGCTTTGATGCATATATGCGTGCAGTCTATTTCACCCACTACCTCAGGGTATTCCGCTATTTGCTGGAAGAGATGCATATTGCTGGCCAATACCTCATGGGAATTGGGGAAATATACATGATCACCGACATGTGCTGACATGGCATCCAGGAACTGGTGCAGTACCCTGGATGCTGATGCCTGTGATATCCCCATCATATCACCAGTTGGTCTCTGGAAGGTACCTGTTGCTAATATTCATAGGCCAACACATACCTTGGTTTCCACTGGGATGGGTTCCCCTCTGTTGGTTCTGTGTGTGAGGTGTGGCCTGCACAGCTCAACAATTTGCTGCAAGAGGTCTCTGTCCACTCTATAGCACTCCACTATCTCCAGCTCATGTAGCCCCTGGTAGGTTACCCTGGGTCTGTACACTCTTCTCTGTCTCCTCACTGTGGGTTGTCCAGCAGCATTTGCATTGTCAACACCCTCAGCATGTTGCATATGTCGCCTTATAACAGCAATGGCTGCCCCTAACATTTCTTTGTCTCAGTAAAGCTTTTTCAGTTTTCACTTCTATTAGCTTACTGCAGTGTTGCAGTGTCTCTTGAGAGAAACATAATGGACTGTTGTTTGCAGAGTTTTAAGTGCTGGGCTGGGCTGGGCTAGTGTACTGCCTGCGTAATTGCCTGATTCTGATTGTTTTCACCTGCTAGCTCTGCTAGTACTCCCTGGTAGCTTCCTACTATTTGTTGTGCTTCCTTTTTCCTTTCCGTTTCCTCGGGGGGGGGCAGTGCCGTGCACTCAAGCGCAAACACGCGCACACCAGCTCACACATGTGCACACATGCTTACACAGACTAAAACTTGCTTATTCTTGTTAAAACAAGCACACACCAGTGCAAACGTGCTTACAACACTTTAAACAGCCTTATACATACTTACTCCAGCTTAAACGCATGCACTCATGCTTACATGCGTGCACACTGTCTTACTTGGGTTTACAGGCACGCACACGCACGCATACCCATTCAGCAAGAAACTTTAGTGTTATCCACGGCATACACCTTCAATTTCTTGCCTTTACCTAGCCTACCTGTTGACACACCTCTTTCAATGATGTGTAAATGACAGCTGACACATGCCACTCTGCTCCAATGAGCTTCACTTCTTTCAAATGTACCCCCCTCGGGATGTCACCTATCTTCTACTCTGTTACTCCCCTTATCCTACTCCTACACTCCACTGACTGTGCTCATTTGCTATGTAAACTTGCGATTCACTATCCTAACCCTCATTTACATAGGATTGCCTACTAATGCTTGGTTACATCTCTTAGACTGAGCTTCCCCCCTTAGCAACCTCTACTCGTTGGCCATGTTGTCTTCAGCCTGCCATTCCCTTGCATTGTAAATTCATATTAGCAATAAAATCCACATTTGTGGATCTTAATTATTGATTTTCTGTTTTTTAGGGTGCAGCGCATTTGCGTGGTGCTGCGCTACGCTTAAACCCCGGAGATAGGGATGAAAAAAAAAAGGTTTTTTTTTGCATCACTTAACGTTGCCAATGGCCGTATTTTTGGCCATTGGCATGCTTCCTCATGTAAATGCATCCTTTTTTTGGAGCTGTCATGGCTCTGTTTTGCTATTTGCAGAACCGTACTCAGTTGTCAACTGAGTACATTTCTACAAATAACACTACTCCTACTAGGACAGGTTCAGGTTTCCTGGATCGCAAATTTACCTCATTTGCATAGCTTTCACCTGCAATTGAGGTAATTTGCATATCCAAGCCCTGTCCATGTAGGACTCGTTTTAGGAGCTCTGTTGCACGCCCCTACCGGCTGTTCCTGGATCGCTCGGCGGACATGTTGGCTGCATGGAGTTTTACTCTACTCTTAGACTCCGTGCAAGCCTTCGTGAATCCGGCCCTACATAATTGTAAAAAAGCAGAAGAAGCCATAACAAAAAAATCCCTAACAAAAGAGAAACAACCTAACAAAGAAAAAAGAACCCCAAACAATACTACAGGACTAAAAACCCACTAAATACAAAAATCTTGCTATATGCAGACACAGAACCCAAAGCAAACAAATGGACAAAAGCAAGAAAAGAAGACGGCATCAAACGCATAAAATACACTGCAGTCAAGCAGAACAGGAGATATAAACACCTAAACAAAAAACTACCGATATAAAAAATACCACAGCAAAATAAAACTCACAACAATAAATACCTCCTGTAATGCAAGAACATCAAAAAAGGATGGCTAAGAAAACAAGGAAGCTGGGCAAGGTCAACCTCCCCACCCTTTGTGCCACAACCACATCCACAACTGAGCAAAGGAAGTGGGCATAGATAGAACCTTTCCAGCAAGGACCTCACTACAACATTTATCAAGTTTAATGGGAAACTAATGGGGCACTGAATAGCAACATCGAACATCCTCCTAAAAGCCAGACAACCTATTACAATGAAGAAAAACAAGTTCTGCAGTCTCTGAAGTCCCACATCCAGCATGTGGAAATGACTAGATCCCCACCAATTGAAAACATAGGAAGACCTAACTGGCTACTTATCAAGGGAATAACACCACAAAACAATCACCCCAATGAGGCAAATAGCCACAACACCACCTACACTGACTCAACCCCTGCAACCTCCCAGGGTAATAATCCTGATACCCATTAGCAGCATAGATATGGGTCAAAGGAGAAGAATACTACTCTTGCCTGGAAGAAGGAAGGGCACCCAAGGGTACATGCCACCTAACCAACAAAGATTGGACTTCCTTCAGCTCCCCAGAGGGGACTCCCTATGCACACTTCCCAGCCAAGCAGGTCTGCCAACACTGGCGAGACAAAGCCAGAGCAAGTGACAAATCAAATAAATATCAGCAGCATGCAAATGCCACTAAACAGGAAAAAGAAATAAAGTGTACAGGAAAAAGAGCAGGGTGGAGCAGCCCAACACCGTATAAAGCAGGAGGAGAATACAAAATATCCCTTCATGCAGGCATATAAGAAGTCCTCCAAAACAAATGAAAAACTTCAGACAAAAGATGGGTAGACCAAGAATGGGAAAACAAACAAACCGAAAGAACATACCCCAAAGCACCCAACAAAGCACCAGTCAACAAATAAACTTTCTTATGAAAAGACAATGGAAAGGAGCACCAAAAAAACAAATGCTGGAAAGCCTTATCAAGTAGGCACTCATAAGACTCTAGCACATGACACACCTAAAATGGAGTGGCCTGCAGGAGAAAAAGAAACCTCCCCAACACTAGGTACTGCACAAAACCATCTGATTTAGCATGGTTAAGGCAGAGTCCCACCAGTGAAAAAAGCAAAAGAAAAATAGTGCATGTAAGTCAAAGAAACAACAGAAGACTCAGCAAGCACCATCACATCATCTGCACAGGACAGAAAATAAGGCACCAAAACACAAGAACAGGAAAAAATAAAAGGAGACAAAGAAAAATGGGCCCACACATTGAAAAGCACTACACCCACCACCAAAGTGAAGAGGTAACTGTTCAAAGGGTAACCTGATACACACCATTCTTCACAGCAGCCTCTGCACCTAACCATCTGTTCACCACAAGAACAATAACTAAAGCAGAATAAATACAGAAAATGCACTGAAGAAAAAGATGGCCAAACCCAAAATCTTTCAAAATGGCCAACAAGGCCCCATGGCTGACATTATCAAATGCCTTACTAAGGTCACAGGAAAACAGCAAAGCAGAAGGAGAAGAGTGAACATAAGAAGGAATAAACTTCAGCAAAAGCATCAGATTCTGCCTAGGCCTGCCTGAGATATCATAGACCCAGGGATCCAAAAGAAAATGCAGCTTAGAATGAAGGCGCAACTGCAAAACATCACAAAACAACTTGTAATCAGTGTTACACAAGGAAATCGGGTGCCAATTGGATAAGAACCAGTGGTAACCCTTCTTCCAGAGAAACTTAAGGGCAATGTGCAAAAAGTCAGGATGGGAAAAGCTATTAGAAAACCACTCATTAAACAACTGAACTAGTACTGACAACTGAACATCAGAAAGAGAGCAGTAAAAATGGCATGAAAGCCAATCCCACTCTGAGGCAGAATCAACCTTAAAAGAGGAAATTGCCTGGTGAATCTCAAACAAAGTAATAGGGGCATCAACAGCAGCCCTAAAAGTAGCGGGCATCGCTGGAAAGGGCCATGACTCAGCAGGAGAAACATTACCATCATACAAGGAGCACAAACAAAAGCTAAATTCTGCAAAATACTATCCTTAGTAGCAACAAAATCACCAGAAGAAGTGAGCAAAGTATCAATAAAGGTCTCTGTCCTAAGCATACGCTTGCCCTTGTAAGGAAGTAAGTCTTCACCCCTACCCTTAAAGGAGTGAGTCAAGTTCCAAAGAACTACCTTGGCCTGAGTAATATTGTGCAAATGCAGCTCATGAAGATGCAGAAGAGCACTAACAGGGTCCTGATGCACAGCAGGGTCCTGAGACACAGCAGGGTCCTGACACACAGCAGGGTCCTGACACAGCAGGGTCCTGAGACACAGCAGGATCCTGACACAGAGCATGGTCCTGACAGCAGGGTCCTGAGGCACAACAGGGTCCTGAGACACAGCAGTGTCCTGGTACAGCAGGTACTTACACACAGCAGGTAGTTACACGCAGCAGGGTCCTGACACACAGCAGGGTCCTGAGACACAGCAGGGTCCTGACACACAGCAGAGTCCTGACAGCAGGTTCCTGAGGCACAGCAGGGTCCTCACACACACAGCAGGGTCTGACCCACAGCAGGGTCCTGAGGCACAGCAGAGTCCTGACATACAGCAGGGTCCTGACAGCAGGGTCCTGACACACAGCAGGGTCTTGATGCACAGCAGAGTCCTGACATAGCAGGGTCCTGAGACACAGCAGGGTCCTGATGCACAGCAGTGTCCTGATGCACAGCAGGGTCCTGACAGCAGGATCCTGATGCAGAGCATGGCCCTGACACACAGCAGGGTCCTGATGCACAGCAGGGTCCTGATGCAGAGCAGGGTCCTGACACACAGCAGGGTCCTGATGCAGAGCAGGGTCCTGATGTACAGCAGGGTCCTGAGACACAGCAGGGTCCTGAGACACAGCAGGGTACTTATGTACAGCAGGGTCCTGAAGCACAGCAGGGTCCTGAGACACAGCAGGGTCCTGACACAGCAGGGTCCTGAGACACAGCAGGGTCCTGACACACAGCAGGGATTTACACAAAGCAGATTCCTGACACAGCAGGGTCCTGAAGCACAGCAGGGTCCTGATGCAGAGCAGGGTCTTGAAACACACCAAGGTCCTGAGACACAGCAGGGTCCTTTCCTACAGCAGGGTCCTAAGACACAGCAGGGTCCTGATGCAGAGCAGGGTCCTGAGGCACAGCAGGGTCCTGAGACAAAGCAGGGTCCTGACGTACAGCAGGGTCGTGACAGCAGGGTCCTGAGACACAGCAGGGTCCTGAGACAAAGCAGGGTCCTGATGTACAGCAGGGTCATGACAGCAGGGTCCTGAGACACAGCAGGGTCCTGACACATCAGGGTCCTGATGCACAGCAGAGTCCTGATGCACAGCAGACTGGAGATCAACATGCAAAGAATCAGAGGACCACTTAGACTGAAAATAATGAGACTGGCAAACCAGTTAAATGAGCAACAAACTTCTCCTCAAAAGCCAACAACCATGAGGACAGAGAAGGAAGGAAAGAAAGGCAACAAAGTGTAATGACCATCCCATAATTGAGAAACAACCTGCAGCCAAGCAGGAGTAAACGTCCAGGGAGCAGTATATCTAGGCAGGTCCTTACCCTTAGAAAAGGCATAGGAAACAACAAAAGAAAAAGGCAAAGGCAAGGTGGTCAGTAATGAGCACAAAAGACAAAGAAGAAAAAACTACACCAAAAGTGGGGGAGCAAAAACAATGATCAGTACAGGTGCATGCAGTGCCATGAAAACAAGTGAAAGCATCATGGCTGCACACAGTAAGGGAGGCCAGTTATAAAATGTCCTTGCAGCAACAGATACTATAGTCCTGCCTACATCTGGAGTACCATGGTATAACACCACAATTAAAGCCCCCCCCCCAAAAAAAAGAATGGGACAGTAAATAAGAAAAGCTCACCAGACTCTGCTACACTTTGCAGTGAAGGAAAGGTTAGTTTGCTTTTTATTTGTTGTATTTTGCATTACTTTATTGCCTTTTTATATTTTGAATACTGTGATTTGTTTTCTTTACCTTGTATTTTACTTGTATTCTGCTTTTAACTGCATATTAAAACTTCAAAAGAGACCATATCTCTGTCACTTGTGAGTCAGGCAGAAATTAGAACTGATCAATTAAGGACTCATACATAAGATAGAAGAGGTCACTTAAGGTTAATCATTTGTCAACTGAGGGGGTGCAGCTAGGAACTAAACCTTCCATTTAAGGGGGAAAATAAAACATTTCAGAGCTTTACTAGAAAAGCTTACCAGACTGTGCTACACTTTGCTGTGAAGGAAAGGTTAGTTTGCTTTTTATTTGTTGTATTTTGTATTACTTTATTGCCTTTTTATATTTTGAATACTGTGATTTGTTTTCTTTCCTTGTGTTTTACTTGTATTCGGTTTTTAACTGCATATTAAAACTTCAAAAGAGACCACATCTCTGTCTCTTGTGAGTCAGGCAGAATTTTTTTCCCCACCCACCCGCTTACTGTCGTGTTCTTAAATACCACTGTCTTTCTAGTTGGCTGCCTCTTATGTTAATTTGACCATATATCTCATTTTCTCTCTGCTTTTACTGGCTTGTGTGAGTAAGTACAAAATTATCATTTTGTGAAATCACTCCCTTTCAACTATTTAAATTTATTGGCCATCCTACTGTATTCCATAGTACCAGAATACAAAAGTGACCACCCCTTTCAATCTATCTTGCTGTTTTAAAAATAGTGACTCTCCACTAAAACTTAACTTTTTAGACAGGTAAAACTTAAGTTACCTACTTTCACATCTAACTTATCTATTGCACACTGCAGTGTTTAGGATAAACCATTTTTTTTATCATCTTACCTTTAAGCAACCCTGTGACTAGCACTTGCTCTAATACCTGCTGGAAAGCACTAGTAAGCCTTAAAGTGATACAAGCACTCAACTCTCCTTGTTAAAAAGGAGAAATTAATTGTAGGCACTAAACAGCCTATAATTGCAAAGTACCTTGCTAAGGCAAGGGAAAACAGCTCCTGTACTTTACAAAAAAAGCTCCAAACCAGGCATGTCCAAGGGTCAGCTTCCGGTGATTTCTTCTGTTCACCTGGTGAATCCGGGCGTACTGCTGCAATGCAGCAATTGCCTCATGTACACAGATAACCCTCTCCTCCTACCACCCAACACTACAACCTGTGAGAGATGCACTTACATAGCCAAACTGGAAGCAAAGCTCTCTCCACCCAAGATTGTGCTAGACAGTCAAGAGGAGAAAGTTAACACCCACACTACACCTCAAGCTACACATAGCCCTTCTAAATCCACACCACCAACACCCACACATAGTAACATTAAATCCACATATGCGGAGGCCTTTAACTGTAACCTGCCCAAGCAACAAGGACCTCCAAAGCTGAAATGCAAACAAACACCAATCACAACCAAAGCATCACATGCCTCACAACACCAGTGTGCCAGCCAGCAACAACCCCTAAGGCAATAAACCATAACTAACACTTTAGCCATAGGTGACTCTATAGTCAGGCACACTGATGTCCCACTCACCAGGCTGAACAAGGAGAAATTATAGTCAGCTGCCTGTCGGGTGCCAGGATCCACCACATAATGCATGCACGCAAGGCACTCCTCTGTCATTGTCCACGTTGGAGTGAATGACTTGAGACGTACCTCCCTGGACTTACATGAAAAGAGACATGGAAAAGCTCTTGGATCATGTGGCCAGGCAGGTATGACCCTAGCCCTGAGTAGCATCCTGCCTTCGCCCAGAATGATACCACAATATAAGGACAAAATGATTGACTTCAACAATTGGCTAAGCTTCTGGTGTCATTCAAAGGTGATCCAGTATCTGTCTGCCTGGGATGATTGACAGACCATGATGCTTTGCCAGAGATGGTCTGCACCTGTCGCCCCTGGGATTCAGGTTACTGGCTAAGGCTCTTCCCACCCCTCTAATGCCTTTTTTAGGCAAAGTTCAAAGGACAAAACCACCACCGTAACAGGTACAAGCATGCAAATTCTGAAGGTAATGCTACTCAATGCTAGAAGTCTAAACCTCAAAATGCACTCTCTCGAGGCACTCCTAACAATGGAGAACATCAATATCTGTTCAGTAACTGAGACCTGGTTCAAGGCTCCAGAGAGCACCCCTGCTATTCCAGGCTACAACTCTTACCACACTTTTCGGCCACCAAACTGGGACCGAAACACTAAAGGTGGAGGAGTGTCCATATTCACCAAGGATATCCACACCACCAGGCTAGATGCCCAACACAATTCATCTGAAATTCTCCAGGTGCAACTAACACTAGGTAAGATTGCAATCCAAATTGTAGCTTGATACAGATCCCCCACCATGCCCCAAGATTCTCACTACACCTTTCTAAACATACTGGAAAATATTAAGATACAACCAAACACCCTAATACTGGGTGATTTCAACAACCCTGCCATCAACTGGGAAAACTACTCATGTACCAACACCTTTGCCCAATGGTTCTTGGAATTCATAAATTCCAATGCCCTGGATCAACTAATAAATAGTCCCACCAGGGGCTCCAATATCTTAGACCTGGATATTACCAACATGGGAAATCGATGTTCCACACCTATGGTCATCCCCTCATTACCCCAGCCCCCAGTAAGGAAACCTACATAAAAAACTTCTCCAAAGCCAACTTCATGCTACTCAAGTCAGAAGTGACAAACTTCATGAAATCCATTCAGATGGGAACTGAAAGTTGGACTGCTGAATCCTACATTAAGGCGCTGTACAAGCACTTCCACTCATGCATGAATCGTGCCATCCCAAATAGAACCAAGATGCTTTCCTCCAAAAAAAGGAAGCCAATCTGGTGGTCCTCTGCCATAAACAAACTTTACAACAAAAGGAAGAAACTGTTGCAGAAAAGAGGAAAATCCCTGGATGCAAAAAACTCCCTTACCAGCCTCAGTAAGAAGCTGAGATCCCTCATAAAATCCTCTAAAGCTAGTTATGAAAATAAAATTGCCAAAGATTCCAAAGACAACCACAAGACATTCTATAACTATGTCAAGAATCTAAATGGTAATGCTCAGATCTGCTCTGTGCTACAATAGAATGGCATTAAATATACTGATCCCAAGGATATTGCCAATATCCTGGCAGATCAATAAAGTACCAACTTCACCCCCCTTCTCACCCCTAAACGGCCCATCTCAATACTGGAAGATTGCCAAATTCCGGTAATAACAGCCACACAGGTAAAAAACACACTCGCCAAAGCTAAGAATACAGCATTCATGGGACCAGATGACATCCCAGGCTGTATATTACATGAACTACAAAATGAACTGGCACCTCACCTAATTGTCATGTATAATCACAGCCTCACCTCAGGCTTCATGCCCACTGAGTGGCGCACAACTACAGTTATCCCACTCCACAAGGGGGGATCCACCATGGATCCCACCACCCCATCAGTCTGACGAGCCTGATCTGCAAGGCCATGGAACATATTATCATGGAACTTATAAACAAAGACATTGGCAACCTTCAAACACTGGACCCCACCCAGTTTGGGTTTGTGAAGGTCTAATCTTGTCTCCTGAACCTGATTGACATCTTTGAATCAGTCTCCAGAGCCGTGGACGAGAGTAAGGCAGTCCATACAGGCTATCTGGAACTCGGCAAGGCCTTTGACACCATCCCCCACTCTGGAATCATAGATAGACTTACTAAGCTGGGCATTAATCCCTACATCACTCAATGGGTTGCCAACTGGCTTACTGACAGAACCCATATTGTAAAAGTAGCCAACTCCAAATCCAGCTCCAGACACGTGACACGTGGAGTACCTCAGGGATCAGTCCTGGTACTGCTCTTGTTTGGCATCTACTTCTCTAAAGTACAGGCCAACACTAAAGAACTCTGGCTAACAAAGTTCGCAGATGACTGCAAACTGGGAGCCATTATTGAATCCCCAAATGATGTGGATACTCTACAAAAGGGCCTTACAGAAACAGATGCTTGGTGCCACAGCTATGGGCTCAAGCTCAATGCCAAAAAATGTATAGTTATCCCCTTTGGGATAAAACATGTACCAGTGAATTACCACATAGGTGGCAGAACACTAAACACCAAAAGTGTGATAAGAGACTTAGGGACACAGGTGGACAGTGGTCTCACCTTCAATAACCACATTGGCACAACAGTCAGGAAATCCTTCTATGTGGCACACCTCATCACTAAGGGCTTTTCATCCAGAAAAAAGGAGGTCATTGTCCCACTGTACTCATCCCTCATTAGACCCATTATAGAATACAATGCCCCGTTTGGTATGTACCTCTCAAGACATCTGCAACAACTGGAAAGGCCGCAGAAATACATACTAAAACCATCACAGGCCTAAAGCAGATGTCCTATGCTGGCCTCCTTAAAAAATTCCAGCTATACTCTGTCATATATCATCTACTCAGAGGTGATCTCTGCTTAACATACAAGGCCATGTCAAACCCAGAGCTGTTGAACATGCTACACTTAAAGAAATCCCAATCCCTCAGAGCTACATGCTCCAGGGATCTAAACCTTGTCATCACAATAAACAAAACATGCTGGAGGGATAGGTTCCTGACAGAGAGACTCCCCAGACTCTGGAATAGACTGCCTGTACATGTCAAGCAGAGCACCTCTTTGTCCCTCTTCAAAAGGAACCTTGATGATTGGATGGGAGAAAGGAAATTCACCCCGGGGATCACATCAGTTGCCCTGCTAGACAGAGGTCCAGGGAAGTAAATAGTGTGGGAAGAAATAGCCAGGGAATTGTTATGGCTAGGCATGTATAGGCCCTAGGGCTAATAGCCTAGTACCAACCTATGAATATATGAACCTATAAGGCCATAAAAGCCAAAACAATAACTGGTACTCAGCCACAGAAATAAAGGCATAGACAATAACAAAACATATAAAAGAATGCCTACACAATAAATCCACCACCAGTGTCCTACCAGGAAGAATATGAACAACATCCATAACCACCTGCACAGACTTACGATACAGAACCACAATGCCAGACCTGCGATCTGTCCCCAAAGACCAAACGAATCCCCCACAAAACCTTTCATTGCAAACAAGAGTCAGAAGATATTTTGTCCACATCTAACAAACAAATGATATCAGAAGAAAGAGAAGAAACCCAAGAATGCACAGTCAAACACCTAGTTAAGGACACCATGCCAGTTACATTACAAAAAAACAAAGACAGGTCAGCCATCACTAAAAATATGAGAATCATCATCCAAAATCCTCTTAGAGAATATAGGCCATAAAGACCTCCTTTTAGAACCTGAAGTCTCTGACTGACACTGAAGCAGATCAGAACTAACATCTGCCTCACAACCAACACCTTCTGAACAGCCCAACACCTTAGTACTGGCATCAGTAGAGGAAGCATCAGACACCCCATGGATCCTCCTATTGGAGACTAACATCTCAGTCCCAGTAAGAACAACATAAAAAACAGAGGAAAGGGGAATCTCAGTGAAAAGGCCCATAACTAGAGGACCTGACAGCCTAAAAGACCCCCACCTTAGAATCCCTAGAAAGGGCTGCATGAAGTGAAATGGAAAAGAAGGAGGCAGTGATCCACTGCCTGCTGCAAGGACAAATCACCAGGCACAACACCAGAAGCCAGCCCAGAGCTAACAGACAAAACAGTAGAAGACTCAGCTGAAGCAGTAGCTGCAGGGGGCACAGCATGGCAATCCCCACATAAACACAAATGAAAACACTGGGGGACAAGCCCCAGCAAAATGCTAAGATGACCAATAAAGACTACATCTCCAAGAAGGACATTCAGACATCAAATGTGAGAGGTCACCACAAAAAGTATGATTTAGGCTGTCTTCCATATCTCAACATACACCTCTGACCAGCCAATAAATAAACACAAGGTAAATGGGAAACACCATTATCTAGCACATGTAAGGCCACCCAGGCCTCCCAGGCCCCACCCAAACACCACCAGCATTAGCATCAAAAGACTATGTCACAAAAAAAATCAGCATAACCTGAGAGCAAGAACTCGGTAACATGAGCCTCGATAACATAAACAGAATAAAAATACAAAATAATCTTACGGTTATCGTGAATATCCACTTCAGATAACATATAGTCACACTGAGGCTTCAGAGAAAACTGGAAACAAAAGCAGAAGCAGCCTCCTGAGTTTCAAAATAAACATCAGCAAAAGCATCCCCCTCCCAGTGAATTATAGCCCTTAAAGACTGAACTGAAACAGACAAAGACATCAACAAAGAACGCCAACTAAACTTACATGATAAAGGCTGAGCTGAAACAGACTTTAAATGTATCAAAGGCTTAGAAATAATCCTTGCCTGCCCAGAATACCCAAGTTGACTGCCAGAATCAGAAACTGCCATATTTACCACAGCAACATAAGCTTTAGCTTGAGAAACAGCAGTAGAGGCAGCAGAAGCTTCAGTGGTAGTGGACATAGCCGGCTTCTCCACTAGGAGAGCTGAAGCAGCAGACACAGAGGCAGTAGAAGCCTGAGAGCAATCCTGAGGCTCCATAGACTTCTCCCCAGTCAAGTAAAGTCAGATTACCAGCAACTTTCAAAACAGAAGAACCTTCACCAGAAGCCTGAGAAAGAAGATAGAGGTGAAAAAGACACTGAAACACTATCAGATGCCAGAATAGAGGCAGTAATAACAGAAGCAGCAACAGAAGCTGAAACTCCTGCTGCAGAAATGGCCACCATCTTCCAACAACAGGAAGAAGAAGCTAAGGCTTGGAGCAAGCACCATCATTGGTTCTTTTGAGTTTTTTTGTTTTTTTCTAAGATTTTAGCTACTGGTATTCAAGCCCTGCATTTTAGCAGGTTTCTGCTTGTTTGATCCAAGTTGAACTGAGATGGGCTACCAGTCACAACTCTGAGTTGAGATACCAAACAAACAGAGACTTCTGAGCTTCCCAAAAACCATAAGTTCCCTGAATTTTCTTGATTATACTATTTAATGCACTTTTTATTGTACTCTGCCTATTTAATACTGTTTTTTAGTACTGCAAACTCCATTTGTTCTGTTTTCCCAAAACTTTCTTTAGTGTCTTCTTTCTGTCTGTTTTTCTGCTGTTTAAAATGTTTTTGGTGTTTCGTGTCTAAATTAGTATAGCTAACAGCTGTAGCATAGTCCAGATACAGTTTGCTGCAGCTGTATCTGTTTGTAATGATGTTGCATTCTGACCATGTTTTCCAAGCAATCTTTGATCAGTAAAAACACAATGAAAACTCCAGCAAAGCTAGAATTTCCACTAAGTGACCTCCCAAACCTCTTGCATCAAAGACACATGGGATTTAGGTGTTTCAGCTAATTTATAATTCTGAACATCCATGATTTGCTTTGTCATTTTACTAGACAATTTCAGGCCAAGAAAGCCAAACCTCACTAGTTACAATTATGCAGACTTCAGCCTTGTTATTATCTCATCAGCATAACACAATCAGAGTATTTGCCTAAGCATTAGGAACACAGGGCTGTTATACCCAACTGATGTCCATTATCATTAGGGTCACTGCAAAAAAATATTGCCAAACAGCAAACTAAGACAATAAGTAAGAAGGTCACTGAAAAAACAATCAGTAAAAACAAATAAAAACTCCACCAAAGCTAGAGCTTCCACTGAGTGACCTCCCAAACCTCTTGCATCAGAGGCACATGGGATATATGCAAATGATCCCTGTGAACACTCTGCTTGTGCTGTGCTGACAAGGTCATAACAAGGCCGAAATATGCATATCCACAGCTAGTGGGGTTTGGCTTTATTGGCCTGAAATTGTCCAGTAAAACAATGAAACAAGTCATGGACATTCAGAATTGCCAATTAGCTGAAATACCTGATGTTCATAGGTATCATTTGCATATATCCCATGTGCCTCTGATACAAGAGGTTTGGGGGGGTCACTCAGTGGTAGTTCTAGCTTTGCTGAAGTTTCCATTTTGTTTTTACTGATTGGTTTTTCAGTGCCCTTCTTACTTATTGTTTTAGTTTGTTGTTTGGGATATTTTTGCAGTGACCCTAATGATAATGGACATCAATTGGGTATAACAGCCCTATGTTTCAAATGCTTAAATACTCTACTTGTGCTGTACTGATAATGTCATAATAAAGCCAAAAATATGCATATCTATAACTAGTGGGGTTTGGCTTTATTGGCCTGCAATTGTCCAGTAAAATAGCAAAACAAGTCATGGATTTTTATAATTGTCAATTAGTTGAAACACCTTATATTCATAGGTATCATTTGAATATATCCCATGTGCCTCTGATACAAAAGGTTTGGAAAGTCACTCAGTGGAAGTTCTAGTATTGCTGGAGTTTTCATTTTGTTTTTACTGACTGGTTTTTCAGTGACCTTCTTTCTTATTGTTTTAGTTTGTTGTTTAAGACATCTTTGATTGAAAGGTGCCCTTCTGCACACTTATGAGAGAAGTGTGCTGATTGTGAACCTGTCTGTTGAAGGATGGTTGGTGTAGGAGTTGGAATAAGCACCCTGATTGGTTCTTTTGAGCTTTTTAAAGTTTGTTTTCTGTTTTTAACTTCTGGTATTTAAGCCCTGCATTTGTGCAGGTTTCTGCTTGTTTGTGCTTTGCACACCACTGTGCACTGCTGTACAAATGTATGCCATAGTCAGACTGATAATTTCAACAATTTTTCTTAGATACAGCCATAGTACATTAGTGTAGTCCTTATCTTTAGTACCTTTATGGTCTAAGAAGTATTGCTAGTGGGGTGTGACCTATTAAACCACTAGCCGAAAACCTCATCAGAAATGTCCATCTACACAACACCTCCAAGATCAGTCATGAAAGCACCCCCATTGTGATAACAGTTCTTCAAACTTAGCATTATAGACAGTTGAACTACCCCTGTTTCTCTTGCCAGCCTGTTTGACATGGGTCTCCTGGGGCAGTGTAGCAACTGTCTCATGTGCACTGAATACCTTCTATTAATAAACCAGTGTAGTACAGAGTGCAAGCGATGCAGCTACACCAAGAAAATTGAATCCCTGCTCTCTTGCACTTTAAGCAGCAGCAGAGAAGAGGTTGTCAACTCCCCCACCACTACTCAGGCACATAGTACCACTACTCATACACATAGTACACATAAATCTAAATATGCAGAAGTTCTCTCAAAAAACTTACCGAAACATCAAAGACTTCCAAAACACAAGACTGATACAACTAACACAGTTCCCACAGCACCCAAGATACATAGCAACACCAGTGTCTCACCTACCAAGCCCCTTAAAGAGTAACACTCAAACACCAAATTTTGTTTTCATTGGACACTCCATAGTGAGACACACGGATGTCCCACTAACCAGGTTAGATTAGGAGAAAGTCATGGTCAGCTGCCTGTCTGGTGCCAGGATTCATCAGATTACACATGCACTCAGGTCTGTTGGCAACAAGGACCATTATGTCTCCGTCATAGCTCATGTTGGAGTGAACGACCTGAGCTGTACCTCATTAGACTCAAGAGACATGATTGAGTTCTCTGACTATATATCCCAGGGAGGTATGCCTCTAGACTTGAGCAGCATATTACCCTCACCTAGAATGATGCCACAGTATAAACAAAAAATTATCAATTTCAATAATTGACTTAGTTTTTGGTGTCATTCATAGGGGATCCAGTTTCTGTCAGATTGGGATGACATGGTCAACAAACCTCACTGCTTTGTCAAAGACAGTTTGCACCTGGTACTACTAGGCTTTCTGCTGCTGGCAAAGGCTCTTAAATCCCCCATAGTGAATTTTTTAAGGTAAGGTCTCAAAAACAAAATTGCCAGTGTGAAAATTGCAAGTTATAGCACAATAGGAGTTATGCTACTAAATGCTAGGAGCTTAAACCAAAAACTGAACACCCTGGAAGAACTTCTATAACTAGAAGATGTAGATGTTTGTGCCTGGTTCAAGGCTTCAGGGACTGCCCCAGCCTTGCAAGACTACAATGCCTTGCACACCTTCAAACCACAACACAAAAGTGTGAGAACCAAAGGAGACTGTGTTTCTATCTATATTAGAGATACATTAAACTCCTGACTGGTTAGACTAAACAATTCCATGGAGTTACTCCAAGTTCAGATTACTGTGGGTAAGACCCCCATTCAAGTCATAGCTAGTTATAGATCCACTCCATGAATTATGATATGCACAAGGCCTACTTGACCAAACTAGAATCAATCCAAATATTGCCAAACACTCTGGTCATGAGGGGATTTCAATTATCCCACCATCAAGTGTGAATCCTACTCTAGCTCCAATTCACTTGCTCAAAAGTTCCTTGACTTTGTTAATTCAAATGCCATGAAACAAATTGTTCAAACCCCAACAAGAGGAAGAAACATAATATATCTGATCTCATTAACATGACAAACAGATGCACCACAGTAACTGTCAAACCCTCATTCATTAAATCTGACCAGGAAAATGAAAGTACAAATTTTATTATGTATCTTTTTGTAAAAGAAAAAAAATTGTAAATCTCTTATAATGTCCATTGTAATAAAATACTTATACTTCATATGTAGATAAATGTTTATTAAAATGTTCTGAAAGTTGATTTCCTATATATTTTACTTGAAAAAGTCTGTGTATTAAAATCGTAAGTTAGAGACAAATCCAAAAAGGAAATGCTGTTACCAAATGCTCCAATAGTGAATTTCAGAAAACAAGTACTGTTGTTTAAATAAGAAACAAAATATTCAAATTCTTCAAATGTTCCGTGCCATAAAAAAAACAAATCATCAATGTAACGGGTGTAGAAGACAATTCTCTTAAGAAATGCACAATTGTCTATAAACCTAGTCTCCCACTGAGACATCACTAGGTTTGCGTATGCTGGAGCTACACGTGCTCCCATTGCTACACCAGCAATTTGTTGATAAAAAATGTTATTGAATGTGAAAAAAATTGTTGTCTAAAATTAATTCCATAAGCATACAAATGGTGTTAATTTTTGTCCCATCAAAATCAGTATTTTTAACAAGATATTCTCTTAAATATTCAATACCAGTAGTGTTGTCTATACATGTGTACAGTGACTGTACATCTAAAGTGGCCATAACCAATTTGGAAACTGGCAGCTTAAGTTCCTTTAGCTTTTCTAATAGATGCCATGAATCCTTCAAATAATACTTGGAAGCTTGTACAACGGGATTTAGAATATAATCCAGCCAAATTGAGATGTTCTCAGTTTTATATTTGGCTGCTGATATTATTGGCCTGAAAGGGGGGTTTTGTAAGTCTTTTTGAAGTTTTGGTATACCAAACATGTTTCCCATTTTTGGAAACTCTATTTGTAAAAAATTGTAGGTGTTATAATCAATTTCTCCCTGACTGAAGATGTCAAATAGACTTATATCTAATTTGGAAAAACTTTTCCGAATATGTATACTGTCAACTACCTGATATGTGTTGCCATCTTTCAGCAGGTTCTCCATAGAACTAATGTAATGGGTGTTGTCCATAATAACAATTTTACCCCCTTTGTCTGCCTTTATAACTCTAACATCCTTGTTAGTTCTAAGCTCTTCTAAGGCCAAAGATTCAGACTCACTTAAATTGTGATGGTAGTGAACAGGATTTATTTTCCTAATAGCTTTCTCACTTAAATTTTGAAATACTTGCAAGGTGTTGATAAGTGGAGGCCTGATGTTCATAGTTATAATTTGCATATATCGAAACACCAGTCCTCGCTTGTACGGCATGCACGGCCAACCAAACTTCAGAACAAACACCAAAAGGCCAGCATGGTAGTTCCACAGTTTGTGAGGTAAAAAACGGACAAAAATGTCCCACACAAAATAACCTTCAGTTACTCATACTAGTTTCGGCACACGCCTTCTTCAGTGAGTATGAAAAATACAGACATATGGACCACAACCAGACGTCAGTATATATAATGCTACTAACCAATAGGAAAAGAGTCAATGTGCTTTGGGCTCATAATACAAAAGTAAATTAACACAGTAGAATTAAAGAGTATACAGCCAGTTACAACAGTTTACAAGTTCTAACACTAGTACAGTATATGATGTTAGAGTCTTTAGTAATTGTTCCACCAGTTGGGTTATTTACTTGGCAACATGCCAATGCAAATCATTCTATGTTGGCAAAACATCACGTTCATTGAGAATCAGAATTGGGGAACATCGGAGTGATATTCGTAATCATAAAATGTCCAATGCTCTTTATTTACATACTATCAAACATCCGAGTGCCAAATTTATGTTTACCATTATAGATAGAATCACTGGAAACAGAAACAACCAAACAGGTTGGCAAGGAATATTAAGCCACAAAGAAAAGTACTGGATTACACATCTTGGTGCACTATTTCCACCTGGTCTGAATGACCATTTATGATCTATAAATTTATGACAGTTATTGTGTCATGTTTTGGACACATAGTATAACACATTTGGATTGATCTTGTTACCAATACACCCTTAATATTCATTTTTTGTGGACATGGATATATAATTTTATTAGGAATATTCTTTCCAGATTATGGTAGGAGGCAAACACAATTTATATTGTTATATATATTTTTATACATTTTTGCCTTTGTCATCATCTTCTACATTTTATTGGTATTATTATTTTGTTTAAATGTATATATATACATCCATGTGTTTTGGTTGTATACTCTTTAATTCTACTGTGTTAATTTACTTTTGTATTATGAGCCCAAAGCACATTGACTCTTTTCCTATTGGTTAGTAGCATTATATATACTGACGTCTGGTTGTGGTCCATATGTCTGTATTTTTCATACTCACTGAAGAAGGCGTGTGCCGAAACTAGTATGAGTAACTGAAGGTTATTTTGTGTGGGACATTTTTGTCCATTTTTTACCTCACATTAAACTGTGGAACTACCATGCTGGCCTTTTGGTGTTTGTTCTATAATTTGCATATATCCCATGTGCCTCTGATACAAGAGGTTTGGGAGTTCACTCAGTGGTAGTTCTAGCTTTGCTGAAGTTTCCATTTTGTTTTTACTGATTGGTTTTTCAGTGCCCTTCTTACTTATTGTTTTAGTTTGTTGTTTGGGATATTTTTGCAGTGACCCTAATGATAATGGACATCAGTTTGGTATAACAGCCCTATGTTTCAAATGCTTAAATTCTCTACTTGTGCTGTACTGATGATGTCATAATAAAGCCAAAAATATGCATATCTGTAGATCGTGGGGTTTGGCTTTATTGGCCTGCAATTGTCCAGTAAAATAGCAAAACAAGTCATGGACTTTCATAATTGTCAATTAGTTGAAACACCTTATATTCATAGGTATCATTTGAATATATCCCATGTGCCTCTGATACAAAAGGTTTGGAAGATCACTCAGTGGAAGTTCTAGTATTGCTTGAGTTTTCATTTTGTTTTTACTGACTGGTTTTTCAGTGACCTTCTTTCTTATTGTTTTAGTTTGTTGTTTAAGACATCTTTGATTGAAAGGTGCCCTTCTGCACACTTATGAGAGAAGTGTGCTGATTGTGAACCTGTCTGTTGAAGGATGATTGGTGTAGGAGTTGGAATAAGCACCCTGATTGGTTCTTTTGAGCTTTTTAAAGTTTGTTTTATGTTTTTAACTTCTGGTATTTAAGCCCTGCATTTGAGCAGGTTTCTGCTTGTTTGTGCTTTGCACACCACTGTGCACTGCTGCACAAATGTATGCCATAGTCAGACTGATAATTTCAACAATTTTTCTCTTAGATACAGCCATAGTACATTAGTGTAGTCCTTATCTTTAGTACCTTTATGGTCTAAGAAGTATTGCTAGTGGGGTGTGACCTATTAAACCACTAGCCAAAAACCTCATCAGAAATGTCCATCTACACAACACCTCCAAGATCAGTCATGAAAGCACCCCCATTGTGATAACAGTTCTTCAAACTTAGCATTATAGACAGTTGGACTACCCCTGTTTCTCTGGCCAGCCTGTTTGACATGGGTCTCCTGGGGCAGTGTAGCAACTGTCTCATGTACACTGATTACCTTCTATTAATAACCCAGTGTAGTACAGAGTGCAAGCGATGCAGCTACACCAAGAAAATTGAATCCCTGCTCTCTTGCACTTTAAGCAGCAGCAGAGAAGAGGTTGTCAACTCCCCCACCACTACTCAGGCACATAGTACCACTACTCATACACATAGTACACATCCAACACATAAATCTAAATATGCAGAAGTTCTCTCAAAAAACTTACCAAAACATCAAAGACCTCCAAAACACAAGACTGATACAACTAACACAGTTCCCACAGCACCCAAGATACATAGCAACACCAGTGTCTCACCTACCAAGCCCCTTAAAGAGTAACACTCAAAAACCAAATTTTGTTTTCATTGGACACTCCATAGTGAGACACACGGATGTCCCACTAACCAGGTTAGATTAGGAGAAAGTCATGGTCAGCTGCCTGTCTGGTGCCAGGATTCATCAGATCACACATGCACTCAGGTCTGTTGGCAACAAGGACCATTATGTCTCCGTCATAGCTCATGTTGGAGTGAACGACCTGAGATGTACCTCATTAGACTCAAGAGACATGATTGAGTTCTCTGACTATATGTCCCAGGGAGGTATGCCTCTAGACTTGAGCAGCATATTACCCTCACCTAGAATGATGCCACAGTATAAACAAAAAATTATCAATTTCAATAATTGACTTAGTTTTTGGTGTCATTCATAGGGGATCCAGTTTCTGTCAGATTGGGATGACATGGTCAACAAACCTCACTGCTTTGTCAAAGACAGTTTGCACCTGGTACTACTAGGCTTTCTGCTGCTGGCAAAGGCTCTTAAATCCCCCATAGTGAATTTTTTAAGGTAAGGTCTCAAAAACAAAATTGCCAGTGTGAAAATTGCAAGTTATAGCACAATAGGAGTTATGCTGCTAAATGCTAGGAGCTTAAACCAAAAACTGAACACCCTGGAAGAACTTCTATAACTAGAAGATGTAGATGTTTGTGCCTGGTTCAAGGCTTCAGGGACTACCCCAGCCTTGCAAGACTACAATGCCTTGCACACCTTCAAACCACAACACAAAAGTGTGAGAACCAAAGGAGACTGTGTTTCTATCTATATTAGAGATACATTAAACTCCTGACTGGTTAGACTAAACAATTCCATGGAGTTACTCCAAGTTCAGATTACTGTGGGTAAGACCCCCATTCAAGTCATAGCTAGTTATAGATCCACTCCACGAATTATGATATGCACAAGGCCTACTTGACCAAACTAGAGTCAATCCAAATATTGCCAAACACTCTGGTCATGAGGGGATTTCAATTATCCCACCATCAAGTGTGAATCCTACTCTAGCCCCAATTCACTTGCTCAAAAGTTCCTTGACTTTGTTAACTCAAATGCCATGAAACAAATTGTTCAAACCCCAACAAAAGGAAGAAACATAATATATCTGATCTCATTAACATGACAAACAGATGCACCACAGTAACTGTCAAACCCTCATTCATTAAATCTGACCAGAAGTTAGTTGCCTTTGAATTGGCATTAACACCAGAATTCACAAAGGGCAAAGTCACACTAAAAAACTTCACCAAGGCAAACTATACCCTCCTAAGGAAAGGTTTAAATGCATTCCAAGCCCTACCACACAGTTGGAAGTAGTAACTACAATAAAGCTTATAATGAAGCCCTCTATAATCCCTTGTATAAGTGTACAGACTTGGCTGTTCCTGAGACAATTAATGCCAGAGCCTCAAGTAAAAACAAGCCACCCTGGTGGACAGCCAGCATCAACAAATTTTAGAAGAAACACAATAAGTTGCTGTCCAAGAAAACAAAGGTGAGACTACAACTATGGAAATGTACCCTCCTCAGCCTCAACAGGCAAATAAGACAACAGGTAAAATCTTCTAAGGGTAACTTTGAAAAAAGGGGTGACTTATGCCTGGCTTACATAGCAATCTGTGACCCAAACCTAATGAATCTGCTGCACATCCATAAATCAAATGGGACTAGAGCTACCCATTCCAGGGACCTAAATATGGCCTGTGACTTGAATGGGACATGCTGGAGGGACAGATTTGTCTCCCAGTGACTGCCATGTCTTTGGAATAGGCTGCCAATTCATGTGAAGCACAGCGTCTCTATGACAGTATTCAAAAGTAACCTGGAAAAGTGGATTGGGCACCATCAATTCTTACCAGGGATAGTGCCCACAACCCTCCTGGGCATGGGTAGTCATTACTAAATGCAGTCTTGGGTATTGACTAGAATATCTATGATATTCCATTGGGATGAAACAGCTAGGCTTGAAATGACCTCCGGATTGATAGCTTAGTAACCTCCTATGATGATCCTATAACCTTATTTCATTTTACACTTTTTTTTTTTTAGAAAAGTACTTATTTGATGATGGACAGAAGTAAAAGCTGGGACAGATAAGAGGTATGAATATACAGTATGGCAGAAAGTAACTAGAATTTGTGTGACAGCTTCCATGGAAGGACAAGTTTTATCATTTTACTTTTGATAACATTTTGCTGAAAATGGTATTCGTCTGATGCGGCTGTGCTAACCATTAACAGAAAAGAGTAGAGATATTCCAGGGAAAGGCTGTCAGAATGTCTCATAAAGTCAACGATTACTAGCTGCATACTATTACACATTAAATGTATTGTATGCTTACAAGTACCTGTACATGCACGAGTGTGTGTGTGTGTGTGTGTGTGTGTGTGTGTGTGTGTGTGTGTGTGTGTGTGTGTGTGTGTGTGTGTGTGTGTGAGAGAGAGAGAGGGAGAGAGACAGCACGCGTGTGTAAAACCCGTGGTCCAAATTTTTTTCTTCTTTAAAAATTAGGCACTAAATTCATTGTTATTCTTGTTCCTGTGATCACTAACATCTTTACTAACATTCCTGCTTATGTATTTAAAAGCCAGATAGTTAATGTTACATAATTGTCATTTTTCAAAAAAATGTAATGTCCTACACATCAATCTGTCCCAAGATGAATAATGCAATTAAAGTGCATTTGATTCTGTTTGCTTGGCCCTGGAATAATTAAAACAGATAGATGATAAACATGAAAAGTATTTCCTGCAAAGTAAATAAATAAATAAATATTAGCCAACTTCCTTGTTCACAATAAAAGGGGCACAGAAGGGATTTCCACTAGAAATGGGCTGCCACCACAGTCACTTATCCTGATGCACTATCTGCTAGCACTATGCATCTGTTGATATCAGACTTGGGTAAAACATTAATGCGTGAACATCGCAGTTTTATCATGGAGTCTTGGACGCAGAAGGAGCTTCACAATAATCACAGAATTTTATAGGCCCTCTAGCTGAAGCCAGTCATAAATTTACCAGGGGATACTATTAAAGGAAATGACCTGATAATATTTTATCCTTGCTTTGTCCTCACCCATCCAATGTATGTCAAGACTGCTCTGTATCAATTTTGCTACACTTTAATATGCCTTTTGCAACAGAAACCAAACATATATATTTACACATTTGTAGCTATGCCTGCCAACAGGTAACTGTCCTAATAGGACTTTTACTATGGGGGAATCATTTAATTGCAAACCATTACAGTTTTAGTAAAGCATAAAGCATGGTTTGTAGAAAGATACTCATTCCAGCTAAAGCTCAGTCACTGAAATAGAAGGCTGGAAATGCAGCTGGCAGTTTAAGCCTTATTTTAACACAAATAATCTATGAGTGGGTTTAATGAAGAGTTGTGTAAGCTCCATGCAAAGCCTACATGGTGTTTACATGTTAACACAATGAGCAGCAGCGCTAATTGCATATGCATGCAGCTCATCACACCTACATATACATATGCATGCTGCTCATCACACCTACATATACATATGCATGCTGCTCATCACACCTACATATACATATTGTTAGAAAAATATGTATTAATGTATATGTTTAGTGCTTATTAAGAAACAAGAAAGATATAATGCATTTTATTCTATTAATGTTATGACAAGAAAAATGAATTCATATGAAACTGCAAGAAGCTTTTAGAAACTGCAGTGTGCCTTTTGCAAGTTGGCCTCTGACCCCAGCAGCTGCTAGCTCAGCAAGAATTAATGTTTATGCTTCTCACAAGTGATTATCTGCTGGGTCAGGAAATTAAATGTGTGAAATAATGAGAATCTTCTGCTCTTTTCCGCCTGAGCAATCGACCTTGTATATGTTACTAGATAACGCCAAGCAATCGACCTTGTATATGTTACTAGATAACGCACCGGCTGCAAGGAGGAAGTGATAACATGTAACAAGAGAAATGTATTGAGAACTGTATCTACTATTATGTTCGAATTAATTTAGAACCTTGAGTGGAAACTTTTGTAAAAGGGTATTGTAACTAACCAGGTGGCTAGCAAGGCCACGTTGTTTACCAGAAAAAGTTTTTAAGCAAAATGTAGTATCAGCATTTTAGATGAATAAAATATTGTAAGCTAAAGTGATTTAAAACCCCTTGTGACTGACTATGTCAGCCTGGTGGGTTAATACTAGTAAGAAATACTATAAAAGTTGTGTTCTTCCTGTTTCATTCAGACAAAATTCTGTACTTGTACGTTTTTTGCCTCCTGGTGTACACTAGTAAAGAACCTGAACCTGAACCTCCTGTGTATTGATCTTTTAATTACAGTATTTTTTTCATTTAACACATATGCATGCTGCTCATCACACCTACATATACATATGCATGCTGCTCATCACACCTACATATACATATGCATGCTGCTCATCACACCTACATATACATATGCATGCTGCTCATCACACCTACATATAATAAAAGAAGGTTTTCATGGCCAGCACCAATGTTAGTGGCCAGGGAAATGTGATGAACACCACAAACACACACTGTAAACAAACAGGCTTGCCTATGGGCAAACCTGCTAAGCATGCTCACATAGACAGCGTGAAGAGCTATGTAAGGTAAATGATGCATGCTGTACACATGCAGGGAAAGTGTATTGAGTGTACTGTGCACATAAATGAAACACGAATACAGTAATAACTGGGAGGGGATGTGAAATGGAAATGGCAACTACAATACATTGGTTACAAGTCAGAAAAATTGTACTGAGGGCAATGTGCCCAGAAATCAAAGAGATGTAAAAAGAAAGATGTAAGAGGGGATAGTAAAAGTTCAAATTCTAGTATAATAATTGATGTGAAGGTGCTCAAGTCAGAAAGACAAATTTATAAATAAACATTGTAATATGTATGTCAGAATAACTAATGGTGGCCACATTTCCTGAGCTGTAAATAAAAGCAGAAATGGTATTTATAGGATGTGACAGTTACACAAATTCACATTGTAACAGAGGGGAATTGCATGGCATATGAGTGTGGCTGATATTCTGAGTTGAGATGACATCTCCCAAAGATAGTACATACATTATGGGATATTTGCACTGCGTGCATTTTTTCAATATGACATGTTGGAATATAGGAATGGCTTAGAAGCCATGATCTCCTTTTGCAAGAATTGAACCTATCCTATCAATGTTATCTCCGACCTGTGTATTTGTTTATTTTAAGGGTGGAAGGGTGGCCAGTTAGCTTAGTACTAATCTATGAACCTATTAACATTTCTCAACTAGGAAAGTCTAACTCAGACAGAGCCTATCTTCAGTAGAAGCCCAGGGAGAAATATTCCAGATGCATGTGTTTTAGAATGTGGGAGGAAATCTGAGCACCTGGAGGAAACCCACATGCACACAGTGAGGGTACATAGACTCATGCACAGAAGGCACCCCAGCTGAGATTGAAACTGGAGAACCTTTTGCTGAGAGTCAACAGCGTTAACCACTACACCACTGAGCCTCTCTTGTATATTAACTGTGTACACTACAGATATAGATCTAACATTTGTACAAGGGGATCACCCTTGAAGTGAATTATACACTTCAATATTCTAATAGTTATGAATTCCATATGTAGGTGTGTGTGTGTGTGTGTGTGTGTGTGTGTGTGTGTGTGTGTGTGTGGTGTTACAAATGTGGGAGCAGATTGTGACATACATAATACCCTTGCGTAAGGCACTCTAGCCTGACAGTTATTGTGCTGTCAAATTAGACGAGATGCAGACACCTAACTGCAATGTTTCCCCACAGATGTATATTGTTAGCATCTACCATAAGAGGTTTCAGTGGGAATCATGACAATAAAATGAAATGAGTGTGTGAATTAAGAAAGGATTCCTGATGAATGTCATATCAGCATGTCAGATTGACAGCAATTAAATGACTATGCTCATGTGCACACAACTGTGATTCAGACCTATATCAGTGTTCCATGGTCAAGGAAGGTTTCTCTGTATGTTTGTGCATGTGCCACCAAAGAACAGGGGCCCACTGTCGCACACCGCAGTATTTAATACATGTGCCACAGTTGCAGTCTCATTATAAAATTGGCAGCACAAATAATGTCTGCTGCCTTGAAATCCAAAGCCACATTCACATGTGTTCATGCAACATATCAAGGGATAAGACTGATGTGATGTACTCGTTGTTGTGTGATGTCCATACAGTCACACAAGATTAAACCCTTTGCTAGAACTGAACATCAAGTTGTACAACTGCTCCAAATAACAACATTACTATTAATCACATTTGCCACAGTGGAACTGTTATCACAGTTGTAAAATTCCACCTATGTGAAGTTATTCAATCAGCTGTACAGTATTTGCCCATATGGCAGCAGGTGGTCACTAACATAAACCCAGTGGGTGGCCAAACTATAATAAGGTGCAGCACCATGTCATTCACATAATTACAATGGCACGCACGGGGACAGCTGCAGGAGCATGAGGACAGATGGCCATGGAGGAATCCTGCTATGGAGCCACCACTTACTGAAAATGAGCATTTCCTGTCCACTCTCAGAGACTGAGACAGATCAGCAGAGGGTTCACACAGACTCCTTGATGTTGGTGCTGATGTGGACTACAAGCCAAGCAGGTCCAAAGAAGAAATCTGAAGCACACTATATATATTTATACAAGGCATAGAATGCCACTCTAGACACCTTTATGTGCCCTACTTCTACATGTGAAAACATTGACATGTGTACCTTACAAGAGAGAAGAGTCCAACAGTGATTATCTTGGGGGTGGTCAGTCACATTGATTCTGAGATATTTATTAAGGGGAAGATCGGCAGAGCGTTATTCTCTACTTCTTGTGGCATGTGCATTGTGATGCTTATTAGCCTTCTTTCCGCTGGGGATGTGAACCTGCCTGGTAGTGCAACTGGTGGACTTAGTTTTCATGGTCGGGAGTGACAACACTGAAATGATATCTCTACCATGCAAGACTCACACCTCTTCATCATGACAGGATGTAGTGCTAGCACAGAGCTTGATTGTGTTCATGCAGACACACACACACACACACACACACACACACACACACACACACACACACACACACACACACACACACACACACACACACACACACACACACACACACACACACACAATCTCCTGTTTGTGGCCTTGAGATATTTCCTACTTTAGAGAATGTTCTGTGTTTCTTAATCATACACAGTCACTATTTTGGTGCTAGCCCTGGCCTACTGTCCCCCCATCCTGATCTGATGTGATTTTTTTAACATTTTGCTGAGATTTTTGGTCTGTTCTACTATATTTGTTAGTATAGTAAATGTATGTAACTACTTCATTTAAACTATTACGTATTAGATGTATGCTGGTGCTGGCAAACTGTAGTACAGCAGTTAAAGGAAGGACATTTACTAGTTAAGGTACGAACAAACTGAACAATGTACTGGTTAGCTTCCCCTCTATGAGATAAACATATTAGTGTTTCTTGCACCTAATGAACAGACTGGTGTATCATGCATCCAAAGAACAGGCTTATATGCCCATTTAGCATGTGAGATCTGCAATCCCACAAAACAGGTTAGTGTAACATGCACTTAATGAACAAGTGAGTGCCTCTAGTATATCATGAACAGGTTATCAAACAAGGCAGCACTTGAGTACATTTGTGAGTGCTATATTACAGACTGGATTAGTGTGCCATATATCCAGTGAAGAAGTTAGCATATTGTACGTGCACTGAATAAGTTAACATGTTTTGCATGCAACAGAGGCACCCAAGAACATACTAATGTGTCCACTGAGCACAGCCGCAACATGTCTGCTACAATAAAACAAGAACAGGTTTCATGTTTCATGCTATGCACTGAGTGAGCATGCTAATGGGTCCTGCTCCAGTTTACAGATTAGGATGCCATGCCCCACACGGTTAGATATAACCTTGCTAAAGCTGCCGTTTTTGCCATAACATAATTGCTGCCATGCCTGACAATGTTATATTTTGTAGTGGTTAAAAATACAGTCATAAAAATAAAACTTGAAGCACAAATTAATAACTGTGAATGACCAGAATTAACAAAAAGATGTATCCTTTAGTTTACTTGTTAAGCTATTTCTTTACATTACTGGAATATTTGGAGAGGTTGCTGGACTTGAATAATTCAGAAGTACAAAACAAAACAGTGCAAAATATGTCAGAGTAAACTATTGCCAAGCACAGTATTGTCTTCATGGGTTAATAGCCTAAGATTTTGCAAGTTTTTTTGTAAGGGTGGAAGCAGCTTGCATAAATTACAAATCATTTATCATATTTAGCACTGTTAGAATGTATCTTACCTTTCACAAGCAGAGCTGAAATGATAACCTGCCTGGCCTCTATAAAACGGTATGGTTGCACCAATCATTATGTCGCCGTCTTTTCTGTAATGCATAATATCAAACCATTTTATGCCAGCTGTCTGTTGTGCATAAGTACCTTTACAGATGAAATTGAAATAGAACATGAGCAATGAAGTGTGCAAAAATGCCATCACTGCACAAGTCAAAGCATTACTGAGTGAGATATGCATTGCTACTGAAAAAAAAAACAGAACACCATTAAATCTGTGTATTAGTAAAAAAAAAATCAATAATCCAAAGATTGCATAATGAAAGGAAGAATCTTAAAATAATAAAATAACTAGACCTTTCTACAAAACTATAAGCAAAATGATCTTAATAAACTACTACAAGTGTAAACCTAACAATATATGTCCTGTGCCTGACTGTGGATTCCTGCTATTCTAATGTTATGTTTAGCAAGTGAATTTATATAGTTTTTCTTGGCTAGGGATTCAGCTTTCTTGCCTAACTCTCTTCCTTTTCCCAAAAGAGTAGTAAACATTGAAGAAAAATAACTTTTGCCTTAAGACATACAATAAATATTCTCCAGATCCCTCAGTAACAGCCCCCACTTCAGGCTAGTGATGGTCACCAGAAGGCCCATGTTTACAAATTTAAGCTTAAGGGATCCTGCCAAGATTAATTTAGTTTTTCTTTATACATTAGATATACTGCCATTAGCACTGTGCTTACTCAGATGCATTCATGGTGAGGCTGTATCTCTGGTTACTAAGAAGTCTGTTTCTTCACTGTCAGACAAGACAGATAGCTCTCACTTTGCATAACTCAGTAATAGAACAGCCTTCCTTAGTTGTGCAAAAGAGGCTCCATAAGCAATGTGTTATGTTATATTACAAGAAGTTTGTATTTTTCATACATACTTGCTGTTGTGTGGTACACTGTCACAACTAAAGTGATGATAGTGAAGCATCGCCCCCCCATCGCATGTGTGTGCACTCATACACACACACACACACACACACACACACACACACACACACACACACACACACACACACACACACACACACACACACACACGCACACACACACACACACACACACACACACACACACACACACACACACACACACACACACACACACACACACACACACACACACACGCATTCCCAACCTCACATGCAAGAAATCTGGACCAAGACAGAAATAATGGGGGGACAGAGGCTCACAAATAGGAACAGATTGCTGCTATAAACCTAGAAAGTTGCTAGAATAACAGGTTTGGCATTGATATCTATTTTGTGAAGGATCTGAAGTCTGTAAATCAAATGCATTTTATTTAGTATTATTTAGCTACTTCAATCCTCAGTGATTCGCCAGAAAACCACAAATTGTATGAGGAGCAGACCAAAAATATGAGGCAAAAATCTGGACAGTTGAGAGGTGTTTTTGGTTAATTATTTATTTATTTATTTATTTATTTTATTTTACATTTGTTGACCTGGCTAGTCCAACTGGATATATTTCCATTTTCAGTAGAGGCCCGGGGAGAAAAGCTCCAACATAGCACACAGTGAAATTGTATAACAAATAAAGTAATAAGTATTTGGTTAAAGAAGAAGGTTATTAAAAAGTACAGTACTAAGAAGGTGAGTATAAAGTCGTATATCAGTCATGTGATCGTATGATACGAAGATACACTAGAGTTCATTGTAGTTAACATAAATACTTGTGGTCATTGTATGTTTTATAATGACAAGTTTTTAGCATACAGAGGGGTATGTGGAGTATGATTGTGTATCCAGAGGCAGTATGAAGATAAAAACAGGAACGGTAGTAGATTAATCAGGGTTAGTGCAGGGACATAACCAGAGTGATTTTAGGTGACTTTTGAGTTTTTGCTTAAAGAGTGACAGTGAAGGTAGTAGTGTTAGATTGGTAGGTAGAAGGTTCCAGTGTTTCCCAGCAGTATTGGAGAATAGGCTGTCGCCTGACAAGTTATTGGACTTACTTATGCTAGCACGTAGTTTGCTCGAAGAGTGTAGGGAATTTACATTATTATAAGAGGTAATGAGCTTAGCAAGTATTGGAGTATTAGTTGGTTGGTAAAAGATTTTATGAGCAATGGTGAGTTGGGAATAAGTTAGCACATTAGGGAGTTCAAGCCAGTCTAGCTGCTTTAGATTGAGACAGTGGTGTGTTTGAAATGCATTTCCAGTGGCAAATCTGGCAATATTGTTATAGGAGTTTGATAGTTTGAGAAGATTATTTTTCTTTAGATTAGTATAAATAGGAGAAGCATAGAGGAGAGTTGAGATTAAGTGAGAGTGGGCAATGGTGATTCTAGCTATGGGAGTTAAGAAGGGTTTGATTTGATATAAGGAGCCCATTTTTCTGTTCACTGTTTGAATGGTGTTATTTATATGGTTATCGAAGTTGAGGTTGTTGTCAATTGTAACTCCTAATAGTTTGGTAGTAGGATCAGGAAATATGAGGGTACCATTGTTAGATTTAATACAGAAGTTTATGGGAGAGGACCTATTGGTAGGTGTGAAGAGTAGAAGCTTGTTTATTTTGGCGTTTAAAAGGAGACAGCATTTCCGGAACCAGTCTTCTACTGAGTTGAATACTTTTTGAGTAAGAGAGTGTAGATCAGAAGTGGAGTTGGCATAACATATAAATGTGGAATCATCGGCATATTGAATACAGGTAGCTTCAGGGACTGCTACATGAAGGTCGTTGATGAATAGTGAAAAAAGAAGAGGTCCTAAAATGGAGCCCTGGGGGACTCCAAGGGTGACTGGCAGGTGGGATTATTTTATTTATTATTATTTATTTATTTTATTTTATTTTAGTTTGATTACCGGGGAGGTCCACTGGGCTTGGGGGCCCGTTTTCAGTGGAGGCCCGGGGAGAAAAGCTCCAACAAGGAAATACAACAGTTTAAATAGTTTGATTACAAAACAATTTCAATTAACATGCAAAGTCATAGACAGTATGTTAGTTACAAAAGAATAAACACTAAACAATTTCAATTATTGTTAAGGAGGAAAAAGGCTTACATAATGAAAATACAAGTTTTACTGTTTTGATCCCTAAGCTAAATATTTTTAGAAAGGAATAGGAAGGTGAAATAGGAGGAGGTCAGCCTGGAGTAAAGGGAGAAGGTAGTTTAAGGGTTATAGGCTGAAGAGTGCAGTTGCAAATTCTGTTTAGATAGAGGTAGGAATGAAGTTGGGTCTTGAAGTTGTTAAGGTTGGTACATGTCCTTAGTGACGAGGGCAGGGCATTCCATTTTTTAGCTAGGGTAAAGGATAAGAGAAGCTGACCTGCAGGGCGCTGGGGTTTTTGAACTGTGATCAGGTTTTGTTGAGAAGATCTAAGTGGTCTAAGGGGGGTATAAGATTGTAGAATATTAGAAAGAGCAGGGCACTTAGAAGGGTGTAACAATAGTTTGAAGGCTGTGGTGATTTGGAGAAAGTTAAGTTGATTGGGAAGTTCAAGCCAGTTTAAAGAGTGAAGGGAGGAGCAGTGATGAGAAGAGGAGCCGCGGGGGACTCCAAGGGTGACTGGCAGGTGGGATGAAAGTTTATTTTCCCAGAGAACTGCCTGTTGCCTATTGTTAAGGTAAGATTTGAACCATTGTATAGCTGGAGTATCTAGAGCAAGAAGTTCAAGAGTATTTATAAGTAGTGGATGATTAACCATATCAAAAGCCTTTGAAAGGTTGATGAAGAGAGCAGAAGAGAGGATGTTGTTATTACGATTCTTATAAATGGAGTCAGTGAAAGATAGTAGAGTGGTGGTAGTACTATGAAATGGCCTAAAGGCAGGCTGGCACTTAGCCAGTATGTTGTGTTTAGTTAGGTGGTCTAGTAGCTGGTGGTGAATGCACTTTTCCATGACTTTAGCTAGAGGTGATAGTAGAGCTATTGGTCTATAATTAGAGTAGTCGTAGGATTTACCACCTTTATGTAGGGGGATGATGTGGGAGATTTTCCAGATGTCTGGACTGATTCCTTCATTAATGGTTCTGTTAAGTAGGATGGATATGGGGAAGGCAATAACTTTGGCTGCTATTTGCAAATATTCAGAAGGTAACTGGTCGGCTGAAGGAGTGCAAGGCTTAAGTTTTAGTAAGGTTTTATAGATGAAAGTGGTTGAGATAGGCTGAAATGTAAATGTTGGTAAAGATCCAGCTAAGGAAGATGGGAGCCTTGTGTTATCAGTGGAAAGCTGGCAAGCTAGGGATTGTATAGTTTCTGTAAAGTAGGTGTTGAAGTTGTTGGTTATTTGTTTTGGGGTATTTTGATCAGCATCATGAGGGGCTGGTGTGCTAGAGTGACCAGGGTTGAGGAGCCTATTAATGTTAGTCCAAAATTTTTGAGGATTGTTCTGGTGTGTTTGTTGTAGCTTACAATAGTAGTTCTTTTTATCAGAGAGTATAGCTTTTTTAGTTGTGTTTCTTAGCTCTCTAAAGGTTTGTTGTTGGGGAGGTTCTATTAGTTCTCCAAATAGCCCAAGCTTTGTTTCTAAGTAGAATTTGTTGTCTAGTCTCTTTTGTTAGCCAGGGGGCTGGTTTGGATTGTATTCTAATAGATCGTTTAGGTGCATGCACATCATGGTTTAGGTGCATGCACATCATGGTTTAGGTGCATGCACATCATGGTTTAGGTGCATGCACATCATGGTTTAGGTGCATGCACATCATGGTTTAGGTGCATGCACATCATGGTTTAGGTGCATGCACATCATGGTTTAGGTACATGCACATCATGGTTTAGGTGAATGCACATCATCGTTCAGGTGCATGCACATCATGGTTTAGGTGCATGCACATCATGGTTTAGGTGCATGCACATCATGGTTTAGGTGCATGCACATCATGGTTTAGGTACATGCACATCATGGTTTAGGTGAATGCACATCATCGTTTAGGTGCATGCACATCATGGTTTAGGTGCATGCACATCATGGTTTAGGTGCATGCACATCATGGTTTAGGTGCATGCACATCATGGTTTAGGTGCATGCACATCATCGTTTAGGTGCATGCACATCTAGGATTGCTAGAAATTTACAGTTAAAATATTTGTCAGCCTCAACTAGTGGGAGTATTTTTAGAGGTTTCTGGTCACATGCATTGAGTTCATTTTGGAATAGTACAGGGTTAAAGTGTTTCTTGGTTCATGAGATCCCTTAAGTAGGGGTGTTAGAGATGTCATTCCTTTGTCTTATAATATAAGTTAGAGTATGATCGCTTAGATCATCTGGTAAGGTTCCTACATTATAAGTATGTGGGTGTTTATTTATAAGTATCCAGTCTTAGGTGCTCTCTTTTTTGGTTGGTTTGTTGATTCTGGTAGTCGAGGTGATAGTTTGAATAAAGCCATGGAGATTAATATGTGAGGAAGGGTTATTAGTGTTGAAGGTTTTCCAGTCAGTGTTAAAGTCACCTAGTATTATTGTTTCTTGTGGGTAAGCTGAAGACACCCAGCTAAGAATATCTTCTATTATAGTGCTGTTATTACCAGGGGGTAGGTAGATACAGATCACATAGAAGGATTTGTTAGGGTTGATTTGAAGTTTGGAGATAAGGACTTCAGCCTTACTGTCCAAAGGTGGGTTATCAGTTATAGAGGAGATCTGTAGGCCACTTTTATAGAGGAGTGCTACTCCCCCACCCTTAAGTTTTAATTGGTCTTGTCTCAATATGTTATAGCCAAGGGGGATAATTTCATTATTCTTAGTTCCAGGTTTTAACCATGTTTCTGTTAGGCAGAAAATGTCGAAGGAGTGAATATGAAGGAGAGCATGAAGGTGGGCGATTTTGTTATTGATACTGCGGATATTGAGATGTGCTATAAGTAGAGAGTTGGAGAATTTGGTTAAGGTTGGCAGGTTAGGGGAAGTCGTGCAGTGAATATTTCCTCAATGTTTCCACTGGGTGACTGATTCTAAAATGACTGCCTTTCTTTTATCAAGATTAATAGTGAGGCTTGTGGGTGAGTCATTTTATCCTGGGACTTGAGATGAGTCTGTTGGACAGATTCAGCCAAGACTGTTTCATCATTAGAATGATGCAAAAGTGCATCATGTCTGCTACCTGACTATCATGACATCACATTTTGTCCATAATTCATTGACTTACATTGCAAAGAAGAGAGCACCTGGGAAAGATTGCTGAAGACAACTGCTAGCACCACTGAGGGGCTCAGTCAGTGTGTCATAACAGGTTGCATGCTGGGCTATCACAACAAGATACTCAATGTCAGCGACATACTGAAGCCCATATATGATGATCAAATGGTGAATTTAAGAAACTGTCATAGATAGCAGGGTGCACCTTAATATTTGCACTAACATCATAAAATCTGCCCAGTATAAATATTGAGTGCTTTCATGTTTATGCAATTTGGAGCGCAGCCAAAGCTTAGTTTTTCTCTTGTTTTCCTTCATCTACATCTTTACTCATATATTTTATACTAGCTACCAAAAATAGTGCTAAAAAATAAACAAAATGGTATACATTAAGGAACATGGCCTACATTGTATCATCATCAACTACCTTATTTGGAAAGTCTTTCAATAAATGATATTATATCCTTCCTAAGAAATAAAATACAAAACCCAGGATCACTACAGTATCTGTGAGGCCATGCCTAATAGGAATTTTCACTCGACTAATGATTTAAAAAAACAAAACACAAATCAATGCAAAAAATGTTTCTGATTTCCACAGATAAGAATCATTATAAAATTTTCCATAGACAGACACAATAAATAAATAAATACATACTTACAAACATACATACATACATACTTTATGACATCAAGATGCAGGGACATAATTCTTCCTCTGGTTATGGCATTCATAGAGCTGATCTTTGAATATAATGCCCCTTTCAATATATAACTGTCAAAGTACTTGTCATAGCAGGAATTACCAAATGCTTCCTGACTAAAAAAAGTCAAGGACCTAAATCATAAGAATGACACAGACTGCTTCAAACCCTTGTCTCTCTTCTCAGTATCACAGCAGCTATTGTGGGGCAATCTCTGCATCATGCACAAACCCTCAACAGGCTCTGTTCTTTCAGACCTATTACAGTTTCAAAAGTCCAGCGATATCAGAAATATATGCTTAGGGGATCCTGATCTCTTTTGCAAGATTAACAAACAGGCGGGATAGGTATGTATCACAGTGAATAGCACTTCTGTAGAACCAGCTTCCCCTCTATATGAACCTTGCCAAAAGTAACTTGGAAAAATAAATGAGTAGCTGCAAATTCACCCTTGGTTTAACTCCAATGGCCATCATGGGTAGGAGAAACATGTAAGTAACCAAGATATTCCCATGTAGCCTGTCTTTGGAGATGCATATCTAGTTTAATAGTGTGCATGTCGTTTCATTAATTTATGCACAATCCGGAATTCTAGTTTCCTTTTTTAATGTCCTTAGTCCCAGTTTCAAGCACTGTATCTTAAATAAAATGTGTTATTTCTTCTCCGAGTTCTCTTTCTTCCCATTCATTTCTGCGTTGAAGTGCATGCTCTATAACTAGTTAGTAAAAATTAATTCTTCTGTCACAATCCCATCATGTTTATGAGTTTACATAATGTGGCAATGCTGACTTCACAGCATCAAAACACACATCGCCAGAAACACTGTATGCTGAATTTCCAGACTTCTTCCCCTTTGTGATCCATGTTAGCACTTGTTCCTTGGTCTGGAGAGGTAGGGAATTTCAGGATTCAATGTTTTATGATTTTTCAAGTTTTTGACATTGAATGTTTCAGTATTGTGAAGTTGACATTGTCTGATTTGGTGCAGGTAGTTTTCAAGTTTTGATAGTCTCTTTCTCTCTCTCTCTCTCTCTCTCTCTCTATATATATATATATATATATATGTGTGTGTGTGTGTGTGTGTGTGTGTGTGTGTGTGTGTGTGTGTGTGTGTGTGTGTGTGTGTGTGTGTGCATGTGTGTGTATACTTCAGTAGTTGAAAATACAATATCACTGACTTTTAAAAAAACGAGACCACATTGCTGAAATAGCAAATGCCCGACTTTCATTTGCCCTACTGGTTAACACATCAGCTGCATTCAATGCACACCTTTAAACCCCTCCCTTAAAATAGTATGCTGTACCTTTAAAAATGCGTACTTGCTACCAAACACAATTTAACAGATGCCTTGCAAGAGGCACCACTAATAAAAAAAGTAATCTCAGAAAGTTATAATAATATTAATAATATATAGTAAAATATATCATGTATAAACAAATATAAACAGCAGAAAGTATAACTTTTCATTTCACCTGCAAACCAAAACTCACTGAATATTTATATCAGTAACTATAGCACTGACATGAATATTCAGTAAGAAATCTTAAATTCAATAATGACTACTGAATTCCAAACAAAATGTTGATGCCGGGGCACTGCACCCCTAAACCCCTTTTTGGGGGCTGCACCCTCCAAACCCCCTGCAAATTAAGTATACTGACTCAGGGATCACACTACATGGTAGTTCCTACACTGAGCCAACAGATATAGCCAATGTACTAGCTGACAGATTCAGTGCTAACTTGACCCCCCAAGGCCCAATCAAAATACCAGAAGAATGCCAGGTACCCAGCATTTCGTCAGCACAGGTAAAAGCTGCATTGTCCAAGGCCAAGAATACAGCATCCATGGCATCTGATGATATCCCTGGCTGTGTTCTACATGAACTGCAAAATGAACTGGCACCATATGTGTGTGCCCTGTTCAATCACAGCCTTACCTCAGACTTTGTCCCTACTGAATGGCTCAGTGCTACAGTCATCCCTCTCCATAAAGGGGGAGCGACATCAGACCCTGGAAATTATCACTCCATTAGCCTGATGAGTCTGTTATGTAAAGCTATGCAGTGCATCATCATGGACCTACTTAACAAGGGCATAGGTAATCTCCAAACTCTAGACCCCACACAGTTTGGCTTTGTTAAAGGGAGATCATACCTGCTTAACCTGGCTGACTTCCTTGAGACAGTCACCAAGGCTGTGGATGAGGGTAAGGCAGTACAGACAGCCTACCTCGATCTGGCCAAAGCCTTTGATACCATTCCTTACTCAGAAATTACTGTTAAACTCACCAAAGTGGGCATCAACCCCAATATCACTAAGTGGATTGCAAATTGGCTCACAGACAGAAACCATAGAGTGAAAGTAGCAGATTCCAAATGTGACTGCTCACCAGTCAGGAGTGGAGTCCCACAGGGATCAGTCCTAGGTCCCCTCCTGTTTTGCATCTACTTCTCAGAAGTCCAGGCCAACACAGATGGACTCTGGCTGACCAAGTTTGCAGACAACTGCAAGCTGAGAGACATTATCAACTCCCCAAGTGATGCAGACATCCTACAGAAAGGCCTCACTGACACCAATGACTGGTGTCAGAGCCATGGCCTTAAGCTTAATGCCAAAAATTGTGTTATCATTTCCTTTGGTAAAAACTCAGTTCCCACTAATTACCATGTTGATAGGAGCCTACTGAACACTGAAGGTGGTATAAGAGATTGGGCACCCAGGTTGACAGCAACCTCTCCTTCGACCACCACATTGCCACTGTGGTCAGAAAATCCTTCTGTGTGGCACATCTCATAACCAAGGGTTTTGCATCCAGGAAGAAAGTGGTCATCATCTCTCTCTACTCATCCCTCATTAGACCAGTCATCGAATATAACACCCCATTTGGCATGTACCTCAACAGACACCTGCAACAGCTGGAGAGGCCACAGAAGTACCTTACCGAGAGGATCCTAGGCCTTAAACACATGTCCTACATGAACAGACTCAAGAAACTTCAGCTATCCTCTGTCTCTTATCATCTACTTAGAGGTGATCTCTGCTTGACATGCAAAGCCATATCCAACCCAGCACTGCTAGAAATGCTACACCTAAAGAAATCCCAATTCATCCACACCACACACTCCAGAGATCTCAACCTCATTACCACAATCACAGAACATGCTGGAGGGAGAGGTTCATCACCCAGAGACTTCCAATATCAGGAACAAGCTTCCTATTCATGTCAAGCAGTGCACCTAACTGGCCCTCTTCAAGAGAAACCTTGATGAGTGGATGAGTAACAGAAAGTTCACCCCAGGGATCACTCCAGTGGATCTACTGGATAGAGGCACTGGGAGTTAACATTAGGCAGCATGATGACAGGGCACTTTTATGGGCTAGGCTTGTGAAGGCTCCAGGGCCATTAGCCTAGTACACACCTATGAACTTATGAACTACAGTGCAGAAATGAGCAGATTTCCTGTTCTGTTCACCTTGGACTGTTGGCATTTCAAATGTCCAGTGTTCTGAATGTCGGTAATTTGAAGTTTCAATCATATGAAACTTTGGTCTTCTGATCTCGTTTGTCGGTAATGTAATATGGTATTTCAGTCTACTGAAGTAGACCCATATATATATATATATATATATATATATATATATATATATATATATAGCTTTACCTTCAAAATATTGACCATCACATCATCAAAACCACTTCCAAGAACTCTGAACTCTGACTTCTCAAAACCTCAAACACTGATATTCTGATCCTCAAACTCTTGCCCACTTGTTGACCCATGTCAGCACTTGTTTTTAGGTGTTGAGCAGTCAGAAATGTTGACATTCTTTTTTTTTTTTTTAGGATTCTGAAATTTTGGCAATACAGATTTCGCAGAAACATTTAGACAACACACACACACACACACACACACACACACACACACACACACACAAACACACACGTATGAAAAACTAATTATGATGCTAGAAAGAAAGTTTGGTTAAAACTCAGAATCTCGCATAGCAGAACTTAAAGTCTGTTTAAAACACAGAGCCTTGCAGGCTGCTCACTGATGGAAACAAAGGTATACTTTACAGCACTGTACTTTATAACAAAGGTATACTTTACAGCACTGTACTTTATAACAAAGGTATACTTTATAGCACTATAGTTTATAACAAAGGTATATTTTACAGCACTGTAGTTTATAACAAAGGTATACTTTACAGCACTGTACTTTATAACAAAGGTATACTTTAGAGCACTGTACTTTATAACAAAGGTATACTTTACAGCACTATACTTTATAACAAAGGTATACTTTATAGCACTATAGTTTATAACAAAGGTATATTTTACAGCACTGTAGTTTATAACGAAGGTATACTTTACAGAACTGTACTTTATAACAAAGGTATACTTTAGAGCACTGTACTTTATAACAAAGGTATACTTTACAGCACTGTAGTTTATAACAAAGGTATCCTTTACAGCACTATACTTTATAACAAAGGTATACTTTACAGCACTATAGTTTATAACAAAGGTATATTTTACAGCACTGTAGTTTATAACAAAGGTATACTTTACAGCACTGTACTTTATAACAAAGGTATACTTTAGAGCACTGTACTTTATAACAAAGGTATACTTTACAGCACTGTAGTTTATAACAAAGGCATACTTTCCAGTGTTAGATATTATGAATATAAGGTTGAAATTAATTCTGTTGTAAATATGCTGAAAGAAAAAGCTTGCTTAAATGCAGAAACAGAGTTTAGTAATATGTGATCAGCAACCATACTAAATGGCCATGGCTTGGAAAATAAGGAACCTGCTGAATGGACATTTTTCCCTTACAGACTTAAAAACAGGATGTATGCAAGAGCAAAAATGCAAAATCTGCTTTTAAAGAATGGACAATGACACTGACAATGTGTTTCCTCAAAAATATGTTTTTTTCTGCATGGAAAACAGGACATATTTATCAGCATTGGCACAAGAACAGATGTTCTTATACAAAGATCCAAATAGAATACAGGATGTTCACACTGTCAGAACAATGTGTTTCCTCAAAAACATGTTTTTCTGCATGGACAACAGGACACTGTTATCAGCATTGGCAAAAGAACAGATGTTCTTGTACAAAGATCCAAATAGAATACAGGATCTTCACACTGTCAGAAAAGCTGGTCTCTTACAAGACATTGTTAAACAAGGAAGCTTAGTATTGTTTCAACAGGATGAGCAATTCTCCAAAATAGAACATCAAGAGGAAATGTATATGTTTATGCATGACTAAAAGTGTATATAAAGAGCTGTATAAATCCAGTTATGTTAGAGGTATGGTAGGGACTCATTTGTCCTGAGGTACATGTTATATCTCTCACATCATCTGTACTATATGAGAAGTAAAGTTGGAACAGTACTTTTAAGCTGCAACATTGGTCCGTTTGGTTTATTATAAAAAGTTATTTGTTACTGCTCTCTAAAGTTGATGCTGCAAAGTATATTCTCTCATCAGTGTATATTCTGCAAGTTTCTGTATGCAACAGACTGTGAATGCAAATATAACCAGACTTTGAATTTTAGCAGAATCCAGCCAGCAAGACTGAGTGTCTTAAGAACACTTTAAATCCATCACACCAAGCAGCAAGTAGTAAGCAGAGAGCATCAATATAATTTTTCATCCAGCAGTGTAGTTTATAACAAAGGTATGCTTTACAGCAGTGTACTTTATAATAAAGGTATATTTTACAACACTGTACTTTATAACAAAGGTCTGCTTTACAGCACTGTACTTTATAACAAAGGTATACTTTATAGCACTGTACTTTATAACAAAGGTATAATTTATAACACTGTAGTTTATAACAAAGGTATACTTTACAGCACTGCACTTTATAACAAAGGTATCCTTTACAGCACTGTAGTTTATCAGCTTGAGTGCGGTTACTAATAAACAATTTATTTCTATAACAGACGACATAAAGGTATACTTTACAGCACTGTACTTTATCAGCTTGAGAGCAGTTACTAATAAACAACTTAGTTCTATAACAGATGGCACATACTATACGGATAACAGCTATAGTTTTAATGTACAAGGTTTGCGTTTCAATGCAGATATAAATGATAATTTTCCATTCTCCATTTACCTCAGAAAAAACGTATTCCTATAAAATACCAGATCCTACAAAAATCAGATCTAACACCATTCAGTTTTACTGTCCTTTTTATACAATTTCTTGTGCCATTTGGATCCTGTTTATAAAAGCAGTCTTTTGATGTTAATACTGTTGGAATTTGTTTGATGTCATGCAGTCTGTTGATAAGCTGATTTGTTTTCTGCTTCAAGGTAAATTATGTGACAACCTTAAACTTTGGAAGTCATTTCTGTCTCCGGTCATCCCTGCACCTGGGATTAGGAAGCCATCCTTATCTGTAGTTTTCCTTGAAGATGTACTAATCACAGAATTTAGGAGTCATTCTTATATCACAGACAGTAGGATGCCAAACATGCATAGTAACTGCTCTACTGTATTTTTTTATTTTTCTACTTATTTTCAGCTAAAAAATATTCTAACCCTTTAATATGTGTATATACTAACAAACAGAAGTGTACATGCACTATTGTAAGTTTTTAAATGTATATCTTCTAACAGTTCTCCCTTTTGTTTTGTTTTTTTAAAACACACAAAACAGTTTACATTGATAAGTACTCTTTGATTAGATCATAACTTTCATTATGATTTACAAAAAACACATTAGGAAACAAAACATTTAGCTTTCTGTTGTTACAAGTTAAAACACAATTCTACATGGTCAATACAATATTAACAGGCATTACTACTAGAACTGGGTGTATAATCCAGTCCAACAACTTTTTTCCTTTTGCAAAAGATCTGTGAAAGTGTCCCACCAATTATGTGCTGTGTATGCCTCAATTTTCTCCACTAACTTGATTAACTTAATTTTTACAATTATAGAATTTAGTTCATAACTTAGAATTGGGCTGCCACGGTGGTGCAGTGGTTAGTGTTGCCACCTCACAGCAAGTGGTTTTCCAGTTCAATCCCTGGCTGGGATGTTTTCTGTGCAGAGGCTGCATGTCCTCCCTGTGGTCACGTGGGTTTCCTCCTTGTGCTCAGGTTTCCTCTCACATCCCAATGGTATGCTGTAGGTGGATTGGACACACTAAATTCTCCCTAGGTGTCAGTGTGTGCATGTGTGTGCCATCTGTGGAAGGTTGGGTGCTGGGCTGGCAACTCAACAATGTACAACTCCACTGCCAATCATGAGCAGACAGGTGATCCACTGTGGCGATCCCTAACTGGGAAAAAGAAGAAGAAGTTCATGACTTAGAATTGTTCTGTTAATCTTGTGCAACTGTTGAATTAACTGTTTACTTTTATTTATGACTTGATGTAATGATTCTAGTGAAAATCCTTCAATAATTACTGACAATGCTTGTGGATTCCATGCAAAGGCATTGCCGTCTTGCTTTCTGAGTAAACACATATGTGCCATTATGCCACGTCAAAAGGGTAAAGTTGTTGAGACAACCCACAAAAGGATGTTGTTTAGTAAATGTTAAACTTTGATTTGTTATAATACATACAAACTGTGCTGCTATCTCATTGAACATTTGGAAACTAGAAAGTAGAACTGTCCATTTACATAAATTTGTAGAATGTTGTAAAAAACGTGGTTCATATACTGGTGAGTGCTGTTCACACACCATTTCATTAGCTGTACGAGTACAGTGTTTAATTTTATGAGTTTTAGTTTGTAAATCAATATCATTTCCTTCTAACTGAGGTACCAGTACTGGTACAGATAGAATGATGGTCCAAAAACCAGTGGTAAAACTACAACTTGACACGTTGCTTTTGAACGTTACATTATAATGTGTTACTTTTCCTGTACAATATGTATTTGTGCAGACTGTTTGCTGCTTATGCATTTCAGTCCAGCTGGTACTTGGGACACATTTTTCAAACACGATTCTCCACACATATTCAAAGAAACTTTATTGTGATTTAGGAAACACAAGTGCTACCTAAATTAAATTTCGAGTGTCAGCTCTTTTACAGGAGAAAAACACAAAAAGACAGACATGATAGGTATTAAAGAATAAACAATAACTACAGTACAAAAGTTAATATCTAGGTAGCCGACGCACATGCTTGTACACTATTTATATACACTGGACAACACTGACTTCTGGATGATTAACACATGAAAAGTAAAGTACACTATACACAGAGGTGAGATTGGGTGATATTGCACATAAGGAAGTGATTGGAATTGGCTTGAATGGGAATTTAATTTTAGTATGCAATAAATAAAAATAGAATTATTGTATGGAAAAAAGAAAAAAAGAATGAGAGAGTAACGATCTATTATAGTTTTGATACCTACAGATTTATGTCTGCATTAATGAGTCTGTTCATGAATCTGGAGGTCCTGCAGCAGATACTCTGTAAACTTTCTACCAGAAGCAAGTTTAGTGAACCAACCATATGCTGGATAAGAAGTGCCACTCAGTATTTTTTGTTGGACCTCTTTTTACATCTCATTTCAAAGAGCTCCTCTTTGGCGTGGGAAGACTAGTGCCCATGATTATTTCAGCTTCTTCCTTTCAGCCATTGTGCTGTTACTGAACCATACAGTGCTGCTGCTGGTGATAATGCTCTTGATGGCTCCTCTGTAGAAAGTATTTAGAGCATTCATAGAGAGATTTGCTTTTCTCAACCTTTTTAGGAAGTGAAGTCTCTGATGGGCTTTTTTAATTAGCTGGCCTGTGTTTGTATTCTAAGAAAGATCCTCTGAGATATATATATATATATATATATATATATATATATATATATATATATATACCCCCAGGAACTATGTAGTCTGGGCTCTCACCACTTCTTCACCGTTGATCTTTAGGAGGCAGGTGCATGGCAGAGGTCTTTCTGAAATCAATAATAATTTATTTTGTTCTATTGACATTCAGTTCGAAATTGTTGTTATTGCACCATTCAATCAGGGAGTTGGCCTCATTCCTATACCCACTCTCATCATCACCACTTATGAGTCCCACCACTGTAGTGTCATCTGCGAATTTGATGATGTGGTTGTTGCTAGCTTTCGCAGAGCAGTCACAGAGCAGTCATGGGTAAGGATTGTGAACAGTAGAGGACTCAGCACACAGCTCTGCAGTACAATGGTGTTGATTGTAATACTTCCCGAAGTGTTGTTACCAGCACAGGTCCTTTGTGGTCTTCCAGTCAGGAAACAGAGGATCTAGTCAAACAACCCTTTATTTATGTCAAAGTTGATTAGGTTTTCTATAATTTGCATTGGAATCACCGTATTGCATGCCAAGCTGAAATCTATGAACAACAGCCTGGCATAGTTGCTCTTCTCTTCAAGATGGTCCAGTGTGAGGTGAAGTGCCACTAAAATGGCATCAACAGTTGATCTGTTTGCTTGGTAGGCAAACCGCAGTGGGACAAAGGTTTGGGATAGTACTGTAGTCAAATGCCTTTTAACCAGTCTTTCAAAGCATTTCATTACATTTGATATAAGGGCCACTGGGTTGGCTTTTTTGGGCAGAGGGATTATGTTGGTAACTTTGAAGCATGCTGGTACTTTTTCTTGGACAAGCAAAGTATTGAAGATGTCTGTCAGGGCTATGCTGAGTTGGTCTGCACACCTTCTCAATATTTTCCCCTGAATGTTATCAGGGCCAGTAGCTTTCCTGGGGTTCTCTTTTCTCATTTGGTTCCTTAACATCCACAGTACTGAAGTTGAGTACTGCCTCCTTCAGGTCATTGAGAAGCTTCACAGTCTCCAGGTTGTTTTTCTCTTCAAACCTGCCATAAGATGTGTTTAGATTGTCCAGAAATTCAGTGCTATCATTGTACTGAGCTGACTTGCTGTTGTAGTCAGTTAGCTGTTGAATACCATCCCACAGGCTTCTTGTGTCTTTTGCATCCTTGAAGCTTCCTTGTATCCTCTTTCCATATTCCCTCTTTGCCTTCATGATACCCTTTTTATATTAGCCCCTGCCACACTTAAACCCTTCTTATCTTTTGCCCTGAAAGCAGTATTTCTTGCCCTCAGCAACTCGTACACCTTGCTGTTCCATTACATCCTCTATGCATTTGGATATAATAAGCCATTGCTGTCTCAGTATATTCATCTATGTTCACCAGATCGTTCACTCTGGCTGCCTCCCTGAAGATATCCCAGTTTGTGGTTTCAAAGCAGCCCCTGAGACTTTTCATTGCTTTTCATGCCAGACCCTCATTTGTTTCACAGTGGGTTTATCTCTGATCAAGAGAGGTTTGTAAGCTGGTATTAGTTTTATGGAGATGTGATCAGAGCCATCCAGGTTTGGTTGTTGTTGTACAGCTCTATATACCCCTTTTATGTTAGTGTAAGCCTTGTCCAGTGTATTTGCTCCCCTTGTGGGAAAATCCACAGTTTGGTAGTAATTGGGTAGCACCTCCCCGAGATCTGCTTTGTTGAAGTCACCAGCTATCATAATACACAGTCAGAATTCTTGCATTTTAGCTCACATATAGTATTATGCAATATACTAAGGGCTCAGTAATGTTAGCACTCGGTGGTATATACACAGCTGCTACATCAACACCATTTAGTTCTCTGGGCACATAAAAAAGGTCTGCATTTCACTATCAGAAATTCCACATTTACAGAGCAGTGTTCATTCACAATGGTACAGTTTTTACACCAGCAATCATTCACAAAAATGTACAACCCACCTCCCTTAGCTTTTCCACACAGAGCTTGGTTCCTATCAGCTCTGAACAAAGTGAAACCTTCAAGGCTTACAGCACTGTCACTAATCCTGTTATTTAACCAACCCCCGGATTCATGAAGCTCGGCGCAAGGCCGGTGTAAGGCTTGCGCCGGCCGTGCGGCATATATATGAAGTAGTAGCGCCATATGCATATTAATGAAGGCGTGCAGCCGCCACAGCCACGTGCATAGGAAATGTGCGCTAGTGCATGGGGCGTAACGAAGTTGCGGAGGTAGGCATGTCAATGTCGGCTGTCGATGAGCAACCTAAACTGCTGAATATTATAGTCCGCCTGCAGTAATAATCGCACCTATCAGTGTCCGTGGAGACTGAAACTTATATAAAGCATGCAAGATAGTCCCTGCGAACAGAAAATGAAGAAGCAAACACAAATGCACAATAGGGAATAATAGGTCCCTACCCTTGAACAAATGACAGAAAAACCGTGTGCCCGTAGTCCAACATAGTGTTGATAGCTATACCACGTGGAAGTGAAACATATCATATGCTAGGTCGCCACCAGGATGTACGTCCAGCCCAATGGAGAGGGTCAACAGCTGACCCATAATGTGAGGGAGGGTACATAGCTGTGCAGATGTGTCCATAACAAAATACATGAGGAGAAATGTAGATATATGTAGTGACTGTATGTGCGAATCATATCCCACAAGGGATGTAATAGTCATATACAAAAGGTATGTCTGTATCCCACATAACAAATGTGATAGGGAATAGAATACACATGTAAATGAATCAGGGGCATAGAAACAGCTACAACAATAAGGACACATGTAGGCCGAAAGGAACAGTATGACCCGTACCATCGACTAAGAATACCACCTGTCCCACTTTGCGAGCGACAGTACCGCTGCAGCCAGATGTGTCCCGACACAAGCTTGTAAACATGGCAAATGTGCAGAGATTATAGGACATAATTATCCCTCAGACGTCATGTAATAGTGGCATTAAACAGTTGTTCTCCACACGTATATTACATAAATGTCATAAGAAAAAGAATAAGCCACTGAAATGCTAGAAAACTAAAGCTTAGATAGAGGCAAGAGTTGTAAGTTCTATCTGCCGAACTGACCGTGGGTATGTGTCGGCGTGTAAAATGTGTTGTGTCCACCGCAAATGTTACATTGTGGCCAATTAAAAAGGTGGAAACAGTACCGTAGACTGTGGGGAGGCATTGTCCACAACAGTCGGATATGTGGAAGGAATAGCATGGACATAGGAAAAGGTGCCATCCCCCCAATGAGTACAACAGGTCTGCAAAACCCGGGAGTCATCGGTAGAAGCCAAACTAGTATGTGACACAGCCGAATGGGTAGTACCCGAGTATACCAACTAAGTAATGAAAGTGAAGTATGGGCGTGTACCCATGTGTGTGAGGTATAGCATGTGGGAAGCAAACATGGCAGGGTAGTCCACACAACCATAAAGGTACAAGACACCTGTAGGGCAGTCAATGTGCTACTCTGGCCGTGTCATGGCCCAACAACAAAAGTAGTGAGCTATCGGATGTGAGTAATTTGCATGTGAGGGGTGGATGGGTAATGGGTAATGGTAAAACCTGCAAAGGCGATACTGTGTCATATGCAGAAAAGGTGAACCAGAGGTATAGGAGGGGGCAGCAGGTGAAGTGGACATAAACACAAACACATGGAGAAACAGCTGCAAGACAAGCAGACAGGCCATAGTGTAGAACACAATCCCACAAACATATGTATCATGTAAATGTGCAATCAAAATGTATAGATATGTCACCATCACATACCCACAGGTTGGTCCTGATGGAACTGGCCATAACAAATGCAACACACCTGGCTGCATAATGGGCTACCCAGCATATCCTCCACATCACACAACCCACCCCAGTAACAGAACATCCACCAAATCCACCTGTACATGGCCCAATGGTTCGTTGCAGACACAGCTACACATACCGACCCCTACGCATATGTAGTAGGTATTGTCACCCTATGCAGTGTCAGGATAGCAAACCATGTATTCCCTACATGTTAAACCCCCTGCACATTTTCATAAAGCCAAAACACATTTTGATATCGTTTCTGTGTGGAATGGTCCAATTTCTGGAATATCCCTTATGGAATAAGTAACCTGTGTAAATAGTAGAATGGGTATGACGACAAGGTGTCCAATCCTGTACATATCTGGACACAAGTCAGAACATGAAGTAGAGGTCCAAGACACTGTCCAGACCTGAGTGGTCATGCATAACCTAGTACCCAGGATGAAACACCTTCCCGTGACGCACGTGTACCCACACAAATATGCGGGAGAATATATTGCACACTCGCATAGTGGCAAATGGCAGAAGGGTGAGGAAGACACCCGACATTAACAGGATAACCCTGATGAAGTGTGAGGGATACCTAGTGTGTGCCGGCGTGACCGACCATACCTGACAACCTGTGTGAGCTAGATATCTGGACAGAGCCATGAATACAAGTGAGACAAAGGTACAACAGCAGGTACAATATGCAAAGATAGCTGTTAGAAGTTATTCATGTATGTGCAGTCTGAGTACCCGGGAAGTCCACTGGGCGAAGAAGTGCCCAATAACAGCGGAGGCCTGGGTAGAAAAGCTCCACATGAAATACAAGGAAATAAAGGCTACATAATGTTAAAGGTAAAATACAAGAGTAAAAGGCATACAGTCAGGAAATACACATGCATAAAATGTGCATAATAATCCAGAGTTTTGTAGTAGTAATACAGAAATGTACAACAATGACATACTTGGAGTCAAGTGAGTGTCAGCTATGTCTGGTTAAGCTGGAGGGTAGAGAGGAGCAGGAGTACGGAGAGCTCAGAGGAGTGAGATCCCTAGAATGTATAACAGGTGCAAGCAGGAATATATCCATGTGGATGGATAAGCATAGATATATCATAGAATGACAGTTTGCACAATGGCATTAATGTCCGTAGTATGAAGTCTGAAACTCAACTGTCTGCCAGCACGTCCCGACATCTGTCCCTAATGCCGAGCTACTGCTGTGCCAGAACACAACAGCGTATTACAGAGGTTCGCACCATATCACTCAACTGTCCAGATATCCGCAGAATGACCAGAGTGTTGGCTCATATTGTTGTGTGCCTCCGACTATCTGCATCTGTCTGGTAAATAGGTGTGGATTGACGTCACAAAATAATGAGGATTAAGTATAACACTCCACATCCCGCAGAAGAGTCATGATAATGCAAAACCTAGTATTCTATCAACGTTATAAGCTTGAAAAGAAACTAGTTAAAATGTGTCCCTCTTACTCTCCCCATCATGTAGGGTTTGCACAGATTTGTTGCTCAAAGAGGTTGAGAGGTATGGTCCGTACATATGTACAGTAACAACCCATGACATTTGTGTAATGTACAGTTGCATACCTGTAGTCACAGCATGTCCAAGAAAATAATCCCTGTATGAATGAATACAGGTAATAGTCAAATGTGAATGGGAAACCTCCCCCCTCACCGTGGAGTATGGACCGTAACAACCCCACCCATAATATGTACAGCCAACAGAATAAGCTCCTGATAGGTGCACAAACACATGTGTCTATAAATACAGGTAAAATGTTCACAATAGGGAGAAGCTCCCTGTCCACATGCTTCATCTGACATTTGAACTCGGCCAGGGAAGTTCCGTTCACCAGGCGGATAAGCCTATACCCAGATCACTACATGAACACCCTGACAATCAGAAATGTGTATGTGATACGACTATATGCCCTGGTGTTCTGCATATCCTCGGAGTGATTAACAATGCAGCTGGGGTCCACAGCAGTAGGCAATAGGGAATGTGTAATATGTAGTACCGCGTTTATCACAGCAGGGGAATGGATGCCTGTGTTTTAAGTGAAGCGGTGAGGTGTATGTCGATGTAGCTAAGTACTATGGGTATGCATATCAATGAGGCAGAACAGCAACAGAATACTGTTTCTGGCATCCGTCCAATGTGAATGCAGTCCCGGTTGACTTACGACCACTGCAGATATCCCTGTAAAGTGTAATGAATTTGTTCGTGCTGTACACACAGTTAAATACGTAAAGGTGAACTGTGTGTTTCACACCAGTCCATAAACCGGACTACAGATAAGTAAGTGTTACGGTGAGAAGTATGAAAGGCCGCGCAAGCACACATATCTATTAAACAGATGCAACCCAAAACATGTATATGCAAGTGCGCCTGTGCGTGTGTGATCCGCTCACAGCATAGTAAATGAATGCTGTTTCCCCCACGTTATATATACATGGCTCAAACCTGTTAACCCCATAAAGTTTGAAACCGGACAAAGCCATGCAAACTACTGGTACAAATAGGGACAAACACCAGATATGTGCCAGAACAAACATAGAAAGTGGATAGAATAACGGGTGTGTCAGTAGCATGGATTCTCTGAAGGGTATGCAGTTGTAACCTGAACTGCTTGCCAGTATTTCCCAACGTCAGTCTTAAATGAAATGCCACTACATTGCCAGATAGACACAAGTTCATGAAAAACACATTGAAGATAAAGAGGCAACCAGAAGTACAATCTGTACAGTGGAAAGGTATAGTATGGATATAGATATATGTGTATACACATAATCCACAGATGTAAACCAAAGCAAATTATGAAATGAGGACTGTACATGTATATATGTATACACAACAAACATATGTCCCGTAGATATGACATATGTACATAAATAGGCCACGGCATAGCTATTATGGGTAGACAAACAGACATGCACGAAAGGTGAATAAACCACTGCTTTCCAAACCATTGGCCAGAAAGTGACAGTCCCGCAAGTTCTACACTTTAAACATGAATATAGGTGTCCATTGCAGAACCCCAAAAACTGATCCATACGTAGTGTCAACCATCATTGACGCAAAAGAAGTGACCTCAGCAAATACGATATAGCTGTACATGCAACAGTAGCAGGTGCAAGGGTAATAACATAGGTTCATAGATAAGTACTAAGCTAACTGCCCTTGTGAGCCATTTTAAGCCTAGCCAATTGTCCCTTGTGAGACTCAAACCCTGCACCTTGTGTTTGCAAGGCAAACACCTTAATCATTAGACCACCCTCCCTCACATATGTTGATAGAATGTATGACGTACAAACTGATATCCGGAGAGTAGGGATTGCTTATAAGTGTCTCCACACTTTAGTATGGCTCACATTAAACATGTGTAATGGGTACTGTGGAGGGGTGTCAGGTATGGGAATCATGGGTATGCAGAAATAGGCCTAGGTTTTGTTTGGCACAGATTTATTAGGTCCGCCCGGTGGGAGTGATGTGGGTATAGCACACGCCTATATTCCCAATAATGGGACAAACCATCCACTGGATATTGCGTAAACCATTGTGGGAATATGCAGGGCCCTATATCAGTGTCATGTAGGCAATTATCATGGATGGACATGCGTACGACCAAGATGGTAACCATACCTGGCAAACTGTCAGAATAAGACAGCTGCACTAAGGCATAGTCCATGAAATACAAATAGGGACTATATTAGATATACCCAAGACAAAGTCAGAACATTGATAGAATACCGGCGTAGTCAGGAATATGAATGTTATGAGTGTTACTAATCATGACATAGAAATGTCAGTCACTATTATCTAACCACACAGTTCGTAATGCCTTGCCAGTAATTTACCAGAAAGGCACATTATTATGACAAATGTAACAAGAGCAAAGGTCAAATGTCAGGGCGTTTACCCATAATGTGTACAGGTGAGAGGTATGAAGGTAACCTGTCCAAAATAAATGTACAGAACTAGTGATACTAGGTGGACAGGTGAGAAGAAAGACGTCAGGACAAATGACAAAACATGTACAAGTCATAAGCATGTACTCTGACAAATGTGAATGACAACATATGTCCTGTGAAAGTCAATGTGGAAGGTTAATAGACTCAAAAGAAATGTGTCCTTCAGGGTGTCATGCAGTGTCACCGTTACAATGTCCAGTCCCCCATATTCGTACGTGAGCTCTGCCACTGACGGAAAGCGCAAATACCGGCGTACACATAAGGTACATGATAGAATAATTAGTGTGGATAAGCAGCTGTTGGACTTTGTGAAGAATGCAACCCTCTGGGTGGGTTTGTCCTGCAATATAAAAGTAATGGCATCTGGCCTGTGATGCCGCCATACATTGTGTGTATTGGTGTCAGAAAATTGATATCTTGTATCAGACACATACTCCGCAACTGTACAGATTTACACAGAATGTGCAGAGTTTTGCCTCATATGTCTGGTGTGTTCCTCTTAAAATCAGTACCATTCTGGCAAATTCCTGAGAACTCAAGTCATTAAATAATGACAAACATGTGAGTTTAAGACACCAAATCTGTCAGAAAAGTCATACTAATGCAAAACCTACTATTGTGTCAACTATCTACGTTTGTGAGGAAACAGCATTATCGACTGCAAGATAACTCAGAAGGTATGAAAAGCGCTGCAGTAGGATGTTCAGTACTGTCCACAGGTATGTGCTGACATGTCAAATGACACAGCAGTCTACATGAAGTACCTATAGGGCTGTCACCTGTACAAATGATGATAGTGGGACATACCCACAGCCATGCACACAGCACAAATAGACATACACACAGCAAAACTAGGCCATGATACATGAAGCCTCCGGCCTGTATGAGTAGAGTGAGAGTACAGCAAGGACAGATGTCTGCCAAGCTATACAGCAAATGCCTGTAAGCGCGTGTAACACCGCCCGTAACACGAACGTTGCAAGGACAATGTTGGGATTTGCAACATACCCCATTGGTATGTGAAAGCTATGCAAATATGCGATACATGAAACAGTCAGCTGTCCGTGCAATAAATTATATATATATATATATATATATATATATATATATATATATATATATATATATATATATATATATATATATATATATATATATATATATATATATATATATATATATATATATATATATATGGAGGTTCATAGGTTCATACTAGGCTATCTGCCCTAGGGCATTTATCAGCCTAGCCAGAATGTGTTTGGCTTTCGCCACCCATTTTAAATTTATTTTGCTATGCCCTTTTTCAAGGTTAGTATACTGTGCCTCTGTTTAACAGTGACACAGAAGTGATACCCAGGGTAAACCTACGATCTCCCATCCACTCATCAAGATTCCTCTTGAAGAGAGTCAATGAGGGACTCTGCCTAACCTGGACTGGGATTTTATTCCAGAGTGAAGGGAGCCTCTGGGTTATGAATCTGTCCCTCCAGCATGTCCTATTTATTTCAGTGCTGAGGTTCAAGTCTCTCGAACACGTAGCTCAATGGGATTTGAATTTTCTGAGGTGCAGCATGTCCATTAATTCCGGGTTGGACATGGCTTTATATGTCAGGCACAGATCGCCTCTGAACAGGCGGTATGCCACTGAGTAGAGCTGGAGTTTCTTTAACCGGGCAGCATATGGCATCTGTTTGAGCCCTTTGATCCTCTTGGTGAGGTACTTTTGGGGTCTTTCCAGTTGCTGCAGGTGTCTGGTAAGGTACATCCCAAAAGGGGCATTGTACTCAATTATGGGCCTGATGAGGGATGAGTAAAGAGGCACGATGACCTTCCCTGATCTAGATGTGAATCCATTCATGATTAGGTGGGCTATATAAAATGTTTTTCTAACCACTTTGGCCTTGTGGTTGTCAAATGAGAGATTGCTATCAACTTGGGTCCCCAGGTCCCTAATTACTTCTTCTGTACTTAATGGATTACCACCTATGTGGTAATTTGTGGGCACTTTGTTTTTGCCAAAGGGGATGACTATACACTTTTTGGCATTTAGCTTGAGGCCATGGCTCTGGCACCAGTTGTCTGTTTCTATGTATATATATATATATATATATATATATATATATATATATATACAGACATACACACACACAGACACACACATATGGCAGGGTTGTGAGCAGAACATGAATGTAACCACTGTACCACACAACAGCATTACGCAGTGACAGAACATGCAACCGTGATTAGTAGATCATGGAATTCACACAGGCATACGTCTAGCCTGTAGACAGCAGCATCAAAGGCAAAGACGCTGCACAGATGTTATGGTGAGTGAATACTGTAAAAGCAATGTAATGCTGTCATGCAGCTGGAAACACATACTTGGCAGAACTGGGAGTCGAACATACACCTAACTACCCTATCCCACTACAGCATGACGCAATTACAGAACGCGCTACCGAGATTACTAAACACAGCAGTCCCACAGGCATTCTTCTAGGTGCATGTCGACATCCGCAAAGGCAAAGACGTCAGCAGGATATATCTGTGGTGTGAAGCATCTAAAAGCATAACCTGAGTCCCCAGGTGGATGGGAGCATGTGCACACACACACACACACACACACACACACACACACACACACACACACACACGCACATACTTGGCAGGCCTGGGAATCGAACTTACACCTAAGTGCCCTATCACACTACAGCATGACACATTTACAGAACGCGCTACCAGGATTACTAAACACAGCAGTACCACAGGCATTCTTCTAGGTGCGTGTCGACATCCACAAAGGCAAAGACGTGAGTGGGATAAATCTGTGGTGTGAAGCGTCCAAAAGCATAACCTGAGTCCCCAGGCAGATGGGAGCATGCGCACACACACACACACACACACACACACACACACACACACACACACACACACACTTGGCAGAACTGGGAGTCGAACATACACCTAACTACCCTATCACACTACAGCATGACGCATTTACAGAATGCACTACCGAGATTACTAAACACAGCAGTCCCACAGGCATTCTTCTAGGTGCGTGTCGACATCCGCAAAGGCAAAGACGTCAGTGGGATATATCTGTGGTGTGAAGCATCTAAAAGCATAACCTAAGTCACCAGGCAGATGGGAGCATGCGCACACATACACACACACACACACACACACACACACACACACACTTGGCAGGGCTGGGAATCGAACTTACACCTAACTACCCTATCACACTACAGCATGACGCATTTACAGAAATGCTTACCGAGATGAAACAACACAGCAGTCACAGGTTCATTTCTTTCTTTGTCATCATCCGAAAAAATGCCAGGACACCGGCAGGATTGTATAGAGGTGAAGTGAGATCGATCATGCTGTCCCACTGTAGACGTACACAAACACACAGCAGTGGTGTACTCGGGGCAACTATACATGTATGGAGCACTACAGCAACAATACATAGACACAGTATGCACCACAGACAGTACACCCTTCAAGATAGTCACCCAGTGTGTACTCGGTAGGCATCCATTCTGACGTTGAAGATGGAAATCTGTTGCCTGGATGACCACCGTGGCAATACAGGATGTCAACGGCCATGCCCATGCACACAGGGACATCACCGACACAAGGTTTCACTGGCCATGGCCACACACCTGGTAATATACATCAGTTCGGACTGTACTGTGTGTCGATCTACATAACGGCGTACTGGGCATGCTCACACACTTAGCTGTTGCAAAGGGCTGTCTTGCATGCAGATGGAGTGTAAACATGGAAGGTCTCAGTTTGGACTGTACTGTGTGTCCATCTACACACCTGAGTACATGGACTGTACTGTGTGTCCGTCTACACAACAGCATACTGGGCATGCTCACACACTTAGCTGTTGCAAAGGGCTGTCGTGCATGCAGATGGAGTGTACACACAGAAGGGCACAGTAAGGTATAACTGTCCTCAGGCACAGGGCGGTCACACACATGCAGTGACCTGTACACACACAGCTGCCATCACAGCTGTCACAGATGCAGGTCACACACGTACACACTGCAGTGTACACTGTAGCTGTCAAGTCATCACCATGTTGTCAGTGCAGCAATACACAGCCTTACAGTACCACAACACCATGTGACACATGACCACTGGGTTGTACAGAGGTGTACACCAGCTGTGCAGAGTACACATGTACTGACAGGGATCCAGCAGGTGTTATGCATTATAACGATACCAGTCTACATGAACAGGTCAGCTCAAGACATACCACGGCCCATACACAGCTGTGACACATGACTGTTGCTGTACACCAATGAACAAATGTCTGGATATGTCATACATGTGATTGTGTGGATGTGTGCATGGACTGCACACACAACACATACATACATAGCATAGCCTTTGATGTACCTCGTGCATAATAGTGGCCTAAGCACTGCTACGCACGCAAATGGAAGGTGGGTCCATGTCTGTTGAATGCTCACACTACAGGGGGTAGCAATGTTGACCGGGACACATACCCTTGTACTGGTCACCGGTGACACCCATGATATCATACCACAGTCCATGTGTTATGTATGTCAACACACATGTCCAACAATAGCAATGCATACAAACATGGCAACAGGAGACACATGTGACATCTGTACTGTGCATGCAGCAACCATGCATGTGCAGTGGCCGATATCCGTAACATAGTTGCACCTAACTATGACATGCAGTCACAATGCAGCCCCATCATTGACACCTGTATACGGTGACATACACACAGCACGTATGGAGGGATGTGTGTACATAAAGTGGTGAACCACCTGTGTAGATGTATGTGTGCAGGGGGTGGCTCACAGTTGTGTCACACACCATCCTATCATGCCATGTGCAAACAGTACGCTATGTCACTGTTACGTGACGGTGCTGACATAATGCATACACAGCGGTCACATGGCACCTGTAACACCTACAACCTCCTATGTGCATATAGCAGCACAATTGCCAGACATAGCATTGGTACACATAATACAATCAATACCGCTGCATGTCTATCAAACTTGTCATCATATGGCAGGTGTATCATTCCCAGCACTGCCATGTGTGTCCGAATGTGTGACCAGAGATGCCACATATCATGGGGATTATGTTCCAGTTGTTACACATCCCTGTACACTGTTGTAGAGATCTGTACATACATCAGTGTGGGAAGCATGACGTCAGCCGGTGTGGTGCATCACACATGTCGGCTGTCCGTATACACATGTGTGGTCACCACAGTGCGTGTGTGTGTATGTATGTATGTCTGGTGCTTGGTGTGAGGGTGTATGCTACTATACAGTGAGAAATGATCACTAACCCTGCGTGGTGACTAACTCGTAATGGTGATGCAGTGCACTACCCTGTTGATGCCATAGGTCCCAGCCATACTGGCTACCTGTGCATGTTCCTTCTCTGTGACACGTCATGTGGGTGCATAGTACGGTGTGGGTGATGACCACATAGGCAAGGGTCCCCACCTCAACACTATGGGGTGTGCGTTATAGTGGTGTACACCCCGTGAATGTGGCCATGTTCCCGTACTGTTACAGGGTCCTACTGCTACACAGTGTGGCCTCCAGCTACCAAGTGACACCTCACATCATCATTGGCCAGACCGCTGTGTACAACCCCTGCACCATGCCACCATACCTGTAATGTGTCCTGCTATGTATGTCACTGTCCAGTGTAGCCTGTGGCACTGACCACATGCGTCAGGTGCAGTATATGTGCGGACATCTGTGTCATGTTGGTGTTTCCAGCAGACAGGTTGAGAGTACATGTAGCATGCTGATATTGCCAGACGTGCCTGTGAGTAACCCACAGTTACATGTGGGGGACTGCAAACACTGCAACCTGTAGGTACATGCAAGTACACCATAGGGGGGAACCAGGGAATCACAACCAACATGGTGCTACAGATGTAACCGAGACACATACCATGAACACATCACAATGCATGCTGCACCTGAACTACATGGTATGACCGGTGCATGTCGACAGTACACAACCTATGTCACATACACATCTCTCAGTATTCACACACAACCACTGCAACATACACATCCCTCACTATGCATACACAGGTAATATTACATACACCTCTCACTATTCTGTTCACCCTGTGCATCAGAATATTTGAGCATATCCCTGCACTGATGGTGTGGATGCAGGGATGCAGCACAGGCTTCATCATATGCACAGGGTGATATGTTTGCCAGGGGCATAGGCTGCACCAATGGATGACATCATGTGTGTGTAAGGACCGGTGATTTGATTGGACATGTCTGTTCAGAATGCATGTGGATGTAGTGGAGCCCTACAGTTGTGTTTGCTGTGTGCATGTATGTGTGTACACAGTTCTGCCATTTGTGTGGCCTACACGGGGTGTAATTGACAGCCCCAGATTCTACAGACCAGGTTGTACAGCTCACTGTGTCTTCCATGGCCACATGACCTGTGCCTGCCTGGGGTTGCACGGGCACTACCAGGTGGAGGTACAGAGTGGCTACTGTCCGACGACACATGTTCGCTGAAACCGTGTCCCCACTGAGAACATCCAGGGCCACATCCACGTGGCCTGCTGTGTCCTGGTGTGGACAGCGCAGCACCAGCTGCACTGCTACTGCTACCAGCACTATGGGAGCGAGCATGTGAGGTGGCATGCTCACGTCGACCTACACTAGGTGGTGTTGCTGGTCTACGTCCACGTGGCCTACACCTCACTCCTACCAGATGTTCCAGCACAGACAGCTCATGCTCGTGGATTGCCATGCCACGGTCAAGGATTCCGACCATGTCACCCAATCACCTATCCAGAACATCAGCAATCTGTTGTTGAGCATTTGCCAATGCCTGGATGTTGTCATTTAGGGTATGGATAGCAGCCCTCTGCAGCCTCTGCCCTTCTCTGTTCTGCCATTCAGCACGTGCCTGTGCCACCATTACAGTCTGGAACATGCATCTGGTGATACCAGCTGCTGCACTCTGTCCTGCAGGTGCATGTCTGCCAGTGGTCCTCCTACGAGCAGCACTGGCCACATGCCTGTGTGGCACATCTGCAGTCATTACACTGACACCATGGTGTGTAGACACACCTTCTGTAGCCACCACATGTTCCTGTTCCATGCTAACAGACGCTGACTGTCCTTCCTCTATGGCCACTGCTGATGCGGTATGTGTTGACAGCAGAACTGTATGCGGGGAAGAGGGGGACATAGCTGGGATGTTAACCACTGGCACAGATTCAGCCCCTGACAACCCTGCCTGTACCTCATGCATATGTTCATCACCGCTAGTATCTGTGGAGACACTAACATCACATGGACCGCAGGAGGGTAACGCACCTACATCACCTGTGAATGCAAAGAAATACTGTAAAGTACAATAGACACACAGACACACAGACACACAGACACAGACACACAGACACACACACAGACACACCATGCATGTGATTTGACAGATGGCATGCAGCATGCCTGTGATACAGCAGAGGGCATGCAGCTCAGACATTAATAGTGTTAGTAAGCATTCCTCCCTGGGGTGCACACTACAGCAAGCAGGTGTCATATCAGTATGCATGCAGTTCACACAATCATGGTAGTATGCATGCATCCCTGTGATACACCATGTGGCCCAGAACAGGATAACAGTACACATGGCTGATGTGACCTTGACATGTAATCGGTTGACATGTGCATTAACATGCATACATGTCTGACACAATGGCGTCCTGACATATGTACAGCATCATAATGGGCTTCACGTTGCAGTGTTGTCTGTATGCCCTACAGATAGAATGCATGTTTAGCAAATGTGTATGAGTATGGGAGGGTAGTGTGAGCTGTCTACATTGCTATACAGTGTGAAGTACAGACACTGTGCCATTGCATGGCATCATGAGGCATCTATATTGCTGTAGAATGCATAATATGTACACATTGCATAGCCATAACTGCATGCTATGACACAGTCATGATGTTCAACAGATCGTATATGGTAGACTTCAGTGACACCTCCAGTAGCTGTGCACAGGCTTATAGGATGTCCAGTGTACCACATCAACTGTATAATTGGTCAACTAAGGCTATAATTGGACCATGTGTGGACAATGTGCAACAGGGTGTATACACATCCCATGTACTGTGTGGCTACATGTCTCTGTCCATCCCCCATGGCCATGTGTGCACATGTGTTGGCCAAATGTGTGTGATATCCATCTATCTCACATGTCTGTGTTGTCCCATATGACATACACCCATAGATGTTAGATATTTCACAATCCACAGGGCTATGCAGACAATGGGTTGTATGTTTGGTATGTGGGATATAGGTCAGGCGATAGTGTGACAATATTGCAGACAGAACACTACGTGTCTGGGACATGTCAGGTGGCACATCACAATGTGTGCACCCAATGCAGGGGCATATGACACAATGGTGACACCTGTGGGCTGCCCTTATCACAGCTCACTGTGTGGTACTGTGTGAGTACCACACATGTTGTTCCAATGCATACTACATATGCCTCCATTGTAGAACACCTCCACTGTTGTATGCACAGCTGACCACACATGTTGCAATGGCAAGTACTGTGGTTTCAAGTCGGTGTATCATTTTGTTTGTATATATTGCACATGGGTGGCCTGTGTGAATGATGGGTGATGTGACCTGTATATGGTGACTGGAACAAACCTCAAGTGTGCAAGTGTTAACTGGCCACATGGCAAATAGTTCTACACTGTAACATGCCTGATACTGATGACAGTCTCACCTGCAATGGACTCATGTCTGTGTGGCATGCCAGAGGTACCTGTATAGGGGTGACACAGCAGTATGAACATTATCCATGACTGTATGACAGCCACAGGTTGCACTGTGCATGTTAACACATTCACCTGTGTGATAGCATATAGTATGCACATGTGTGCATACACAGAGTAGCATACTGTAGTATGCAGCATGTGTGTCCACATACCTTGCATATGTTGTTACTTCACATAATGTACAGTGACACATGCAACTAAATAGGATATAATAGCCATATGTGCAGTACTGACTTACCAGGCAACTCCAGGCTCATTGGTTGGGAGACACCCACCTCCACGATGGCAGCTAGTGTTTGTGGATGCTGTTCCCTGGGTGTCCCCAGCCTGGCCAGTAGCTCCTTGGTGTGTGTGAGTGGGGGCTGGGTTGGCGGCCCACCACCTGTACCACCTTGTTCCCTGGCAATTGCAGTGGCATGCTGTTTTGCATGTTGTATCAAGTCCGCGCAGTGTCTGCGCACCTGCTGGTAGGTGCGCTTATGGCCACCCACATCATTCACCCTCCTGCGTAGATCCTGCCACAGGTCATCCCACTGCTGGGCATGCTGTGGCACATGGCTGAACAACAAGTCATAGTTCTCAGGGAGCTGTGGGATGAGGACATCATCCTCCTGGCGGCTGTATGCTGGAAGGTGTGTACGGGGCATTATCTGTAAGGCATAATGATGGTGACAGGTCACAGTTTCAGAGATGTACAGAGATACTGCTGCACATACATTTCTATGACATCTACTACATCTGCACAGTTATCTTTGCAAAGCATCATGACACTGACATGACTGACATGTTAGTGTCACACACATGTCACACCCATTATGCATTGGATATCATCACCATATATGTGTGTCACCTCATTACAGTGTTCATACTCCATGTGAATGCTGTCTTGCTGTGGGCATGTCTATTTGCCTGCACTTGTGTTCTTACCTATCTGCACATGCCTGGATGTGTCCACGGCAATGCTGTTGACCTTGATGCTGTGTATATGTCACATATCAACACAGTCACAGTCGTAATGGACTTGAGCAGTGACAATGCACACATACGCATGGACACCTGTACATGCATGTGTTTTGCCATATACATCGACACAGCACTGTACAACTGTTCAACATCCTGCCATGGATCTCCTGTGTTGCACATGTGATAGACATGGGACAATGGCTAGTCAGATGTCATTTGCAGGGATGGTTATCAACCATAGCATGTGCGGGCATGGTTTCCAAGCTGTAACAGACAGCCATTATGCCACCGCAAGGTGCATCAGTGCCACATTACTGATCCAGTCAGTTGATAGTACATCTACCATGCGGCCATCACACCATGTATGACTGGGATGACATGTGCAGCTTTGATGGACAGGGTTGCATGGTATGGTTGGAGTATGTCACATATATGGCACAGGGATCTGTCCAGCCTGTGGCGATCCTAGTATTAGGACGGTGGCTGTCCATGACATATGTCTTACAGATCAGGATATGGATATGTAGCATGTCGATCATCATGGTGTAGCAAATGTCTTTCTACAAGGTAGACAGCATGCTGCATAGTGTAGGTGAGGATTGTGAAGATTGATATCGCCAATCCACGCATGGCCATTATCCCTTAAAGGTGGTATGTGATCTAATATTGGTCACCACAGTGCTGTATATGCCTTTCCAGTGATCTCAGTGGTCATGGTTGGCACCCTGACATGATATGGGTACCTCATATGACTACCTAAGGGGCCTGGAGATGTCACCAAGTCAGGGGGTGCACCGCACAGCACCATCCCTTACACAGTGTCCATAATGTTGACCACAGCCTAGGTAGTTGTTAATGGGTACAGGGATGTTCACCTAGTGGTGACAATGCTGGTATCATCCATCAGACTGCGCACATATGTCACATACCTCACCCACACAGCCCATTTTGTATGTTGTTCACAACATTGACACAGCTATACTCATAGGTCATGGCCATTCACAGCCTTACATTCACAGATGCCTAACATTTGTCTGTGTGGTATGGGCTACAATGAGGGTGGAGTACAACACATTAACCCTGTTCTACTGTAGCTGGCACTGGTGTGATGTGCACATGTCACTCCTGCACCTTTTGTAGGTGTGCGTCGGTCAACAGGCCACTGGTGGAACACTCCTGTGACATACTAAGGTATTTGTAATCAAATATCCATGCTGTCTTGTACATCTGTACTGCTAACATCTACACTGATAATGGTTCATGGACATGCACACCATACTTAGCAGGGTTATAGTGCGGTGCCACCCATAATGACTGTCATCACCACTTGTGGGTTGATATTATCCAACACCCTATCTGTATTGTATGGTCATGCTAGGCACTTGTTCAGAACTTGTGAGCATGTCATGAGCTACTGATTAATATAGCACCCATTCCACACCATTTCCCACAGGTACACTGGCTGTCCTACACTTCCCAGCTTGCTTATGGTACAACAGCTGTTGTATACACGTAACGCACATATCCTGTGGGACATGGTTGTATATACAGGCATGTCCAACTGTCACGTACCAGTGCTACTGCCTGTCTATATGATGGATATGTTGTACATGTGGCAATAGAGCAATTGTCTCATGTACACATTCAATGCTCACCTCCCAATATACAACACTACAGCCTGTGGGGGATGCACTTCTGCAGCCGTGCTGGGGGCATAGCTCTCAAGTGTACCTCATTACGAGGAACGTACCTCATTTGGGGTCTTAAAAAGTGCATGTTCCTCAAGGTTCCAAAGTGAAAGGGTCTATCACACATTCATTGTTGGAAATTGTTTAACTGCTAGCCATGGATAAATAGATGGGAATCATATTAATTCATTAGAATATCTTTTTTATACATAAAACCAGCCTATTTTAGCCATCATATGCCCTTCCTAGTTGAAGCTGTTAGTAAGCCAGTAGTAAGTGTTCCACATTTTGCCCATTTGTCACACATTATGAGGGCTAATGTTCCTCATTTTGGGGACAGGAGGTTGACAGCTATGGCTGGGGGTAATGCTGTCACCAACCCTGACTGCACCTGACAGTCATGTGGGGATGTGTAACATTTGCAACACACCCCACCTATCACATAGTCTCACATGATCTCCACCACAGGCCACACCTACGAGGACAACTTGTGCAGCACGTCTCCTTACTCTGTGTATGCACCAGAGGTGGCCCCCATCATGGAAAACAACATCACCAACTTATAGCCCATAGACTCATGTGTGCCCATCACATACAGCCAATAGGGAGTTATAACATTCATAACACACTAGTCATAGGTGACTCTGTAGGGAGTCACACTGCAGTTCCACACAGCAGGCTACACAAGGCGATAGTCGCTTACATCTTGCTGTCGGGTAACTGGTTCTGCAACATAACCTATGCACCCATGCCACACCTCACCAGGTACGATGTGACTGTCATTCTCCATGTTAGTGTGACTGCCCTGAGATGCCACTTCACAGACTACGTGTGCAGGGACATGCAATAGCTCACCAGTCTTATAGCCCTGAGGGTGTGGGCCAAGCTCTCGGGAGCATTATGCATTCGTCCGGATACGATACCACTGTACAATGACCGACTGTGTCACTTCAACAGTTGCCTATGCTCCTATTGTCATTCCACAGGCATCTGGTATCTGTCCGCTTTGACTGACCTGGTCAAACACAATGCTGTGGCACAGATGACTTGCACCTGTCAGCCCTTGGAGTACAGCTCACATGTAAGGCTCTTGCTGCTTCTATACTGCCTGTCTTGCACAGTTTCAGGTGTTCTACATACCTTGTTATCGTTATGGAGTTTCATCTCTATCTCTCTCACAGTGTTTCAACTGGTATTCGGTATGAGCAAAAGGTTTGAATGTCTGGCAAGTCATCCTTATATACGTCGATACCCATAACATGTGGTTTCATCCTGCCAATTGGTGTTCCTGAGTGACTAATTACTTGCATATCAGCTGTGCAGTTACTCCATTCGCCAATTACGCGGCAACAGTGGGGTATAATTGAATTCTCCACTTGGGCGTTGCCTATTTGCCCTACCTTTGGGGAGACGGTCTGTATTGTGTTTTATGTGTAATTACAACTGCTATGCATGGAGACAAGTATACTTTTGATTCATGTCCCCGTGGATTGTGTGTGACAGCTAGAGTATGTGGTTCAACATGTGGGTGTACCTGTCATCCCAATGTCTGATAATGGACTATTGCAAACAAAACCTGTAACATGGCTGTTTTTTTCCATTATACAACGCCTGCAATTTTGCATGACGCCTTTAATTGTGTCTCTCACATGGTATGTTGAGGTTTTTGCAGATGTAATTGACTGACTGGATGTTTGTGCTGCTATTACAGTCTGTATTGCTTTAGTTTCTAGTGTGGGGGATGTCGGTGGGTGTACGTAGCATATACAGGTTTGTGGGGCTTGCATTTCTACATATTCCATATATATGTGTGTGGGCTCCGTCCCTAATAAGAGAGCTAACAGTTAGTAGACTTATGTTATGGGATTGCACATTGGGCCGTTGTTAATTGGTTTCTATATCATCTGCAGGTGAGCTTGCTACTTATATACCTCCGGAATTGCAGCGATATATCAAGGGATATGTGTAAGTGACAGCTATCCCTTGTATTTCTGACCCAGATATTTGCAGTCATTGCAGTTGTGTTGGTAAAAGAACCCGTTTGCCATGGGTTGCCACCTTTTCATATGGTCATTGTTGGACACTTGCGGGACACACAGCGGTGTTTACAGGCCAACACATAGCCATGGTCAGTACACAGGTTAGCACATACTTTTATCCTCAATACATACCTATTGTTGTGGGACTTTGGCTACTTATCATATTGCATGTAACATTTACGTTTCTTACATACAGGCATAACTATTAAATACGACTATTACATTATATATGGGACATATTAATGTCCTATAATCTTGGACATTTGCCCTTTGTACTGTTTTATGTCAGGACACACCTGCCCAGGGTGGGGCTGTCCCTCCTACTGTGGGACAGGTGGTAACCGTATGCCTACAGCTAGCTATACCCACACCTACCGTACTGATCTACCTCTGACTTGGCACTAAGACACATGTTGCGGACACACACACACATTACAGTCACACGGAGATGCACACAGCACCCTTGACACACACATACACAGACTACAGCACTCACAAACACAGTTTAACACAGTACCTATGTGGACCGCAACACCGGCAGCAGTGACTAAATGTTCCTTCATATCATCATACTATTACTCGCAGCTGTACTGTTCTGGTACTGTGTTCTATCGGTTTTTCAGCCTCGTGGTTATGCATGTCGGTATGTTACACATTCCATAGTTGGCGGTATCCTATTTATTTGTACCTCCAAGGTGTTATGAATGGCATTGACCTATCTATATATATTTGCAGATATCGCTGAATCCATCTATATCAACATATATCACTCTATTGCCCTTTCTATCTGTATTATATATATGCACATGTGTACATATATATATATATATATCTACATATATATATATATATATATATATATATATATATATATATATATATATATATATATATATATATATATATATATATATATATCTCTCTCTGGCGGGGAACGTGACAGGCACACAGCACCACCATATGCTGTAAGGCTCATGTACTGTTCAGGTCTTGACATTCCGTGTTTGACTAGCTGTTGTGTGTACAATGTTTGAGGGCTGCCTATGTAGGGGTCACACATTGGGCCACCTATACATTACAATTTACAGGTGGTCATGTTTGCGTGCCATCCATTTTACTGTGTGTGCAGGTGGAGAGGTGTCAGTCCATAGGGGCCTACACTGTCAGAGTATGTGCTATATGTTCCCTCTTTGCCAAGGCGTAGGCATATTGGGCATGCCTCCGTCTGCCTACTGGGGCTGGCACAGTGTGTTCATGGTCTGAATTCCTCTGTGCCTGAAATGGCCTTGGCAATTGCGGTGGGCTATGAGGGCCTTCACCATTTTGTCCCTGCTGCAGCTGCTTCCACAGGATCATATTATGTAGCATGGCACATACTATGACGATGTGGGCACACGTGCCTGGAGAGTACTGCAAGGCTCCACCAGATGTATCCAAGCACCAGAACCGTGATTTCAGCATCCCGAACACATGCTCTATGATGATTCTGGTTTGTGCATGTGCCTCATTATGGTGTTCTTGCATGGGTGTGTGTGCATTTCTGATGGGAGTCATCATCCACGGCTCCAGTGCATAGCCAGCATCCCCCACAAGATGGCCATGTGGGATGTCCCCCCTGACAAATACCTGATACAGCTGTGAGGCATGCCAGATATGGGAGTCATGGTAGCTTCCAGGGCTGCCAGCACACACACATCCATGATAATGCCCTGGGCATTGCACACGACCTGGTAGTTGATGGAGTCGAATCCCTTGCGGTTTATGTAGTGCCTACCATGTTCACCGGGTGGTGACTTGATTTTTATGTGCGTGCAGTCTATTGCACCCAGTACCTCTGGGTAGTGTGCCACACGGTGGAAGTGGCGCATATTGCTGGCCAACTCCTCCTGAGTTCGGGGGAAGTATATCTGCTCATTGGCATGTGGTAACATGGCATCCAGGAACTGATGTAGTACCCTGGATGCTGATGCCTGTGAGATGCCCATTATATCTCCAGTTGGCCTTTGAAAGTACCTGTGGCCAGTATTCACAGGCTTACACATACCTTCGTGTCCACTGGGATGGGTTCCCCTCTGTTGTTTCTGGTTCTCAGGCATGGCCAGCACAGCTCCACTATTTGCTGTAAGATGTCCCTGTCCACCCTGTAACGCTCTACTATCTCCAGGTCATGTAGCCCCTGGTAGGTTACCCTTGGTCTGAACACTCTCCTTCTCCTCCGAGGCCTGCGGTGGTTGTCGGCATCATCCTCCACAACACCGTCAGTCTCTAACACATGCTGATGAATCACAGCTATGGCAGCTCCCAACATGTACATTTTAAAAGTTCCCCGTGTGTTTACACCTATGGTGCAGTGTTTGGGAATACACAGGTGTGTGTAGGGTGCTTTCACACTTTATACTATTGTGCTGTGAACACCGATGATGTCATAGGGTGTGTATGTACGATCGTAGCTACAGGGTATCTTATGTGTTTTACTGCCGGAACTACTATTGTGGTGCCTTTGGTGTTGAATTACATTTGGTTGCCGTGGATTACCTCTTGACCTTCCCTTTACATTTCTGCACGTTGCACCTACCATTTTCTGGCATGCATCCAGCAGCCTACTTTCATTTGTACTTTCCTGGACCTGGTGTATCTTGCGTTATGTGTTTTACTGCTGGTCTGCTGTCGGTTTGCTTTGCTCTTCTGTGTAAGGTCTCCTATCTTTGCAATCCAATACCTCCCCTCCTTTCTTTGCATTCCAATGCCTCCCTTATCCTGTTTTGCAGGTTTCTGCAAGCAGACTTGTCAGCTGCCATCGATTGGCCATCGTGAGTTGATTGGTGTTGATTGCTCATTAGTACTCCAATTACCCTACTTCAGCATTTCCTTCTTTTCTTCCCCTGACCTTCCTGTTTGTGCTATTATTATTGGTGCGTGTGTCCGATTACTGGGTTTCGGGCACGTTTTCATCCCCATACACATGCGCTTTTGAGCACCATGTGTGCTCTCAGCTAAACGATTCTATACCTTCCTCCCCACCCCTGTCCTGCAGCTTTGCTTAGCAACGGACAGGCCAGATTTGCATTGCTCCAATGTGCTTACTGCTATGGTGGCACACCCCTCTGCTGATGTTATGTATCTCCTCTGAGCCACTCCTCGGTGTTATACCGCTGCGCCATATGGTACAACCTTCATCCAGCGGGACATTTGCGATTCAGTATTATCTGCCTCATTTGCATGGCATTGACTACTAATTCATAGTTACCGTGCTGGATACTATCGCAGGCCCTTAGCAACCCTTGCACCTTGGTTGTGGTGTTCCATGCCTACCATTGTGTATTATGCTGTAAACCTGATTTCTATTACGTTGTGATTTTATGACATTTTTATATTATTTCTTCATGTTACAGTTTCCGCACACGTGCCCTGTGATTGTGCTGTGTGTTACTGTGGACATGACATTAAATGTTGTTTTTTACATGTTGTGCATCTTTTCTTATGCCATTGGCTGTGTATTTTGCCATTGGCATATGTTAACTTTGTGATACATGGGTCTGGCCCGCTTCCATAGCTCCGATGTTCTGTTTGGGAAAATGTAAACCGTGTTTTTTGGTTTACATTTCCGTGGGCTTACGCTACACCTGCACCACTTCATGAATCACTATATACCTTCATTTGCATGGTGCGACACTGCACATGGGGTGAATAGCATACCTAAGCCGAGGACTGCGCAGTTCTGGCATACGCCAGTAGTGCACGTGGAATTGGATCATACCTGAATCGCTCAATGTCCATATTTGGCATTATACCGCCTACGCTATGCCTGCACCTGGCGCAAGCTTCATGAATCCCGGGGCAAGTCTATAAAGATTAACAGACATGAATTTCTCACCTTGTTTGTGGTGGGGAGCTCTAGCCTGAGAAAGTCCATCTTGTTGTCTAATGAGCATTCCTTTGCTAACAGAATTGACGTAAGTGCACACCTGTGAGGGTTTGTTTTCAATTCATTGTTAGACATTAATTTTGTTTGCACTGAATTCTTCTGCATTTCTACATACAAAGACTGTGAAGTACATTTAGTCCAATCTACAAACCTAGTGACATTAATGTCAAACTGAAGCCTGCTAATCAAAGATTCATTAAAGCATTATAGAAATTCTTTTTGAAAGTTAACATGCTTTTTTGTGTTGCCCATATAGTGAGAAACCATTGTGATTGAAAGTGCACAATTTGTAAAATATCTTGACCTGTTAATTTTAATCTGTTTGACACAATTTCTATACCAATTGATTTTAATCCCCCTAAACCTGTTCCCATTCCCCTAAAAGCATATTGTGCCATGCACTTCATTTTCTACAGAAGTAATGTCAGGAGGAAATCAGATATTAAAGTGTATTACAAGGGAATACCTACAAATCGCAGCTGATTCTCTGGCCTACTCAGTATCCATCTTGATTAACCGATCTCTGTCAGAAAGTTACGTTCCAATACTATGGAAAGTATCACATATAATTCCCCTCCACAAAGGTGGACCCTCCACAGAACTAACCAATTACCACCCCCCAGCTATTCTCTCTCCACTCTTCAAAATACTAGAGAGATTCATGCACTCTCAGGTCTCAGACTACCTCCTTACTAACAACCTCCTTTCCAGTACTCAGCATGGTTTCCGACCAAACCATAGCACCACCACTGCCTTACTCTCCTTTACTAACACTATCCTTCAGCATAAAAACAATGGCTATCTCTCCTCTGCTACTTTCCTAGACCTATCTAAAGCATTTGACATGGTCCCATACAAAGAATTTATCTCTGTCCTCAATAACCTATCCTTCTCACAATCAGTCACCAACTGGTTTCAGAGTTACCTGTCTGAATGCCAACAGTCCGTTGTATGGCAGAATGACATATCTCCACAACTACCTGTCTCCATAGGAGTTCCCCAAGGATCCATTCTTGGACCCCTACTCTTCTCTGTTTACACCAATAATCTAGCCTCTGCCACCAAACATGGCACACTCATACAATACGCAGATGACTCAACCATCATCTGCTCAGCCCAGTCCCTACCCAAACTGCAAAAAGTCACACAGGAAGCCTTTTCCTCTGTTGAAACTTGGTTATCCGATGCCCAATTAATACTCAATCCAAACAAAACTAAACTACTCATCTTCCAACCCACCAAACATACTCAAAACAGCTCTCACTTTAACATCACAGCAAAAGACAGCACCGCTATATACCCAATTAAACACACCAAATTGCTAGGAGTGGAAATAGACAATAAACTAAAATTTGACATTCACATATCCATGACCATAAAAAAGTCCACAAAAAACTAGGAGCATTATACAGAAATAAGCAACTTCTCACAAAAGCAACAAAGATTTCAATAGCAAATTCCCACCTTATCTCCACCTACTTTATGCCTCTCCAATATATACCAACCTAAGGTAATGTGATTTAAACAAGCTAGAGACCTGCTACAACAAAATCGCCAAATTCACCACAGGGACATCCTACCGTAGTTACCACTGTCTCTCACTTGCTGAACTGGGCTGGCTTGAACTCTCTCACCTCCTTCAATGGTATCAACTCTCACTCGCCCACAAACTAGTAAACTATCCACTAAATGTCCCATCCTTCCAGAATCTACTCCAACCCTATTGCACCACCAGACCACTAAGATCAAGCAACAAAAATCACTTGCTGATAACTCTGCTGGTGAAGCACTATTCTCTTGCACCATAGCCAAATTATGGAACTCCCTCCCACCCACAATTACCTCTGTACCATCATGCACCCACTTCAAAACTTTACTAAAAGTGCACCTAAAAACATGCTGGCTATGCCCTTGCAACTCCCACTCTAATATCACCCACCCCATCCAACCACTACCTTTCTTTCCAATCCACCAACTACCTTGATAATAGCAAGCTCAGATGCTCATAAGCCTAGTGTTTATTATACAGCAGGAACTTCTTATTGTAACATTTGTTAATGTCTGTTATGTACTTCACAGATAAAGATTCTAGTTGTTTACTGATGTACTATGTTCTTCATCTGTAAATATGTTGTAAGTAATTGCTATGTTAAATTGTTAATCGCTATGTAATCCAATGTAACTACTGTCCATTTATTTTAACTGTGGAGCTTTTCTCCCCGGGCCTCTGCTGAAAATGAACCTACGTCCAGTCGGACACTCCCGGTCAACAAATGTAAATAAATAAATAAATAAATTACTGTTTTTTGGTAGTTTTGTCCCTCTACCGTACATCTTGATGGCACCCTGATTACTTGATCAAACTTAGCTGCGGGATAATTATTAAAAGTTCTGATAATAAAAAGGCAAGATTGTCTCCCAATAATTACTGAATCATTGCTACAGACCAGTATGTTTCCCTCCTGTAGCTCTATTTTGGCCCCTTCTGCATCACTGCTTACACAGTCAGTGTAAAATTGAAAGAGTGTCCTTTCTCCTTGCAGTATGCAGTATATTATAGCAGTATTGCTTTGTAAAGATACATTTGCTTTACTTTGTGAGAATTGAACATATACTTGACCTCTGTTTGGTTTCCAGACTGTGACACTGGTGTCTAAGGAAATGTTTCCAGTGCGACAGTCTGTCCCTCTGGACCAGAACAGTTACCTGGGTTCTAGTCATGATGTCTTTTCCCCACCACAAACTTATATTAGTAATATTAGTCTCCTGGAGTCTCTGCTATTTTTGGTACTATTATACAATTACAAAAAATTGTAAAAATACTAAATAGATATTGGTTTAACTAACACATGCATGAATTTACAATTTTTTACATAATTATTTTCATTTGCTGTTGTCTGCCTTTTACTCTTCTGTATTCCAAACAGGTGCACTTTAGGCAGATTCATTTTCATTTTCCTGAAAAGAAAATACATGCATGCCCCTTTTGTGACTTTCTTCACTGCTTTTAACTACTGTCATTTGATTCCTATGCACTAGGACTGTTCTATTTTTCTTTTTACATTTTATTTTGTACACTAGTGGGCCTATTTGTTCTACTACATTAAAGGGTCCCTAACAATTGCTATCCCAAGGTCCTTCCATCTGGAACATTTTTACTATTACCTTTGTTCCACAGGGAAGGTTTTCTTCCAGCGGTAATATTGGGACCTTTCTCCATAGATGGAAAGCTTGCTCTCTTGCATTGCAATTGCATATTTTTGTAAGCTGTTTTAATCATTACTAATGCTTACTGATTTTTAACACAGGTTCTGCCATCCGGTGTGTCAGGATCAAAAGGTTAACTGTAGTGGCATTTTTCTCCTTGTCATAATTTCATAAAGAGATATTCCTGTCTTACTGTTGGGCGTTGCCCTTATGGCCATAAGAATGCCTGGTAAGTATTGCATGAATGTGTTTTCCTTTTCAAGACATGCTTTTTTGAAACATTCCTTGAGTGTATGATTCATTCATTCTCCAATTCCATTTAGCTGTGGATGATAAGGCACATGACGTAACATAACAAACCATGACATCTATTACATAACTAGCCTATCAAGGCGCTTATTTTATGGATGTGCAATAGCTAAGTGCAATACTAAGGTAGCTCACCTACACTCTGAAGGACTATAAAGTGCAATATACAAACTGTGCAATAATTCAATCTAATCATAGATATGCTGCTATTGTTTCAATTTTACTTTGACAATATTACATTCATATTGTTCCTAGACTTCCTTGTTGCATGTTCTAGGATGGGTGTGGGTCACTGCTGTCCTACTTTACTTACTAATTGCTACTTATTAAATTTCTACTGTGATATTTTATTATTTCTTTATCTGTCTATGTGTGCAACTGTTTCCTGCATTGAGAAAGAATTGCAATTTCCTTCAGCTACTCTGCTGTGTAGTTCTGAATGACAAAGTTTTCTTTAACTTTGACTTTGACACAAAATCTTTGCTGAATTCCTAACAGATTGCACATTTGTTTTATTAAATCACTAACAAACTGCAGACCATTGCCCCATTCAATGATTCTTGGCCATCCCCAATGACAGAAATATTTTTCCATAAGGCTTCTGCTGTTGTCTTTGCTGTCATGGTTTTGGTGGGAATTGCCTCTACCCATTTTGAAAAGACATCCACTACTACTAGTAGGTATCTGTAACCTCCCTTTGTTGTTGGCAAAGGAACTGCATAATCTATTTGAACTGCATACCATGGCCCATCTGCTGGCTGTACCCAAAGTAGCTGAGATTTTTTTTACTTTTAATATTTACCTGCAGACAGATTAGACATTCTTCTACAATTAGTGTACAGACCTTTTTTAAACTTGGGTTCCAGTATTTTTCTTTTACAACTGCCCATAGTTTATCAGCTCCTAGATGTCCCAGTATTTGGTGATTTAACTTGACCAACTGCCGTGCCAACTGAAATGGCACATATGGCAACTGTAATCCTTTAGAAGTAGTGTATGCATAATATTCCTTTGGGGGTATTCCTTCTAGCCTGGACTGATCAGTTTCTTCTTTTAAGCCCTGCTGTTTTTGAATATTTATGAGATCTTCCTTGGTTGACTGTTCATCTAGCTCTTGTAAGGCACTCACTTCTGTATCAGTATATACATGCTCTGTAAGTTATTTTCCACTTTGTACTGCTTGCTTATTTAATTAATTAATTAATTTATTTTATTTTACATTTGTTGACCGGGATAGTTCGACTGGATGCATGTCCATTTTCAGCGGAGGCCCGGGGAGAAAAGCTCCAAGAGTAAGCAGATACAGCATTACATAATACCAGCATTACATATTACAAACAGACTATTTACATAGATTACATAAGTAAGCAAGTTAAACAAGTTCCACAGGTTACAGTTAGTCCTGAGCACAAGTCAGGATTAAATTGAATTACACAGTAAACTGGTTAACAGATTTTTACACATTCTAGAGAGAGTTAGCCAGGCTTGATACATTGACATAGCCAGTTAAGTGACAAATGTTGTTTGAGTCTAGTTTTAAATTGACCTAAAGTGGAAAGTAAGGTAATATCAGCTGGAAGAGAGTTCCAGGATCTACTTACAGAGTTTGCAAGGAGAGAATCACCAGCTGTGTTATTAATTTTGCAAGTCTGAATTAGTAGTTTGTTAGAGGATCAAAGTGGTCTAGGATTGTTATAGGGGGTGATAATATTTTTAAGTGCAGGAGTATTGTCCGGATTATAGAGGATTTTATAGGCCATGATCAGTTGGTTATACTGGATTAGGCTGGGTAGTTCAAGCCAACCAAGCTGATTTAGATTGATGCAATGATGCATCCTAAAAGGCAGCCCAGTGGCAAACCTGGCAATGTGGTTGTAGCAAATTGAGAGTTTGTTAAGGACAGTCTTGTTTAAATTCGAGAGTAGAGGGGATGCATACAGAAGGGCTGAAAGAAGGTGAGAGCGAGCTATGGCAATTTTAGCTGGAGGAGTTAGGAAGGCTTTTATTCTGTAAAGTGACCCTAGTGTTTTATTGATGGTTTTGATAGTTTCATAGGTTCATAGGTTCATAGGTTCATACTAGGCTATCTGCCCGAGGGCATTTACAAGCCTAGCCCATCGTTTTGTGGCTTACGCCACCCCTTTAGTATAGGGAACTATACCCATTATTTTGCTGTGCCTCTGTCGAGCAGTGACACTGAGGTAATCCCTGGGGTATATCTGCGATCTCCCATCCATTGGTCAAGATTTCTCTTGAACAAGGCCAGCGAGGTGCTCTGCCTCACATGTACCGGGATTTTGTTCCACAGCATAGGGAGTCTTTGGGTGATGAATCTATCCCTCCAGCACGTCCTATTAATAGCCGTGTCGAGGTTTAAGTCTCCGCCCTTGTGGCTCTGATGGATCTAGATTTTTGAGGTGAAGCATATTCATCAAATCTGGGTTTGACATGGCCTTGTATGTTAGGCAAAGGTCACCTCTGAGCAGCGGTAGCGACTGAATAGAGCTGGAGTTCTTTCAGTCGGGCAGCATAGGATAGATTTTGAGACCCTTTATCCTTTTGGTGAGGAACTTTGTGGCCTCTCCAGCGGCAGCAAGTGTCGGGTCAGATACATTGCGAATGGGGCATTGTACTCAATCATTGGTCTGATGAGTGATGAGTAAAGGGAGACTATAACCTCCCTTGATCTAGATGAGAATCCCTTCATGATAAGGTGGGCAATGTAGAAGGTCTTCCTAACTACTTTAGCTACATGGGTGTCGAATGACAGACTACTATCAACCTGGGTCCCCAGGTCCCTGATAACTTCTTCTGTGCTCAGTGGATTGCCACCTATTTGGTAGCTAGGGGTAACCTTGTTTTTCCCGAAGGGTATGACTATGCATTTTTTGGCATTTAACTTTAGGCCGTGGCTCTGGCACCAGTTATCCATTTCTGTGAGACCCTTCTGAAGGATATCTGTGTCAGATGTGTTTTCTACTATGGCGTTTGCAGTCATCTGCAAACTTTGTCAGCCATAACCCTCCTGTGTTTGCTTGTACTTCGGAAAAGTAGATGCCAAACAAGAGTGGGCCCAGGACTGAGCCCTGTGGGACACCACTTGTGACAGGCTTTGAGTCTGACATGGCGCCAGCAACTCTGACCCTGTGGGTTCTGTCACTCAGCCAGTTTGCAACCCATCTTGTGATGTATGGGTTAACATTTAAGCTGATGAGTTTTTCAATGATACCCGAGTGGGGTATTGTATCAAGGCCTTAGCCAGATCGAGGTAGGCTGTATGGACTGCCTTTCCCTCATCAATGGCTTTGGTGACTGTTTCAAAAGTCAACCAAGTTTAAAAGGCATGATCTGCCTTTGACAAAGCCAAACTTGGATCCAAAGTCTGCAAATTCCCTATGTCTTTATTTATGAGGTCCATTATGATCCTCTCCATGGCTTTGCAGATAAGGCTTGTCAAGCTAATGGGCCGGTAATTTCCAGGGTCGGTGGAGGCACCGCCTTTGTGAAGTGGGACCACAGTTGCAGTGCGCCACTCCTGGGTACGTATCCAGAGGTAAGACTTTGATTAAACAGCTGTCCTAGCTGTGGGTTTAATTCCTCATTGAGTTCGTGGAGCACACAGCCGGGGACACCATCAGGTCCCATGGATGCTGTGTTTTTTGCTTTGGAGAGAGCAGTTCTCACTTGGGCGCTGGAGATGTTTGGAGGGCTGCAATCGTTTGGTATAGATATCTCTCCTTTGGGGAGGGGAGAAGTTTGCACTGAACCTGTCAGCCAGTATGTTGGCAATGTCTGTAGGATCAGTAATCTTCACATCATTTTGAACTAGTTCTGAGCATATCTGGGAGTTTCCTCCTAGGTTTCTAACATAGCTAAAGAAGGCCTTATGATTGTCTTTTGAGTCTTTAGCTATTTTTCTCTCGAAATTTGCTTTGGATGATTTTATGAGAGCTCTTAGTTTTTACTTATAGTGATCAAGGGTGTCTTACCTTTTAAGGATTTTGCTCTATCTTGTAGTAGCTTCCTCCTTTTGTTGTAGAGTTTGTTTATGGCTGGGGTCCACCAGACTGGACGCTTGCCTTTGGTACAAAGAGTCTTTGTTTTGCTTGGGATTGCCTTATCCATGCAGTCCTGCAGGTGCTGGTAGAAGGCATTTGTAAGTGATTCAGCGGCTTGAGTACTGTTTTCCGCCTGCTCGGGGCCTTAAAGGAGACCACACTAGTCTTTAGAAGTGTGAAGTCGGCTTTTACTGTGGTCTAGTTGTTCTATGAATTCCAGGAACTTTTGGGCTAGGGTGTTTGGGCTTGAGTAGTGTTCCCAGTCTATATTTGGGTAATTGAAGTCACGTGATACATTTATCCTCTAGTGTTTTCAGGAAGGCCATGTGAGGTTCTGAGTTTGTGAGGGTGGCCTGTAACATGCTACAATTTGCAGAGCAGTCTTGACCTGGATGGTCTCCGATGCATCACTTGAGGTGTGGGTGTCCTTGATGAATATGGATACTTTCGATTTTGAACGCATGATATGAGGTAAAACCTGATAGCGCTGGTTAACATGTAGGTCAAATTTTAGATTATTGTCTATGATGACACCTAATAGTTTTGTAGATGGGTCAGGGGAGATTATTGTGCCATCATCTGATTTTATGGTAAAGGTGAAAGCAGTAGATCTACGTGTTGGTGAAAATAACAGCATTTTAGTTTTTTTGGGATTTAGGATCAGACAATGTTCAGAAAGCCAGTTTTCTATTGTATTAAAGGTGGTCTGGGTAGCTGACCATAACTCTACTGGAGATGTGGCTGAGCAAATCAGAGTAGAGTCATCAACATATTGAATACAGCTGACTTTTGGGATGACAGTATAAAGGTCGTTAATGAAGATGGAGAACAGCAAGGGCCCTAGTATAGAACCTTGTGGTACTTCAAGGGTGTTAAGTAGAAGGTTAGAGTGTTTGTTCTGCCAGAGGACAGCCTGCTGTCGACCATTCAGGTAGGACTGAAACCATTGGAGGGCTCCAGTGTCTTGACAGAATGCTTGCAGGGTGTGGATTAAAAGTTGGTGATCAACCATATCGAATGCCTTGGAAAGATCCAAAAAGAGGGCTGAGGATATATAATTATTGTTGCGATTATGGTTTATGGTGTTAGTAAAGGCTAGGAGGGTTGAAGTAGTGCTGTGATGAGGACGGAAGCCATGCTGAGTGTCTGCCATAAGGCAATTTTGGATTAGGTGGTGCATGAGTTGTCTATGAATACATTTTTCCATAATCTTTGCAAGTGGAGAGAGTATAGCTATTGGCTTATAATTGGAGAATTCAGTAGAGCTGCCTCCTTTGTGAAGTGGGATTACATAGGATATTTTCCAGATGGTGGGAATTTTAGCTTCTACTATGGTTCGATTGATTAGTATTGAGATGGGGTAAGCAATAGCATCAGCTGATTTTTGTAGGTACTCGGCAGGGAGTTAATCAGTGGAAAGTGTAGTGGGTTTTAATTTTTTGATCAAGGTACGTATAAGTGAAGTGGCGACTGGTTGGAAGCTGAACGCAAGTAGGTTTCTAGGGGTGCTACTTTCAGGACCAGGGGAGCTAGGAGGTAGTTGGCTAGCTAAAGCTTGAATTGTCTCAGTAAAGAATTGGTTAAAACTATCAGAAACATCTTCAGGAGTTTTATCAATAGTAGTAGCAGGGAATGGTGTTGAAGTTTGTCCAGGATGTAGTAGATTATTTAAACCTGCCCAAAACTTCTGAGGGTTATTTTGATTTACTGTCTGTAAATTACAGTAGTATTGTTTTTGTCTTGTAAAATGATTTTTTGTTTTCGTTCCTGGATTGCCTGTATTTAATGTGATCTTAAGGGTCTTTAGAAGAACACCATAAAGCCCATGCTTTGATTCTAAAGTTAATTTTGAGTTTAGACTCTTTAGAAAGCCATGGTGCAGTTTTTGCCTTGGTTCTCTTTGAACAAACAGGTGCATGCAAATCAAGGATCTCAAGGAATTTGTTGTTAAAGTATGCTACTGCTTCATCTAAGGGGAGGTGTTTTAGAATAGACCAATTACATGAGTTTAGTTCTTGTTGGAATTTGGCAGGGTCAAAGTTTTTATTGTTTCTAACCTTTCTGAGTAAGGGTTGTTGGGAATTAATGGTTTTGTGCTTAATTACATATGTGAGAAGGTGATCGCTTAGACCATTAAGAAGGGTACCAGAGGTGTACAGTTGGGGGTGACTGTTTATGAGTACCCAATCGAGTATACTTTCTTTTTGGTTGGGTTTACCTATCCTGGTAGGGGTGGATATGATTTGTGTAAATGCATGCAGGTTAATATGGGTGGTTGGGGATTCTGAGGAACAGGTGCCCCAGTCTATGTTAAAGTCTCCAAGTAGTAGGGTTTCTTGGGGCTAGTGACATGATAGCCAATGCAGGATATCTTCAAATGTAGATATATTGTTACCTGGGGGAATGCACATACAGATGATATTAATGCATTTATTTTTATTAAGTTGCAATTTGGTGGCAAGATTCTCTGAGTTATTAATCTGAAGAGGTTGTATTACATCTATGGTGACATTCAACTCAGATTTATAGAGTACAGCTACCCCACCCCCCTTCCTTGAAGCACAATCCAGCCTGTGTATGTTGTATCCAGGTGGTAACACTTCATTGTCTTTAGTGTTAGGTTTTAACCAGGTTTCAGATAAACAGAGAATCTCAGGGGAGTGGACATCCAGAAGTGCATGCAATTCATGTACCTTGTTATTAATGCTTCTAATATTGAGATGACAGACTAGGAGAGAGTTAGTTGGCCTATTAATTGTAGGTTTGTAGCTTAGATTACAAGTAGAGGGGGTATGTGTATCTGAAGTGAGTGGGCCAGGGTTGGGGTGAATATCACCACCAAGTATTAGGTTGAGTCTATACTTGGTGATGAACTTCAGGAATTTATTAATGTGTCAGCTAACGCATTTAACCTGAAAGTTTCACTTGTTGGTTTCTGATGTGCTTTTACCTTTAAAATGTTGTACTGTCCCTGTTGATTTCACATTGTTATTACTTTATGCATGCCTTTTAATATGTCAGCATGCCATAATGGTTTTCCTGCACTGTCTACAAATCCTCATCTTATTCAAGTGTTGATATGCAGTCTTAAAAAATTTACTAGATAAGCACTGTCTGAGAAGATATTAACAGGACTGTAATGCTTTAATACATACTGCACTGCTTCTAGTTCAGCTCTTTGAGCTGATATATGCCCTGGCAGCTTGATTAGCTCTGAGAACCCAACTTTGGATTTTCTGGAACTGCAGCAAATCCTGTCCAGTATTTACCTTTGTTCCAAAACCACGCTCCATCCACAAAGACAGATGGCTTAAAATGGTCAAAATCAGATGCCAGAAATTGTACGTCAGGTGACATTATTTTTTTCTAAGCCAGTTATGCTGTTTTTCTTCATATCTCATATGATTTGACAAATACTGTTGGTCCTCTGTCTGTTTGCAAAAAAGTTTTCATTCTTAAAAGTGCCATCCATTTTGCAAAAAACTGCTTGACTAATGCCATCTGTTATTTTACACATTTCAAAATTGTCTATCAGAGCTTTTACCACTTGGTGTGGTGTTTATACTACAATGCTGGAAAATACAGTCAAATACTCGGTTTTCTTAATACCCCATGTAAACATATCTACAAGCACTGCACATATGAGGGAAAATACTGGCAGTTAGAAGAACAAGAAAAATAAATGATCAGCAAAGCAAGGCATCCCAGGGTCAGTACAGTTTTTTATTCCTTGACTAGCTAATTTGGCTGATTAACTGACAAATCATGTTTCTGACTGACTGACTTACTGACAAATCATGTATTTTACATTATTTTTATTCTTTAAGCATATAATTTAGGACTGTTTTGATAGAAATAGAAAAGTACTGATTAATACATGTTTTATACAACTTCTAATAGAAGAGCCATTCCTGCTGTTACAATACATCAGTGTGTGTCAGTGTGTGACCCTTGTTTCAGGCTGCTGTGACCTTTCCATTCTATTTTTTCCTAATAAGTAGCTGAGCTAACAATTCTAAAAAACTCACTGCGAAGTCTTATAGCTAGTTTGCATCTGTTGTCTGGCATTTGATTATTAGAGGAATTCTTTTCAATATAAATATTTATTTATATTAATAATTATGCCTTGATCAACATTGCTTGAGATCCTAATACTATAACAGAGTTCCCCCTGAACAGACATGAGAACTCATGTTTGTTGACTTTATTCAGTGAATATTATTGTGTCATTGGTTCAGAGTACTTCATAAACCGTACAATGTCTTTGACCTGACGTGTTTGGTCCTCTGTCAAAACCTGTACTGCTTGCCATCTTACAGATTCAATTCCACACTTGATGACAACAATTACTAGGCTTATACATCCTAAAATGCCAACTATGACCATTATAAGCTGCATTATTTTTCCTCCCCAGCCACTGACAGAACCACTCAGCCAAGTGAACCATGTTTCTTTTCTATTTGTGGCTTTTGAGCAATTTCTCAATTATTTTGAGGTGACTCCTGATTTCAGGTTCATTATCAGGAATATAAATACAATATTCCTTTCCTACCAATCCACAAAATGTAATGCCATGTGGTTCTGTAAGACCATAGTTTTTATGGCAGCAATTTCTGTGGTAACTTTTAATTCCTCTAATAGACCTGCCAGTTTCCTAATTTCCCAAATAGCTTTTCCTGCTCCATAGAATGGAAAAAATGCTGCTCCTGCAAGGACATCATCTTATACATTCATTTTTTTAGTCACTATGTCATTTTAATCTAACATTCCTAATATTAGAATTAGGCAATGCAGGATGTCTAATGGATGGAATTACATGTCCCAAATAACACAATCCAGTCCATTTCTCAGGAAGCCATTTGAAGGCTTTATTACCACATATGTACTATATGCCTGTTTGAATTAGAACCATCCATGTTGTAGCCCAATGTGTAATTGTAGCTTTTTTAAATGTCCAGCAAGTTTCATTACTAAAATGCTCAAAATATTGTTCACTGGCATTTTGGGTAGCATAAATAATACTACAAGGACTTTTCCCAAGAAATGAGTGACTACTTATTCCTTCTCCTCGTAAACAAACATCAGCAATCACATTTGTATGGACAAGCCTCAAGAAAGGATGTGTCTTTGGGAAAGAGTTATTTTTTGGAATCCAGTCATGATTTGTGAGGTTCAACATTTCCAGAAGGGTAAATGGAATAGGTCGTAATGGAATTCCACTGTTTGCATCTTGTGGTATATCAGCACAGATCCAACATTGTTTAGCATTCAAGTTTTCTGAGTACATTTGCAGTGATTTGGTAAAGGTACTGAAGTTTATCTTTCCTTGTATGGATGAGTAAAAATTTGTCTGGATCACGATTAATATTAGGATTGTCATGGTTCGATATTTGCTGGAAGAGAAAAGAATCGTGTTCTTATTAGTTGTATCTAATATTATGTCCCTTTATATCAGTTATTACATTTATAAGTTATTCAGTTTTCTCCCCTCCATTTTAATTGTTTAACATGATCTTTATGAAGCCAACCATTTTTTGGTGGCTGATTTTTATATAGCTGGACTTGTACAGTCACTAAGCCCACTTTGGTAACAATGTAGGGTCCTATCCATTTTGAATCCCATTTACTTGTGTTTCCAGACTGACAGACCATTACAAGATCTCATTGTTCCAATTGTACCTCCCTCAATTCCCAAATCACATTTTGTTTACACAGTTCTAGATTATGGGCTTGTCCAGCTTCCCAGACTCTCCCTTTTGCCCAACTGATTTGGCTGGTCCCATAATTTTGTTTCTTCTAATGCTATCCCATAAGGGATTTCTCCTGCTTGTAAATTCATAGGGTGACCTGTCATTAGTTTATGTGAAGCTAACCCAAATGCCTGAGGAGAATTTCACATCTTAATCAAAATGTTAGGTAAATGTTTTACCCAATGATTCCCTTACTTGGAAATCATTTTCTTTTATCCTTCCTTCAGCGTTCTGTTAGCTCATTTGACTTTCCCAGAACTCTGAGGACAGTAAGGAGTATAACACCTTTGTTTGATTCCCCAAGTTTTACACATTTTTTTGTCACTTTTCCAGTAAAATGAGTCCCTTGATCACTGTGTATTTCTCAGGGTACTCCCCATATTGGAATTATCCTTTCACTTATTATTCTAACTACTGAGTTTGCATCTTCTTTTTTTGTTGGATGAGCTTCCACCCATCCAGTATATTCATCTATCAAAGTAAGTAAGAAACAAAACCCTCCTTGCGCTGGTGGAAGAGGTCCTACAAAATCCATGTGTACCCTTTCCCAGGGTCCCAATGCTTGTGTGAGTCTATATTGTTTTCTCCTATTTCGTTTTCCTACATCATGCATGGCACATGTGACACATCTATCTACATGATTTTGGACGTCTGTTGTCATTCCTTCCTATTTAAATCTAGAACTAACAATTTGTTGTAGTCCTTCCCCTTCCTGGATGACCTAGGAAATTATGATAATAAGTTAACAACATTTTTTCCTTTTTCAGGCTCAGTTGTTTGTACCCTATGTAAAGGACCTTTTTTAAATTCTCCTGGTGCTGACCAAGGTTCTGGAAGTCTAACCCATTTCCATTCACTTCCTTGTACTATTTCAAATTTTTCTATTTTCTCTTTCTTAATGATGTCTGGCTGTTCTCTTGGGATTTTTACTAAGCCTCCTAACTGCTGATTATCTTAATTTGTTTTTGCATTTAAGGTCATATGAGCACCTTGTTCAAATTCTGGACCCCATAACAGCTTCATTTCATCTGTTCCTGTCACTGTTAATCCACATGCAGTAGGTGTTATGATGACACCATCACACTGGATCTGGGTAATTTCACCTACCTCACTTTCCACTCTGTGTTCATACTCTGCACACTGATCTCTACAAAAGTAAGCTGTACAATGTAAAGGTAAAGGATTTAGAGGTAAGTCCATTTGTATTTGGCACTTATTCAAAATATTTTGTACCATTTCCCTTATTTGTTTTTCTTCCAGGTCATTTGCTTCCATGCCCAGTATTGAGGAACATTTTGTATTGGATAAGATTCTTTGGAGTCAAGGGCCCCTTCTTTTGCTAGTTAATCTATGTTTTATTAGCCTGACTGTGTACCTCATTTTTGGTGTGAGCTTTGACCTTATTTATACTCACTGTGTTCTGGCACTCTTTCAATAGTTTGGGTGCCACCCTTAATCCTCCTCCTCATTTTTCCAAGACATTCATGAGAGAGAGTCCCCTTAATAATTCTTCCTGACTCTGACTTCCTACTTCTTTGATTCTACCCAACATGTGTATTCTTCATGTATTTCATTTCCTTCTAACATGTATTAACATGTATTTGGTCTGTAGCACAACTGGAGAGCCCTGAATCATATGGCATGTTACTTCAGTACACCATTCTGCTATGATGGCTTGTTTCTCACATTCCTTTCTCAGCTTGACTCATAGCTCGGGAATAATGACCCAAAACCTGACATTGACATCCTCTCTTTTGTAACACTATGGACATCATAGACCATTGTGTCAAAACTGTATGATGATCTCTTTATCTCTTTCTAGGACACCCAAAGCAGGTGCAGAAATGAGTTCTTCCTTGACCTTAGAGAAAGCTGCTAGTGACTCATCATTCCAGTTGAGAAGCCCATCTCCCTTTTTGTTTCCTTTAAGCATATCAGTCAAGGGTTTTGCTTTTCCTGTATAATCTGGTATCCATTCCCTTGAGAATCCAAAGATTCCTAGGACTTGCCTTAACCCTGTGACGGTAACTGGAATTGGTAACTGTCTGATTAGTTGCTTTTTGTCTTCACTAATGCTTCTTTGTCCTGCTGATACTGTGACTCCCAAGAAGGTAACATTTTTCATAAACTGACTCTTTTTAGGGTACACTTGTAATCCGGATTGTCTTAATTTCTGTTCCTACAAGTATGTCATTCACATATTGAATAATAGAAGGTCTACATTGCAGAGGTTTTACTATTTCCTGCAATACATAATGAAAAACTGTTGGAGCATTATGAAAGCCCTGAGGCATTCTTGTCCAAGTATATTGTTGGCCTTCTACAGTAAAAGCAAATTTCTATTGTGAGTCTTTATCTAGAGTAAGACTGCAGAAACCATTACTCACATCTAATGTGAAGAAAATTTTCATTTTTTCCTGAATATGAGCAATAAGATCAGGCATGCTTCCTACTATTGGCAAAGAATGAGGTATCACCTTATTAAGTTTTCTGTAATCAACAGTAAGACGATAACTTCCATCTGGCTTCTGTACAGGCCAGTATGGACTGTTAGCTGGTGAATTAACTTTTCTCACTACCCCTTGAGCTTCTAAAGCTTTCATAGTATTTAATATTGCATGTTCTGCCTCTTTCTTTACTGGATATTGTTTTATAGGTTTCTTGGGACTGCTTCTTACTTTAAGTATAAAGTCAAGGACTTGTCCACAATCATTCCTATGTTTAGCAAAAATATCCTGATAGCAATAAATTAGCTGATCCACCTCTTGCTTTGGTGTTTTTAATAACTCAACTAAATCATACTGTCCTGGGTTTTTGACACTGTATTTGCATAATGCTTCAGATATGATTAATATTTCATTTAATGGTTCCTTAATCAATTCTCTGTTACACAAATCTATAATGTAACCTCCTTGTTTTAAGATACCATTTCCAATGATGTTTTGTAGATGAGGACCTGATACCCATGCATGCTGGAAGGTGTCTTCCCCTATCTTGGTTTCTACAGGGAAACTTACTTGAGCTTGTGAGATTTTTCCTCCCAACCCTTGCAAGTTTATAGTTGTTGTTCCTGGGAATGTTCTTGTAATAATGATAACTGCAGTTTTTGTATCTATTAAATACATATCTAAGTGGTTTCTTACCCAAATTTGAGCATGTGATGTTAGTGTTCTTTTTCTTTAATTTCATTATGTAAAGCTGTTACTTCATCTGCTGTCTGCCTGTTTGACCCTTTCACACTTTCCTGTAAGTTGGAACATTTTTTTTAAAAAGCTTCTATAGTCCTGTGTCATTATAATGTACACAAAAACTGTTGTAAGAGAGCTGGAATGAATGTTTTCTTAATGAAATCTTTTATTTTGATTTAGTTTTCCCTACTCTGTAAACTAATAAATCAAAGAAGGCAGTTTATAAATAGGACTTCTTTTTTTCCCTTAACTTTTGTTACTTTTGACTAACCCATTAATGAATAACGGGCCAGATTCAGGAAGGCTTACACGGAGTTTAAGAGTAGTGTAAGCCTCCGTGTAAGCCTCCCGATTCAGGAACAGCCCAAACCTCTGTCTAAGAGACAGCTAACACGTCTCTTACACGGACTGGGCGTGGAAATGCTCAGTACCTCATTTGCAGCTGAAAGATATGCAAATGAGGTATCTGAGTGATCCAAGAAGCCCAAACCAGTCTGTGTAATGGACGTGTTAGCTGCAGAAATGTACTCAGCTGACAACTGAGTACATTTCTGCAAAAATGAAAACGGAGCTATGTCAGCTCCAAATAAAGGGTGCATATGTTTCATTAAGCATGCCAATGGCCAAATATGTGGCCATTGGCATGAAAAAGTGTTGCAAAAATATTTTAAACAACTTTTTTTTTTTTCGGGGGATTATGATGTTTAACTGCAGCACACCAGCAAACGGGTGCTATCTAAAACTGAAAACCGAAGCTTATAAGCCCACAATTGTGGGATTTATGTATTACATGGAATGTCAATGGAGGGACTTGCAGACCAAAACAATATGGCCTCCGTTTAGTGGTTGTCAAGGGGAAGCTCCGTGTAAGACATGTAACTAAGCATTACTAGGCAATCCTATGTAAATGAGGGTTACAATACTGAATCACACTTCCACATAGGTAATGAGCACTTCCTGAGTAGTGTAAGAGTTACAGAAGGGGGAGGAACAGAGTAAGAGGTAGGTAGCAAAGGCAGTTATCTTAGTATGAATCTATATACATGCAGATTATTATTATGGGGTTAAATGGCTCACAAGGGCAGTTAGCAGTACTAATCTATGAATCTATGTGACATCACAGGGGGGTGATAGAAATACATGTATCAGATTGGAGGGCAATGTAAGGTGACAGATGACAGACAGACATCAGGGAGAGAGGTGTGTCCCAACAGAACACTAGAAAAGTCTAGAAACAGAGAGTGCACACTATCCCTACACTCCAACTTTCTTGATATATGTGCATGCATGCGTGTGCGTGCGTGTAAGGCAGGTTCAATATGTGGGAGCGTGTTGCAAACCGTTTACAATGGTTTGCGTGGGCATGCACATGTGTAAGGCAGTGTGCGCGCGTTTTAACATGAATCAGCTAAGTTCACACCGTGTAAGGATGTGTGCGTGCGTGTAACACCATGTAGGGATGTGTGCACGCGTGTAAGTAACTGTGAGTGTGCTTAAGCTGGTATGCACATTGCTCCCCCTCAGGAAACAGAGAGGAAAAAGGAAACACCCAGATAACAGGGAAACTGCTAGAGGATACTGCTGGAGTTAATTGGTGGAAACAATTGGAAGCAGGCAATTACACAGGCAGACTAGAAGCCCAACCCAGCACTTAAAACACTGCAAAGAGCAGTGCAGGGTGTTTCTCACAAGAGATACTGCAAGAAAGTAAGCTATCAGAATTGAAAACTGAAAAAAGCTGAACCTAGAGCAGAAATGCTAGGGGCTGCCATAGCTGTTATAATCAGGCATAGGCGAATTGCTGAGGGTGGCGACAATGCAGATGCTGACAGACAACCCAGAGTGAGGAGAAGGAGAAGATTATACAGGCCCAGGGTCACCTACCATGGGTTACATGAGCTGGAGATAGTAGAGCGCTACAGAGTGGACAGAGACCTTCTGCAGCAAATTGTCGAGCTGTGCAGGCCACGCCTCACACACAGAACCAACAGAGGGGAACCCATCCCAGTGGAAACCAAGATATGTGTTGGCCTAAGAATACTAGCAACAGGTACCTTCCAGAGACCAACTGGTGATATGATGGGGATATCACAGGCATCAGCCTCCAGGGTACTGCACCAGTTCCTGGATGCCATGTCAGCACATGTCGGTGATCATGTACATTTCCTCAATGACCGTGAGGTTGTGGCCAGCAATATGCGTCTCTTCCAGCAAATAGCGGGATACCCTGAGGTATTGGGTGCAATAGACTGCACGCACATACGCATCAAAGCACAAGCCAGTGAGCGGGGTAGAGCCTACATGAACCACAAGGGATTCCCCTCCATCAACTGCCAGGTCGTGTGTGATGCCCAGGGCATAATAATGAATGTGTGTGCTGGCTGCCCTGGGAGCTACCACGATTCCCACATCTGGCATCTGACGCAGCTGTACCAATCATTTGTCAGTAGGGACTTCCCACACGGACACCTAGTTGGGGATGCAGGTTACGCACTTGAGCCGTGGCTGATGACACCCATCAGAAATGCACACACACCTGAACAGGAACGCCATAATGAGGCACACGCACAAACACGTAACGTCATAGAGCATGTGTTTGGGCTGCTCAAGTCTCAGTTCCGGTGTCTGGACACATCTGGTGGAGCCTTGCAGTACAATCCAATTACATGTACCCAAATGATCATGATATGTGCTATGCTACATAATATGATCCTGCGGAAACAGCTGCAGAAGGACCAGCATAGGGCTGGGCCAAACATACCCCCACCATTGGCAAGGCCACCACAGGCAGAGGGTGACTCAGAGGAGGAACAACCTGAACTTGCCCCAGTAGGCAGAAGGAGGCGTGCCCAGTATGCCCTGGCCTTGGCAAAGAGGCAACGCATAGCACATACACTTGGTCAGTAGGAACACTGGGACTGATACCTGCTCTGACTCACTCATATAGTAACAGGGATGCCTAACATGACACAACCTGCTTCCAAACATGTACAGGGAGTGTAGTATGTGCATCCGACAGAGGCAGCCCTGCAGCACCACCCGAGGCATGAATGCCATGTGTCAAATAATGTAACACCATGTACCATATGCACACCTGAGGACCCTGACTAACATCCACCCTCACCCATCACAAACCACAAAAACACAAACCCACATTCATAGGTACCACAAGGGATAGGAACCTAGATGTAATGCTACCCAATGCCAGAAGTATAAACAGCAAGATGTGTGCAGTGTAACCGCACACAGTATAGAGGATGTAGATATCAGTGCTGTAATAGACAACTGGGACAAAGCACACACCAGCACCCTAACACTACCAGGTCACACCTCATACAGGCATGTACATGTGCAAAAACATGGAACAAGCTAAAAAACGAGGGTGACTAGCAATAAATGTCATGGATAACCACACCCCCATGTTGGTACCACAACAAGAAGCAACATGGATTAGCCATGGTCAAATACCAATTGCTAAAACTGCCTACTACTAAATAGCTTGCTGCAGACCACTGTCCTAATAGCAGGAACTGCACCAGGCCTATGTTCATAGGTGCATAGGTTCATACTAGGCTATCTGCCCTAGGGCATATATAAGCCTACCACAGAGTTTTGTGGCTTCCGCCACCCCTTCAGTTCTAAGGATAATATGACCATTATGTCACTGTGCCTCTGTCAAGCAGTGACACTGAGGTTGTCCCTGGGGTATACCTGCGATCACCCATCCATTGGTCATGATTTCTCTCGAACAAAGCCAGCGAGGTTCCCAGCCTCACATGTACCAGGATGATGTTCCACAGCATAGGGAGTCTCTCGGTGATGAATCTGTCCCTCCAGCATGCCCTATGAATAGCCGTGTTGAGGTTTAAGTCTCCTGCCCATGTAGATCTGATGGAGTTAGAGGTTTTGAGGTGAAGCATGTTCATTAATTCCGGGTTGTACATGGCCTAGTATGTCAGGCACAGGCCACCTCTGAGCAGATGGTAGGCGACTGAATAGAGCTGGGGTTCCTGCAGTCAGGCAGCATAAGACATACATTTGAGACCTTTTATCCGTCTGGTGAGCAATGTGTGGGTCCTGTCCAATTGCTGCAGGTGTTGGGTCAGAAACATTCCGAATGTGGCATTGTACTCAATCATTGGTCTGATGAGTGATGGGTACAGGGGAACAGTGACCTCCCTTGATCTAGATGTGAATCCCTGCATGATGAGGTGGGCAATGTAGAAGGTCTTCCTAACTACTTTGGCAACGTGAGTGTCAAACGAACGGTTACTGTCAACCTGGGTGGCCAGATCCCTGATAACCTCTCCTGTGCTTAGAGGAGTAACACCTATAAGGGAACTAGGGGTAACCTTGTTCTTCCCAAAGGGTATGACTATGTATTGTTTAGCGTTTAACTGTAGGCCATGGCTCTGGCACCAGTTATCCGTTTCTATGAGACCCATCTGAAGGATGTCTGTGTCAGATGGGTTGTCAACTATGGTTCCCAGTTAGTAGTCATCTGCAAACCTTGTCAGCCATAATCCTCCTGTGTTTGCTTGTACGTCTGAAAAGTAGATGCCGAACAAAAGTGGGCCCAGGACTGAGCCCTGTGGGACACCACTTGTGACAGGCTTTGAGTGTGACATGGCGCCATCAACCTTGACCCTGTGGGTGCTGTCACTTACCAGTTTGTAACCCATCTTGTGATGTATGGGTCTACATTTAAGCTGGTGAGTTTGTCAATGATACCCGAGTGGGGTACTATATCGAAAGCCTTTGCCAGGTCAAGGTAGGCTGTGTGGACTGCTTTGCCCTCGTCAATGGCCTTGGTGATGGTTCTGAGATAGTCAACCAAGTTTAAAAGGCATGATTGCCCTTGACAAAGCCAAACTGTGTTGGATCCAAAGTCTGCAAGTCCCCTATGTCTTCATTCATGAGTTCCATTATGATCCTCTCCATAGCTTTGCAGACCAGGCTTGTCAAGCTGATGGGACGGTAGTGTCCGGGGTTGGTGGAGGCACCACCTTTGTGAAGTGGGACCACCGTTGCCGTACGCCACTCCTTGGGTATGTATCCTGAGGTGAGGCCAAGATTAAACAGCTGCCCTAACTGCGGGTTCAATTCCTCATTGAGTTCGTGGAGCCCACAACCGGGGACACCATCCGGTCCCATGGATGCTGTGTTTCACGCCTTGGATACAGCAGTTCTCACCTGAGCATTTGAGATGTTTGGGGGGCTACAATCCCCTGGTATAGATATCCCTCCCTTTGGGGGGGAGGGGGGGGAGAAATATGCATGGAACCTGTCAGCCACTATGTTGCCAATGTCTGTAGGTTCAGTTATCTTTACATCATTATTAACTAATCCTGAGCATATCTGGGAGTAACCCCCAGGTAACCAACATAGCTAAAAAGGCCTCATGATTGTCTTCTGAGTCCTTAGCGAGTTTTCTCTCAAAATGTGCCCTGGAGGATTGTATGGGAGATCTCAGTTCTTTACGCATAATGAGCAGGGGTGTCTTCCCTTCTACGGAATTTGCTCTATCGTGTAGTAGCACCTTCCTTCTGATGTAGAGCATGTTTATGGCTGGGGTCCACCAGACTGCACGCATGCCTTTGGTACAAAGAGTCTTTGTTTTGTGTGGGATTGCCTGATCCATGCAGTCCTGGAGGTGCTGGTAGAAGGCATGTGTAAGTGATTCAGCGGCTTGGGTAATGGTTTCCGCTGGCTTGGGGGCCTTGAAAGAGACCACACCAGTCTTTAGAAGTGTGAAGTTGGTTTCCGAGAAGTTCTTCACTGTGGTGTTCTTTATCTGGGGTGGGGGCGGGATGTGGACATCCAGTGAGATTAGTTTATGATTTGATCTCACCAATGATGGGTATACTTCTGGTGTTGAACATTGTGACCCCATGTTCATGATGATGTCATCTAGTATGTTGTCTCCTCTTGTGAGGATGGTGACTAGTTGTTCCATGGCATTTGAGGTTATGAACCCTAGGAACCTTTGGCCTAGAGTGTTGGGGCTTGATTAGGGCTTGATTAGTGATCCCAGTCTATATTGGGATAGTTGAAATCACCCAGTATGATGGTGTTTGGAGATACATTTATCCCCTCCAGTGTTTTCAGGAAAGCTGTGTGAGGTTCCTGAGTTTGAGAGGGTGGCCTGTAACCTGCTACAAACTGCCGAGCAGTCTTGCCTATGGTTAATTGCACCTGGATGGTCTCCGATGCATCGTGTGTTGCCACCAACCTTGAGGTGAGGGTGTCCTTGATGAATATGGACACCCACTGTCCTTTCTTGGTGTCGTCTAGATTTTGGGGCCGGAATGCATGATATGAGGTAACACTTGATACTGCTGGGGTGCTGTCAGGAGCCTTGAACCAGGTTACAGTCACAGCACAGACATCAATGTTCCCCATACTGAGAAGGGCTTCGGGTGCGTGCATCTTGAGGTTGAGACGTCTGGCATTGAGCAGCATCACCCTTAGTTCACTTCCTTTCTTGTGTTCTATTGTGGTAGGTTTAGAATCTGAGCCTTGCCTTAAAAAGGCACAATGGGGGTTGCAAGAGCCTGAGCCAAATTCTAGAAGCCCAGGGATGACAGATGCAAGCCATCCCCTGCGAATCAGCGTGGCTTGTCCAGCATGTCATCCCAGGCAGACGGACACTGGATCCCCTTTGAATGACACCATAGATTAAGCCAACTATAACAGCTGATCATCTTGTCTCTGTATTGTGGCAACATTCTTGGTGAAGGTAGGATATTGCTCAAGGTCAGGGTCATACCTGCCTGGGCTACATAAGCACAGAGCTCCTCTATGTCTCTTTTCATGTAGTCCATGGAGGTACATCGCAGGTCGTTCACACCAGCATGGACAATGACTGAGTCATACTTGTACTTGCAGTTGAGTGACCTGAGTGCTTGCATTATGTGGTGGATCCCAGCACCCGATAGGCAGCTTACTGTGACCTTCACCTTACTCAATCTGGTGAGCGGGACGTCAGTGTGTCTGACTATGGAGTCACCTATGATGAGTATGTCTGGCATTGTGTTTGGCCTTAAGGGCTGTGAATGTTTGGCACACTGACTCTGTGGTCTATGTGTTGCATGTGCTGTGCCCTGTGGAGGCAGTTGTTTGGGTGTCTGCTGTGGTGGCCTCTGCTGGTATGGTATATCTGTGATCAGAGCCTCTGAGTATGTTTTTGTGTGTGTATGTGTATGATTTGAAGTTGTGATAGTGCTATGTGAGACTGGGTTTGTGGTGTGCATGTGGTCACCTTCTCCTCCTCTCTGGTCCTGCCAGTCCTATGTTGAGAGAGCTCAGCCTCCAGGTTGGCTATATAGTTGCATCTCTTGCAGGCATTTGTGTTTTGTGGGAGAAGGAGAGGATTGTCTGTGTACATGCATCAATTGTAACATTGCCTCAATATTCCCAGGTTCACCAGCTGAGCAGGAGAGGACACTAGCAACTGATCCCATGACATGCCAGAAGGAATAGACAACGAACTGTTGGAAGACAGGAAGATATCAAGCCCCCCAAACCACATGTCTGATTTGTAGTCTGATTTGTATTCTGTGCTCAGTGGGTTGCTGTCTATGTATTGCTTTGTGTGTACTTTTCTCCTCCCAAAGGGGATGACCACACATCAGTTGCAGTCAGTTTCAGGACATGATTCCGGCACTAGCTATCCATCTTTGTGATGGCATTCTGTAGGATGTGTGTGCTGGCTGATGTATTCACATATGGTGCCTAGGTTGCAGTCATCTGCAAACTTTGTCAGCCACAACCGTCCTATGTTTGCTTTCACATCTGAAAAGTAAATGCCAAATAAGATGGGTCCCAGGACAGATCTTTGTGGGACACCACATGTGACTGGATTTGAATCTGACAAGGCACCTGCAATGTCGACGGCATGGGTTCTGTTTCCTAGCCATTTTGCAAACTATCCTGTGACATATGATTTGATATTTCAGCTGTTGAGCTTGTCTATGATGCCTGAGTGGGGTATTGTGTCAAAGGCCCTAGCCAAGTGCAGGTAGGCTGCGTGGACCGCATAGCTCTCATCAATGGCCCTACTGACAGTATCAAAATAGTCACACATGTGCAAAATGCAGGATCTGCCCTGTACAAAGCTGAACTGGGTGGGATCAAGGGTCTATAGGTCACCAATGTCTCTGTTTAAGAGCTCCATAATGACTCTTTCCATAGCTTTGCAGACAAGGCTGGTTAAGCTTGTGTGGTGGTAGTCCCCGGGGTCTGTGGAGGCATCTCCTTTGCGGAGTGGGACCACTGTTGCTGTACGCCAGTGTTCAGGTACATATCCTGTAGCAATGCTAAGGTTAAATAGCATTTGTATATACGGGTGTAGCTCCTTCTGAGGTTCACATAGCATGCAACTGGGGATACCATCAGGTCCCAATGATGCTGTGTTCTTGTCTTTGCTGAGTGCGGCTCCCACATGGACATCTGAGATGACAGTGAGGTTACATTCAGCTGTGATAACTATCATCTATTGGGGGTGAGGGAGGGGTAAAATTGCACTGAACCTGTCTGCCAGAATGTTGCCAATATCTGTCAGGTCACTGAAATATATGTTGTTGTGTACCAACGCAGAGCATATCTGAGGGTTCCCACCCAGGTGTCTGACATAACTGAAGATGGCAGTGTGGTTATCTCTACCGTCTTTGGAGTTTATGTCTTAAAGTTGACCTCGGATGTCTTTATGAGAGAATGTAGCTTTTTACTAGTGCTGCTCACAGCCGCCTTCCCTTTAGGAGATGTAGCTCTGTCTTGCATTAGTATCCTTCATCTGTTATACAGTCTGTGTATGGCTGGGGTCCACCAGACAGGCCACATTCCCTTGGCGGAGATGGTCATGTTTCTATTAGTGATTGCATGGTCCATGCTATCTCAGAGATGTCTGTAGAAAGTGTCTGTGAAGGAGTCACCATTGTGTGTTGTGGTTTCCACTGGCCCAGTGGGCTTAACGGATACCATCTCAGTCCAAAGAAGTGTGAAGTCAGCTTTTGAGGTGTATGTTACTCTACTCTTTGTATTATACTAGCACTGACACAAGTGTAGACAATTTCCCAGAACCCATCAAACAAAACAGACATGCAAAATGTAACACTTCCATACGAGGGGTAAGCATACTGGATGTGATAATCAGAAATATGTGTACTGGATGCCAAGATGAGAAGTGTATCCCTCACTGGTAAGACCAAACCATAGAGTAAGCACACTGTAGTTACACATCACAACCCCAGTCCCTGGCCAGACTACCACAGTGAAACACATGTATAAAGCATAGCTTGCACCCCTACAAACCAATGTGGAATCCATGAAAAGCCCTGTGCAGGTCCAGAATATGGGACACACTGCAGAACATGTTATCCAGGCATACCAGGAACACAGCCAAGAGTGCTTGGAGTCTGCAATCACAAACAACAAGGCACAATGCCATACACCCAGGCATCTGGCATGCTGGACACCATAAATTACTAAACCATTGAAGAGAATGAGGAAGCTACCACATGATAGATCTAACATGAAAAGTGAAGTAATCAGTGATCACTAGTATGGCAATAAAATGTGTCCACACATACAATCCACTAAGGGCAGGCAAAACAAGTAGAATCTGTGAATCCAGTGGCAATGTGACACCTGTCCCAAGTACACACACAACAACAACTCACCCCAATAAATACAAATGTATGTGATAGACGCAACCAGGTAGCCAAACCGGGGCCTGAGCACCCCCAAATCAGTACTGTCAAAACTAGTCAGGTGGACAAGGTAACCACATACACCACAAACCCAGTCCCACATAGACCTACAACGACTGTAAACCAAACACATAAACACAAAAACATTCCCAGAGGCCCTAATTACAAACACACAACACCAACACAAGCCTCCAAAGCAGACACCCAATAAAACAAACTCCAGACATAGCACATGTAACACATGGTACACAAAGCTGGTGTGCCAAACAGTCACAGGACAGAAGAAGAAACAACATGCCTGATACAGTTGTAATAGGTGACTCCATAGTGAGACATGCTGCTGTCCCAGGGATGGCTTGCACCTGTTACCCATGAGCATCTGGATATTGCCTAAGGCCTTTGCAAACTACAGAGATCCTCCCGTAGGCAAGGCCGAAAGGAGCAACCCACCACCATAGAAAACAAAACTGGAAAGAAACAGAAGGGTAATGCTGATCAATGCCAGATGTGTAAACCTCAATATGCATGCTCCTGAGGCCCTCCCCAGTATGGAGAACATTGATGTCAGTCCAGTGATACACACCTGCTGCAAGCCTTGTGACAGCACACCAGCACTACCAGGTAATACCATATATCATGTGTTATGGCCACAAAACCTGTAACAAAACATAAAAGGAGGGTGAGTATCCATATGCAGCACAGACAGCCATACGTCCAGTTAACTGACAATGCCTATGTCATTGCAGTCCACCCATGTGCAACAACCTGTACGCAAGACTGCTGTACAGTCTGTGGCATGCTACAGACCACACTCTCACACACAGGAACCCCACCCCACTGTCCTGAAGACAGTGGACAGGATGAATGTACCACCAAATACAAAACAAGGTACACACAAATTACCACCTAGGTGGTAAACCATTATGTGTGGAAGGAGTAATCAGGGACCCAGTGACACAAGAGGACAGTCACCTGCCATGTGACAGCCACATCGCCAATCTGTCTAGGAAGACTGTCTATATTGGACACTGTATCATGAAAGGAGTCACATCTACGTCAACAAAGGTCATTGTGCCCCTATACTGTTCCCCTATCAGACCATATTGTAATACAATGCCTCATTCGGGATGTACATTACCTGTCACCTGCAGCAGTTAGAAAGACCTCAAAGGTACCTCAGCAAGAGTCATAAAGGGTCTCAACTATATCTCACATGCCACCTGGCTGTAGACACCACAGCTGAATGCAGTCACATACTGCCAACACAGGGGCATTGTATGTCTGTTGTACAAGTCCATGTCCAACACAGAAGTAATGGACATGCTCCACCCCAGAAGATCCAAAACCATCGGAGCTGTGTGAGTCAGAGATGTCAACCTTAACACATAATCAAATAGGATGTGCTGGAGGGACAGATACCTAACCCTGAGTCTCTCCACACCCTGGAACTGAATACCACTACATGTTAGGTAGAGCCCCTCACTGACACTCTTCAACAGGAAGTTAGCAAAATGGATGGATAATTGTAGATGTACACTGGGGGTCTTTACTGTGTCATGTCCAGACAGAGGCACAGCTAAGTAAATCATAAGTGGCCATAATATTTACATAGCAAGGGGTGGCAAAAGCCACACACACTGTGGCTATGTGTACAAATGCCCTAGGGTGGATAGCCTAGTATGAACCAATGAACCTACTATGATACAAATTGTATGGAACACTAAGGATAACTCCAAGGCTGCTGCAACTGATGGTAGTAAGCGTGTTGTGAATTCCTGGATATGCTCTGGATCACACAAATATTACAAACAACATACCAAACACACACACGTATTGCCAACATACATCCTGACAGGTGCAGTGCAACCCCCCCCCCATAATGCCAAATATCTTTCCCAGCAGATCGCTGCCTCCCTGACATTATGTCAGCCTTACCACAGGATATGTACCCAAAGAGCAGTGTACAACAACAGTGGGTGTTCTCAAGAAAGGTGTCGCCTGAATGGATACTAAAAACAACCACCACAGATTACTGAGAAGCTTGGTCTGCACAGCTATGGTAAGGATCAGCATGTACCGCAGACATAACGATATTGGGGATCTATTGACACCCAACCCTAGCCAGTGTGGGTTTATGAAGTGCAGGCCCCGCCCCTAAACATGTGTGACTCAGTTGAAACAGTGATTGAGGTCACTGATGAGGGCAATGTGGCCCACACAGTGTAGCTGGACCTTGCAAAGCCTTCCATACAATACCCTACATGTTCAATATAGATATGCTCACCAGCTTAAATATACACCCCAATGTCACTAGAGGGGTTGCAAACCAGACCAACGACAGAACTGACATGGCCAGACATGCTGTAGCCATGTCAGACTACAAACCACATATAACAGGCATCCCACAAAGCTTGGTCCTGGGACCTTTCCCGTCTGGTATATATGCCCCATAGGTACAGGCCAACATGTAAGGACTGTGCCTGAACATGTTTGCAGAGGAATACAAACCGCCTAACATATCTGACACTCCAGATGACACAAGCGTCCCACAAAAGGGCCACATAGAAACAGACAACCGGTGCCATAGCCATGTCAGCATGTGAAATGGAGACAACGGTATAGTCAACCTCTGTGGATATACAGTAAGTGACCACCAAGTACCACATAGGTGTTAACCCATTACATACATCACATGTAATGATGGACCTGGGTACACAAGGGGATAGATATCCTGCATAGGACAAACATGTGGCTGTAGTGTTAACAGAAACAATCCATATACCAACCTAATCATGAAGGTTATGACATCTAGATAAGGGGAGGTCATTGTGGTTCTGCAGTTATCCTTCATCAGTGTTACAAATGACCACAACAGCCCCTGTGGGGTGTACCTCAGCAGACACCTCCATCAACTGTAAAGTCCACAACAGTACCTCACCAGGAGTATCAAAGAGCCTGAACACATGTAATGTGTTGCCTGATTAAACAGAGTGCAACTCCACACACTGCCATGCTGGCCACCCAGACGCAAGCTGTGCCTGATGTAGAAAGCCATGTCCAAGCTGGAATCAATGAACATGCTGCACCTTGTACAATCTGAATGGCAGTGAGCTATGCACATGAGGGACGTGAACCCCAGCACTGACATACATAGGACAAGCTGTACTGCATTATCCATAACACAGAAGCCACCCCCACGCATGTGTAAACTACCAGTACAGGTTATCCATAGAGTCACTCATTGAGTCTCCTCAACAGGAATCTTAATGAGTGGATGGGAGACGGTAGGTTTACCCTGGGTATCAATGTTATGTCACAGGTAGACAGAGGCACAGTATACTACACAAGACATATGTCATGGCAAACTACACTTACAATGTGTCGAAAGACAAACACACTCTCAGACTAGCATTAGAAATGGACTAGGGCACATCGGTAGTGTTTGCCAATGTACACCTATGTTGTGGAATGCACTACTGATGTTGGATGAAGCTGTTGTAAGTAGTTCATATCCGAACATAATGCAACATGGTCAGATAGGTTCATAGGTTTATACTAGGCTATCTGCCCTAAGGCAGGTATAAGCCCAGCCCAGAGTTTTGTGGCATACTCCACCCCTTATATGGAAACAATACTGTGCCCATTAGTTTGTCGTGCCTCTGTCCAGCAGTGGCACAAAGACAGTCCCCGGGGTAAACCTATGATCTCCCATCCACAGGTAAAGATTCCCCTTGAACAGAGCCAGTGAGGTGCTCTGCCTCACATGGACTGGCATTGTATTCCACAGCATAGGGAGTCTCTGAGTGATAAATCTATCCCTCCAATATGTCCTACTTATATCCCTGCTAAGGTTTAAGTCACTTGCCCTAGTGGTTCTGGTGGATTTGTCGATTTTGAGGTGGAGCATGTCCATTACTTCCTGGTTGGACATGGCCTTGAATGTCAGGCACATGTCACCTCTGGAGTGTCTTCAATCTGGCAGCATATGCCAGATGTTGGAGACCCTTTATCCTTTTGGTGGGGGACTTTTCGGGGTCTCTCTGATTGCTGCAGATGTCAGGTGAGATACATCCAGAATGGGGCATTGTACTCGATCATTGGTCTGATAAGTGAAGAGTACAGGGGAATAATGACCCCACTAGATCTGGATGTGAATCCCTTCCTGATCAGGTGGGCAATGTAGAAGGTCTTTCTAGCCACGTTAGCAACGTGAGTGTCGAGAGAAAGGCCACTGTCAACCTGGGTCCCCAGGTCCATGATAACCTCCTCTGTGCTTACAGGATTGCCACCTATATGGTAGCTTGGGGTTACCTTGCTTTCCCTGCAGGGTATGACTATACATGTTTTGGCATTCAACGTCAGGCCATGGCTCTGGCACCAGCTATCAGTGTCCGTGAGTCCCTTCTGAAGGATATCCGTGTCTGATGCACTGTCCACTATGGCGCCCAGTTTGCAGTCATCTGCAAACCTTGTCAGCCAAAGTCCTTCCATGTTGGCCTGTACCTCTGAGAAGTAGATGACGAACAATAGGGGGCCAAGGACTGTGCCCTGTGGGACACCACTTGTGACCAGCTCGGAGACTGACATAGCGCCAGCAACTCTAACGCTGTGGGTCCTGTCCTTAAGCCAGTTTGCAACCCATCTTGTGACATATGAGTTTACACTTAGGTTGGTAGGTCCTTCTACAATACTCGAGTGGGGTAATGTGTCGAAAGCCTTTGCAAGGTCAAGGTAGGCTGTATGGACTGCCCTTCCCTCAGCAATGGCCTTAGTGACTGTTTTGAAGAAGTCGACCAAGTTCAAAAGGCATGATCTGCCCTTGACCAAGCCAAACTGAGACGGGTCCAATGTCTGCATGTCCCCTATATCTTTGTTTATGAGCTCCATTATGATCCTCTCCATAGCTTTGCAGACTAGACTTGTTAAGCTTATGGGGTGGTAATTACCAGGGTCCGTAGAGGCACCGCCTCTGTGCAGATGTGCACAACTGGACTCTAACCAGGCTGTTGTGCACACTATGGAAATGTAAAGCAGTGATAGGACTAAAGCCCTGGATACTGACCACCACAGTGAAAGTACTGAACCACTACACTATACAGTACTAGTGTTAGGCCAGTATGAACGGATGTTGACAATTGTGTGCAAAGTATCCCATGCAAAACCTGCAGGCACAGTATACTCCCTGTTGTGTTCACACAAAAAGCATTTGGACAGTAACTACACAACATGGCACAGAACACACAACCATAAACTGGAGGTATTTGTTGAAGGTCACACTCATCCACAAATGTGATGGGCTGCAGAGTTCAACATATGGGAAGCTCACACTGGTCATGCTCACACACTTAGATAAATGAGACATCTTTCACACAACATGCCATGGGAAGGCTGAACTGGGCATGCTCACACACTTAGTCCAAATGTTACTCTTAGCAACTGTGAAAACACACCAGAGGATGCTCATTCCCCTTTCTAGACACTGATCATGTCAGCACCCTATAAGTATATCAGGAGAAAAGGAATCTCCCAGTAATCCGAATAGCATTCTCTGCTAATGCATCTGTCTCTAGTGTCATAACATAGTTAGGTAGGGGTTTGAATCCAGCAAGTGTGTGTGAAGGGGTGTAAGTGTGTATGAAAAGAACATCCCTTTTGGCAACTGTGTAAACATACCACAGGATGCTCATTCCACTTTCTAAACTCTGATGATGTCAGCACCCTATAAGTATATCAGGGGAAAGGAAACCTCCCAGTAATGCGAATAAGGCGCTCCGCTAATGCGTCCGTCTCTAGTGTCATGACATAGTTAGGTAGGGGGTTGAATCTTGCAAGTGTGTGTGAAGGGGGGTAAGTAAGTGTGTATGAAAGGAACATCCCTTCTGGCAACTGTGTAAACACACCACAGGATGCTCATTCCACTTTCTAAACTCTGATGATGTCAGCACCCTATAAGTATATCAGGAGAAAGGAAATCTCCCAGTAATGCAAAGAGCGTACTCCGCTAATGCGTCCGTCTCTAGTGTCATAACATAGTTAGGTAGGGGTTTGAATCCAGCAGGTGACAAGTGTGTATGAAGGGGGGTAAGTGTGTCAGTAAGGAGCATCTTTTTTGGCAACTGTGAAAACATACCACAGGATGCTCATTCCCCTTTCTTCAATAATCATTGTTATTGTTTTTCAAAACCATTATACACTTCACACACTATTTACATTATGTACAATACTGCTTCCAATGTTTAGTTCCATTTTGAATTTCCACATTATACATTAAGAATAAATATCATATTAATCAAGTACAGGAAAATGAAAAAAATAAACATAAAAGCATCTACTATAGACAATTATAAACCAACTCAAGCCAATAATTTGTATTATTTCTACATTTTCTATCTAATCCAAGAATGTGTTTGTACGGGTCTACTTTCATACACCGAACGTACGAATCACCGACACACACATCCCCGACCCCAAACAACCGACAACACACCACACCGACACCGCAACATACCGAACAACAAAACACCGACACAAAATACGCCAAATACACAAGCACACAACAACACATCCACTAACCTTAACCTAAACCCTAACCCTAACGTCCGACACTATCGCACACTTCACCTACCTGCACCCTAACCCTAACTCACTTACCCACCCCTAACCCAAGCACCGACACCATCGCACACTTCACCTACCTGCACCCTAACCCTAACTCACTTACCCACCCCTAACCCAAGCACCGACACCATCGCACACTTCACCTACCTGCACCCTAACCCTAACTCACTTACCCACCCCTAACCCAAGCACCGACACCATCGCACACTTCACCTACCTGCACCCTAACCCTAACCCTAACTCACTTAACCCGTCCCAAAACTACAGTCCCTCACTATCACACACTTTCCTAACCCGAACCCTACCTCCGACACAAACACACACTCACCTGTCCCACATCCTAACCCGACATCCCACAATTTCGCACACTTACCTGACCGCTCCTAACTCCGTAACTGTCGCACACTCATCATGTCACGATCGCACATTTCCCTTGTCGGTCTTTCCGCTGTCGGCGAATCTCCCGGTCGGTAAACCTACCTGTCGGTCATTTAGTCTCCTCTTCCCGCGTGTCGGCGAATCGTCGTTTCGGTCTCCCGAAGTAGACCCGTTTGTACACATGCAGAATGTCCTAAAGGAGAGTGGATAGGAACCTCTAAGCCAAAATAATATTAAAGATTTGTTCCAAAATTTTTATACTGTTTATACTTTTCTTATTATTTGGGCGGCCACGGTGATGCAGTGGTTAGCATTGCTGCCTCACAGCAAGAGGTTCTCCAGTTCAATCCCCAGCTGGGGTGCCTTCTGTGCAGAGTCTGCATGTCCTCCCTGTGGTCGTGTGGGTTTCCTCCAGGTGCTCCAGTTTCCTCCCACATCCCAAAGACATGCTGCAGGTGGATTGGACACTCTAAATTGGCCCTAGGTGTGCATGTGAGTGTGCCTTCTGTGGAAGGTTGGGCACCAGGCTGGCAACTCGACACCATAAAACTCCACTGCCATTCAATGTGGCAACCCCTGACCAGGAAAAAGCCAGAAGAAGAAGTTACTTTTCTTATTATTTCTAATTAATAATTTGTGCGCTAATATATGCTTGATCGCGAACAGCCTGAAATTTTGCCACGATGTCTGTGCTGGGTTCAACCAATTTGTGGCTATATATAATTTCATTAGTAAACTAATATTCATAATTACAATCTTTTTTGTTTTGTCCAAATTCTCCAGTGGAATATGTAAAATCAAAAATTCCCAGGTGAGTGTTGAGTTTTGGTAACCCATTTTTTGTAGCTGCAACTTTAATGAGTTCCATAATTTATAAATGCACTTGCAACTCCAGAACATGTGTAACAGGTCTGCTGTCTGATCTAAACACTGTGGACATTTAGGTGACTTTTTTGAATCAAATTTATGAAGTGTGAGATGAGTATAATACGCATTGTTAAATATCATCAATTGAGTAAAGACCAGTTTTTGAAGTGATACGGATTTCAATGTTAAGTTAAACGCCTCTACTATCTTACTATCGTCTAGGGATGGCAATTTCTCTCTCCAGTATTTTGATAACAGAATATGATTATTATATTTTCTCTCTTTTACCATTTTATACGCTGAGGATATGTATGTTCTGTCTTGTTGCAATGCTTCCCACAGATGACGCGAAATAACTAGTTCCTCTTTTTTAATTTCAGAACTGTTAAAATAATTTATGGCAAGATCTTTTATCTGCCTCATTATAATTAAATAAGAAATGGGAAGATTCATCTCTTTTAAGATATCTTGTACCGCTACTCCTAAGAAGGGGTATAAATCACTTACAGTTAAATCCTTAATAAATGGAAATTTTTTTTAAGTCTATCAGATGATTACCAATAGTCATATTAGGATTCCCATGAAATGGTTGAAACATCATCATATATTTTAATAGGTTCAAGGAGGCAAACAGAGTTTGAGTTGCCATTGCCCATATCTTGATGTGCTCCATTAAATCATATTTACTCAATGTTCTTATATTTAAAAATGGTACAGCTTTAACATTAATTCCCATTCCTTTTATATGTTTATAATTTAGCAGCACCCATTTGGGTATCCATTTTCTATTTTCACTGTCCAAGTAAGACACCCTTAAAATCCTATTGGCCTGAATCACTGTATAATACATCTCAAAATCCAGTAAATCCAACCCCCCCTAGTTTTAGGAGCCATCAGTTTCTCATAAGATATTCTTGTTTTTCTGGGTTCCCACAGAAATTTCCCCAATCCTATCTGAAACTTCTTAAAAAATGTTTTCGTGATTTTAAGTTGTGCTGCTCTAAAAATATAAAGCATTCTGGGGAGAACGTTAATTTTTATTATCGCTGCTCTTGCCATCATCGGTAGCTTCAACTTACTCCATCTTTTCAAATCCATTGTTATTCGGTCTCCAGTTGCCTTAATATTGTTGATAAAAAATTCTCTATTTTCAGTTGAGAAGTCAATCCCCAAATATTTTATTCTTTCTTCTGTCCTTACTCGTCCTATCAATGGTAGCATTGAAAAAGGTGTAGATGTCTTTAGAGGGAATATTTTGGTTTTTTTTAAATTTAGTTTGTAATTAGAAATTCTCTCAAAGGTTTGTATTGCTGTTAGTATTTTCTCCGTATCCGACACCGGTGTGGTACTGTATATATTTAGATCGTCTGCAAAAGCGGCCATCCTAACCATTATCCCAAGAAGTACAGGAAAGTTATAAAAAACATTTTGTTTCATATGAAGAAATAAAGGTTCCAAATACAGATTGAACAGTATGGGAGATAATGGACAACCCTGTCGAGTTCCATTTTTAATTTGAATCCTTTTGGAGCATTCATGATTTATAGATAAACTAGTGTATGCATTATTATATAAGTTTCTTAACGTAGAGATAAAGACCTGAGGTATATTGAAATATGATAATATTTCAAATAAATATGCCAAATTAACTCTAGCGAATGCTTTTTGAGCATCAATTATTAAAGCATATATGTTCATATTTTTATACTTCGCATAAGATGTTAATGTATGAAGAGTTAATGTATTGTCTGTAGTCTGTCTCCCATCTATAAACCCCGCCTGTTCTTCTGATATTATCAAATTTATTATTTTTTTTAATCTACTAGCTAGAATAGATGTCATGATTTTCATATCAATATTCAACAGTGATATGGGCCTGTAATTGTCTGGATTTTTGGGATCACTATTCTCTTTCAATATCAGGATTGTTCTTGAAGCATTAAAATGAAGATCATTACTGCCATTCGAAATGATATAATTAAAAGTCTGTGAAAGTACTGTGCTCAGAAACCCACTAAAAGATTTATAAAATTCAGAGGTCATACCATCTGGTCCTGGGGCTTTATGGGGCTTTAATTTCTTAATTGCCTCTAAAACTTCCTCGACTGTAATCAGTGCAGTTAATTCTCCATGAGAATCCTTGTCAATATTGGGAAAATTAATTTTCTGTAAGAACTCTTTTCTCTCTTTATCATGCACGTGTGTTTGTTGCTCACCATATATCTGATTAAAAATTGATTCAAAAATCTTCATGATATCTGACTTATCAGTATATAACGTATTGTTATGATTTATTTCATGAATTAATCGTGTCGATTTCGTCTGATTAATAATATGGGCTAATGCTTTCGAGGGAGTTTGAATGTGATTTGCATATTTAACTAAACTTCTTTGTTCATACAGTGTCAATTTTCTATTGTGCATAAGAAACAGCTCTTTCTGACATCTTAACAACTCATTTTCTGTTTGTTCAGTGTAGTTCCTAATCAGCTCCTGGTCCAATAATTGTATTTTGGTTTCCAAATCCAGTTGTTCTTTATTTTGCAGTTTTTTATAATATGTAGCTTTCTGAATAAATAATCCTCTTAACAAAGTTTTAGTTGTGGCCCATTCTATATCTAATGGATGTTCGTTACGGGGAATATTGTATAATAATTGTTTAAGTATCTCCTTCACTTCCTGTACTATATCTTCTTTGGTCAATAGGTATGGGTTTAAGGGCCAATTATATCCACAGTGATTTTTAGTTTTCAAAATAATGGTATTTAAAGTTAAAGTTATCTTAGAATGGTCAGAGAGCTGTCTAACTTGATTAGAAACCCTAGGGTCAAGTGAAATGAACACTTCTGGAATTAAAAAAAAATCAATTCTCGACCACATTTTATGGCAGCTAGAATAGAAAGTAAAGTTTTCTGCCTTTGCTTGTATGTGTTTGTGTTTAAAAGGGTCATACAGTTTGAAATCAGTTCTCAGTTCTTTCAACGCTACCATTGCCTGCTTATTAAAAGCTGTAGAAGCTCCCAACTTAAAAATTTTAGAATCTTGGTATGCATTCCAACCCCCCCCCCCCATCACTATGTAACAGTTATTATATGACTGTAAAATAGAGTAAATTGAAGCTATAAAATAATGTTGGTTCACATTGGGGGCATAAACACATATAAGTACTATCGGCTTATCCAAACTGTCAGATTTGAGAACCACCAAACACCATCTGCCTTCTTTGTCTATTTTGTCCTCCAAAATTTCTCCTTGAAAATGATTCTTGATTATAATTGCCACCCCAGCACTATTCGTAGTCCCTTCCGCCATCACAATCTTCCTAATCCATTTCTTGTCCTTCCTTGTTTTCCACTGGTCATTAGTCAAATGTGTTTCTTGTAATAGAATAAAACCTGCTGTTGATTTAAAAAACAGATGCAGAAACAGCTTTCTTTTTTTCATGTTCTGGAGTCCTTTAATGTTCCAGGAATCTATTATCCACATTCTAAACTATGAATTGATGAATAATGGTATCTAGTTTTTGTTTTCCACCTTAAATTGACAAGTGTTGGTATTTCGTGAATTTTTTGGAAGCAAAACTGCCATCCCATCCCTACCCAGTGCCTATCCACTATTCCTCAGGACCAGGATGAACATAGGTTTTTCACATTGGATAAGATTCCCCAAGTAGCTAATCTACTAATTCTATTAACTAACAATAAAATAACATGCAAAAAACCTACACCAACTATATCTACGTCTACAAAGCCTAACCCAGACATTCCCTACTAAACACTGCACTCAAGTAACTACAGCTCCGTACATTTTCCCCAATATTCATGTAAACTAATTGTACCTGACATGTCAAATAATTCACTTTTATCAAACTTTAAATTCAGCAATAATATATTAGCATTGTAATTACTTGTTCTAAAACCTTTTAACTAACAGTTCACCTAATAAGCACACAGTTGTTATACATTTGTTTAAAACAAGCCATTCCCCGGGATTCATGAACCTTGCGCCAGGCGCATGCATGGCGTAGGCGCCCTAACGCCAGACATGGCCGCCGAGAGATTCAGGTGCGATCCAATCCCACGTGCACCACCGGCGTACGCCTGAGTTGCGCCGCCTCTGGTGTAGGTATGTTAAACACCCCATGTGCGGTGTTGCACCATGCAAATGAAGGCAAATAGCAATTCACGAAGTGGCGCAGGCGTAGCATAACGGCACGGCAATGTAAACCAAAAAAAACAGTTTACAGTCATCCAAACATGACATAGGAGTAACGGAAGGCTGCCAACGTCAGGTGTCATACTGGTGCAACATGCCAATGGGGAAAGACACCGAGAATGTCAAAGGAAAACATGCAGAAAACGTAAATAACGACATAAATGGTATGTACGCAAAAACCACAGCAGAACCCCAGGACATGTCCGCGGAAGGTGCGGAACAATGAATTAATATGACAATGTCATAAAAGAGCAGTATAAGACACATCAGCATCACAACCACAATACACCATAGTATGCATGGAAAGCCACAACCACAGCGCAAGGGTTGCCAAGGAGTGGCGGCGGTGTCCGGCGCCGTAACCATGTATTAGTAGTCAATGCCATGCAAATGAGGCAGATAATGCTGAATTGCAAAACCCCCGCTGGCGTAAGGCTGCACCAAACGGCGCAGCGGTACTACACCGAGGAGTGGCCTAGAGGGAATACATGTCAATCACAGAGGGGTGTGCCACTGTAGGAGGAAGCACATTGGAGCCCAGCAAACAGGGGCTGTACAATGCACATCACAGCATCAGCACCGGCGTGTGAGGAAATAGATGTGCTGAGAGTACAGAATGCGCGCACAGATGCATGTGTACGAGGATGACTACGTTCCCCAACCCAGTCATGGGACGGCTGCCCCGTCAACAACCACGGATACAGGAAGGTGATGTGGAGAATATGAGGAAATGCGGAAGCAGTGTAATTGGAGTCGTAATGAACAATCAACACCAATCAACCCACGAAGGGCAATCTTGTATATATTACCACACCCCAATTGGATCAGTGGGTAGAACAGCTAGTTCTACATAGTACAACATGGTCATTTGGATCAGTGGTTGGTACAGCTAGTTGTACATCTTACAACATTCCCATTTGGATCAGTAGATATTACAGCTAGTTGTACATTTTACCACATGCCCATTTTGATCAGTGCACAGTTCAGCTTGTTGTACATATTACCACATGCCCGTTTGGATCAATGGGTAGTACAGCGTATTGTACATAGTACCACATGCCCATTTGAATCAGAGGGTAGTACAGCTAGTTGTACATATTACCACATGCCTATTTTGATCAGTGGGTAGCACAGCTAGTTGTACACAGAGCACATGCCTATTTGTATCAGTGGTTATTAGAGCTAGTTGTGCATATTACCACATGCCCATTTGGATCAGTGGGTAGTACAGCTAGTTATACATAGTACCACATGCTCATTTGGATCAGTGGGTAGTACAGCTTTTTGTATGTAGTACAACATTCCCATTTGGATCAGTGGGTAGTAGAGCTAATTGTAGAGAAGTATCACTTGCCCACATGGAACAGTGTGTAGGACAGCTAGTTGCACATATTAACAAATGCCTTTTTGGTTGTGGGAATATTACAGGTAGTTGTAGAGAGTACCACATAACCATTTGGATCAGTGGGTAGTCCAGCTATTTGCACATTTTACCACATGCCCTTTTGAATCAGTGGATAGTACAGCTAGTTGTACATTGTACCACATGCCCATTTGGATCGCTGGGTAGTACAGCTTGTACATATTACCACATTCCCTTTTGGATCAGTGGGTAATACAGCTAGTTTTACATATTACTACATGCCTATTTCAATCAGTGCATAGTACAGCTTGTTGTACATAGAACCTCCAGCCCATTTGGATAATTGGGTAGTACAACGAGTTGTACGTATTACCACATGCCCATTTGGATCAGTGGGTAGTACAGCTATTTGCACATATTTGCACATGCCTATTTGGATCAGTGGGTAGTAGAGCTAGTTGTACATAGTACCACATGCCCATTTAGATCAGGGGGAAGTACAGCTTTTTGTACATAGTACAACATGCCCATCTGGATCAGTGGGTAGTTCAGCTAGTTGTAGACAGTATCACATGCCCATTTGTATCAGTGGGTATGACAGTTAGTTTTACATATTATCACATGCATTTTTAGTTCAGGGGTATTACAGGTAGTTGTAGACAGGACCACATGCCCATTTGGATCAGTGGGTAATCCAAATAGTTGCACATATTACCTCATGCCCTTTTGAATCAGTGTGTAGTACAGCTAGTGGTACATTGCACCACATGCCCATTTGGATCACTGGGTAGTACAGCTTGTTGTACATATTACCATATGCCCATTTGGATTAGTAGGTAGTACAGCTAGCTGTACAGAGTATCACATACCCATTTGGATCAGTTAGTAATACAGCTAGTTGTACACTGTACCACATACAAATTTGGATCAGTGGTTAGTACAGCTAGTTGTACATATTACCACATGTCTATTTGGGTCAATGGGTAGTACAGCTTATTGTACATAGTATCACAAGCTCATTTGAATCAGTGGGTAGTACAGCTAGTTGTGCGTAGTACCACATGCTAATTTGGATACGTGGACAGTACAGCTTGTTGTACATTTCCCACATGCCATTTTGGATCAGTGGGTAGCACACCTTCTTGTACATATTGCCAGATGCCCATTTGGTTCACTGGGTAGTGCAGCTGGTTGTACATATTACCTCATGCCCATTTGGATCCTAGTGTAGTACAGCTATTTGTCATATTACCACATGCCATCTTGGATCAGTGGGTTCATAGGTTCATAGGTAGATACAAGGCTATCTGCCCTAGGGCATTTATAAGCCTAGCCAGAGTGTATTTGGCTTCCACCTCCCTATTAGATTAGCCTACTGTGCCTCTGTAAAGTAGGTCACAGAAGGTACCCTTTTAAGATTAGTTTACTGTGCCTCTGTCTAGCAGGGACACAGGAGAGATCCCAGGGGTGAATCTGTGATTTCCCATCCACGCGTCCAAATTTCGCTTGAAGAGGGTCAGTGAGGGGCTATGTCTAACATGAATTGGGATTCTATTCCAGAGTGAGGGGAGCCTCTGGGAAATGAATCTGTCCCTCCAGCATGTCCTATTTATTTTTGTGCTGAGGTTTAGGTCCCTGGAGCATGTAGCTCTAAGAGACTTGGATTTTTTGAGATAGAGCATGTCCATTAATTCTGGGTTTGACATGGCTTTATACGTCAGGCATAGATCGCCTCTGAGTAGGCAGTAAGCAGCCAAGTAGAGCTGGAGTTTCTTTAGTCGAGCTGCATAGGACATCTGTTTGTAGCCCATGATCCTCTTGGTGAGGTACTTTTGGGGTCTCTCCAGTTGCTGCAGGTGTCGGGTAAGGTACATCCCAAAACGGGCATTGCATTCAATTATGGGCTTGATGAGTGACGAGTAGAGGGGCACAATGACCTCTCTTGATCTAGATGCGAACCCTTTCGTGATAAGGTGGGCTATATAGAAGGTCTTTCTAACCACTTTGGCAACGTGATTATCAAAGGAAAGATTACTATCTACGTTGGTCCCCAAATCTCTAATTACTTCTTCCATACTTAATGGATTACCACCTATGTGGTAATTTGTGGGCACCTTGTTTTTCCCAAAGGAGATGACTATGCACTTTTTAGCATTTAGCTTGAGGCCATGGCTCTGGCACCAAGCATCCGTCTCTGTAAGACCCTTTTGGAGGATGCCTGTGTCAGCTGGAGATTCGATTATGGCCCCAATTTGCAGTCATCTGCAAACTTTGTCAGGCATAATCCCCCCATGTTAGCCTGAACCTCAGAGAAATATATACCAAACAAGAGAGGTCCCACAACTGAGCCCTGTGGAATGCCACTTTTAACTGGTTTGGATGTGGACATGACACCTGTGATTCTGACCATGTGGGTTCTATCTCTGTGCCAGTTTGCAACCCATCTTGTGATATAGGGGTTGATATTTAAGCTGGTAAGCTTATTTATGATGCCCGAGTGGGGTATTGTGTCGAAGGCTTTTCTGAGGTCCAGGTAGGCTGTGTGGACTACCTTGCCCTCATCTATGGCTTTGGTAACTGTTTCAAAGAAATCAACTAGGTTTAAAAGGCAAGATCTGCCCTTAACAAAGCCGAATTGGGTAGGGTCCAGAGTCTGGAGGCTCCCAATGTCTTTTTGTATGAGTTCCATGAAAATGCGCTCCATAGCTTTACAGACCAGACTAGTCAGGCTTATGGGGCGATAGTTTCCGGGGTCCATTGTGGCACCACCTTTGTGGAGTGGGACCATTGTAGCTGTACGCCATTCTTTGGGTACATATCCTGTATTGAGGCTAAGTTTGAACAGTGACTTAATGTGAGGGTTCAGTTCTTCTTGAAGCTCATGTAAGACACAGCCTGGGACACTGTCCAGTCCCATAGATGCTGTGTTTTTTGCTTTGGAGAGGGCAGCTTTCTCCTGTGAATCTGTGATGTCAAGGAGGTTACATTCAGTTGGGATAGGCGTTTGATCCTTTGGGGGGGAAGGGGGGGAGAAGTTTGTGCTGAATCTGTCTGTCAGGATGTTGGCTATGTCTGTAGGTTCAGTATATTTTGTACCATTATGCAACAATTCAGAGCATAAATGGGAGTTTCCGCCCATGTTCCTGACATAACTAAAGAAGGCTTTGTGATTATCTTTAGTGTCTAGGGCAATTTTTCTTTTGAAACTGGCCTTTGATGATTTTATGAGGGATCGAAGTTTCTTGTTAATACTGATCAGAGATGCCTTCCCTTTTTGGGATTTTGCTCTGCCATGTAGTAGCTTCCTCCTTCTGTTGTATAGCTAATTTATGGTCGGGGTCCACCAGACCGGTCTCCTGTTTTTGGAGGAGTGAGTCTTGGTTTTATTTGGGATAGCACGATCCATGCATTCCTGCAGGTGCTCATAGAATGTATTTGTAAAGGATTCTGCGGATTGGGCTGTATTATCCTCTGGCCCAGGGGCTTTGAAGGATTCCACCTCAGTCTTGAGAAGTGCAAAGTTGGCTTTTGAGAAATTCTTTACAGTGATTTCCTTGGCTGGGGGTGCAGACAGAATATGGATGTCCAGGGACATTTGTTTATGGTCTGATCTTACCAATCAGGGGTTTACCTCTGCTGTGGAACATAGAGTCCCTATGTTGGTGATGACCAGGTCCAATATGTTGTTCCCTCTTGTGGGAGTGGTGACCAGTTGTTCAATTGTGTTAGAGTTTATAAATTCAAGGAACCATTGGGTGAGGGTGTTTGGGCTTGAGTAGTTTTCCCAGTCAATGTTTGGGTAGTTGAAGTCACCCAATAACATAGTGTTTGGAGAGACCTTCATATTCTCCAGTGTTCTCAGGAATGCCAAGTGGGGTTCCTGTAATAGGGAGGGTGTGCTGTAGCAGGCTACAAACTGAAAGGCAGTTTTGCCTGCTGTTAGTTGCACATGGATGGTTTCCAATGCTTTGTGCAGTGCCACTAACCTGGAGGTGTAGGTATCTTTGATGAATATAGATACTCCCCCTCCTTTTGTGCTTCGGTCCGAGTTTTGGAGCCGAAACGCATGGCATGAGTTATAACCTGGTAGTGCTGGGGTGTTCTCAGGAGCCTTGAACCAGGTTTCTGTTACTGCACAGACATCGATTTTCTCCATACTGAGGAGAGTCTCGAATGCGTGCATCTTGAGGTTTAGACTTCTGGCATTGAGTAGCATTACCTTTAGTTTTTTTTCTTTGGGTTGTCTATGGAGGTGGGTTTGTCCTTTGAGCCTTGCCTAAAAAAGGAACTATGGGGGTGACAAGATCCTTGGCCAGTATACGAATGCCTAAGGGTGACAAGTGCAAGCCATCCCTAGCGAAGCAACGTGGCTTTTCGAGCATGTCATCCCAGGCTGACAGACACTGGATCCCCTTTGAATGACACCAATGCTTTAGCCAATTGTTGAAACTGATAATTTTGTCTTTATACTGTGGCATCATTCTTGGTGAGGGCAAGATGCTACTCATGGTCAGGGTCATACCAGCCTGGGCTACATGGTCAGAGAGCTCCTCTATGTCTCTTTTCATGTAGTCCAGGGAGGTACGTCTCAGGTCATTCACACCAGCATGGACAATGATGGAGTCATACTTGTACTTGCTTTGGAGTGACCTGATTGCTTGCATTATGTGGCGGATCCTGGCACCCAACAGGCAGCTTACAGTGACCTTCTCCTTGTTCAGTCTCGTGAGTGGGACGTCAGTGTGCCGGACAATAGAGTCCTCTATAACAAGTGTATTTGGTGTGTTGTTTGGCCTTAAGGGCTGTGACTGTGAGGCACTGATTTTGTGAGATATGTGGGTATTGTTGAGGGGTGGCTGTTGTTTGGATATCTGCTTAGGAGGTCTTTGCTGTTTAGGCAGATTTTTATTTAGAGCCTCCAAGTATGTTTTTGTGTGTTTATGTGTTGTGTATGCAGATGCAATAGGTCTGTGTGAGACTTGATTTGTGGCGTGGGTAGTTACCTTTTCCTCCTGACTGACTGTACCAGTCTTGGGTTGAGAGAGCTCTGCCTCCAGTTTGGCTGTGTAACTGCATCTCTCACATGTATTAGAGTTTGTTGGGAGGAGGAGAGGGTTGTCTGTGTACATAAGGCAATTGTAACATTGCCTCAAAATTCCCAGATTCACCAGCTGGACTGGAGAGTAACCTTGAAACTGACCCTTGGACATACCAGATTAGTATAGGGGACTGTTTTTTTACTGATCATATTAGGGAAGGGAACTGATCTTTCACTTGATCAGGGAGGACCAATCAGGAGTCTAATACTTATGAGAAGTCAAGGAGGGTGTGGTGCTTTAGTTAGTTAGTGTTTCCTTATAAGAGCTGAGCAAGTGCAGGGCTTTAGAAAGGGAATAGAGTGATTACTTTGGGTAGTACAGCTTATTGTACAAAGTACCAGAGGCCCATTTGGATCAGTGGATAGTACAGCTAGTTGTGCATAGTACCACATGCCAATTTGTAGAAATAGGTAGCACAGCTTGTTGTACATTTACCATATGCTGATATGGATAAGTGGGAAGTACAGTTTGTTGTACATTTACTACATGCCCATTTGGATCAGTGTGTAGTACAGCTAGTTGTGCATAGTACCACATGCCAATTTGGATAACAACAAATTTCACCAGGTCCAAGCTTGGATTAATCACAACCAACCTGACATCTTAGCCATATCTGAAACCTGGCTAAAACCCCATATTTCTGACTCAGAAATCTTACCTCCTGGTTACCACATCCTCAGAAGTGACCGCATAAATAAAAAAGGGGGAGGCTCTGCTCTAATCTACTCCAATCTTCTCTCCTTAATTTCTCTTCAAATCCATACCCCTCAATTCAAAAATCTGAAATCACAACAGGCCTTCTCAGGTTGAATAAACATAAAAACATCTGCATAATTCTATATACATCTCCCCTGGCAACAATATCTCCACCCTTGAAGATATTCTTCACTGGGCTTCAACTGAAATAAAATATGAAACCTTTATTCTAGGCTATGTCAATATTGACTGGAATAAAATCAACACGGCATCTCCTTCACTATCCATTAACCTTTATAACTTCACCCAAGTAATCCATTCAACAACTCACCCTAATAAAAACCATCCTCCAGGTTCCATCATAGGTAGTCTCCCATCCAAACAAAATCATTCTCTCTGGCACCATCCCTGACACCTTCAGTGACCATTTCCCTGCCTTCATCCATCGATCAACAAGCTCCATTCAACACCAACATGTCTATATTCAAACTCGTAACCTTAGCAACTTCAACCCTGTAATTTTTTCTAACATCTTTAAACAAATTAACTGGCAAATCTTAAACACTCTCCCTCTCGACAACGCTGTAGAGCATTTTAACTCTATCTTCTTAAATACTCTTAACTCCCTAGCCCTCTAAGAAACAAATGAATCAAAGCCAATTGCCCCTGGCTCCCCAAAGAAACTAAACAAATGATGCATCTCAGAGACAAATACTGGAAGCTTTACCAGAAAAGTAAACTGTCCTCTGCCTTGTTCCAATAAACACAACTCCGCAACCAAGTAAAAAAACTTATTACCAAGGACAAAAAAAACTACTATAATAAACTTCAGTCCAACAACAACAAGAACCCTAAACTATTCTGGAAATCAGTCAACTCCCTTCTCCATGCTGGATCTAGGAATAACCCCTGCCCTGATCCTAGTTTAACTGATAGAGAACTGTGCTCCCATTTCAACACCTTCTTTACCGAATCCATAGCTAAGCTAACCAAAACATTCCCAAATAAAAATCCACCTAACTCCCACCACACAACACCCAACAACCCTAATAACAATCCCCTAAATTTCCATCTCAAACCTGTATCCACCATTTTTATAAAAAAGCTTTTATCCAAATTAAAGCCTTGCTCAAATGCTCCAGACAACATACCCTCCTCCTTCCTCAAATGTGCAGCTGAAGGATTTGCTCTCCCAATCAGTATCTTGATTAATAGATCCTTAAATGAATCATATGTGCCCAAACTCTGGCGTTCAGCCTACATTCTTCCTCTACACAAAGGAGGCAAAAACATCTCTATTTCTAAATTTTGCCCCATTGCCCTCCTCTCACCAATATCTAAAATCCTAGAAAAATGTGTCCACCGCCAACTTATGCCTTACCTAATTCAGAATCACCTTCTAACTCCCACCCAGACCAGCCTCCGTCCTGGCCACAGTACCATAACTGCCCTACTATCCCTCCTAGAAACTGTCAATCTAGCTCGAGATTCTGGACTCTTTGTATCCACAGTACTGCTAGATCTTTCTAAAGCCTTCAACACCATCTCCCATACACACCTTCTCCTTCATCTTGCCAACTTTAATCTCTCCCCTAATACTCTATCTTGGTTCTCCAGCTACCTATCTGACAGATCTCAAGCTGTCAAATGGAAGAACTCCTCCTCTTCCTTCTTGCCTACACCCACTGGCATTCCTCAAGGATCCATCCTCGGAACCATGCTTTTCAACATCTTTATAAATAACCTTCACACCATCATCCCTGACGCTTCAGTCATCCAATACGCTGATGACTCTACCTTAGTCTGTGCCACCCCCAACATTCCTGAACTACTGACTAAAACTCAAATAGCATTTTCCACTACAGAGAACTGGATGCACCAAAACCACCTTTCCCTCAACTCCAATAAATCTAAAATAATAATTTTCCTCCCCTCCAAGGCTTCCTCCTTTGACAAAAACACTTTCAATGTCCTAAGCCAATCAAACACTGCTATAGAAGTAGTCCCCATCTGCAAAACTCCTTGACATTACCTTAGACCAACACCTCAAATTCAATCTTCACATTCAACATAACATAAAGAAAACCCACCAAAAGCTAGGTATGCTATATAGGAACAATCAATTTCTTTCCAACTTCTCTAGGCACACCCTGGCAATCACCTACATCTTACCTTCTCTTCTATATGGAGCCCCTCTACTCTCCACCCTTGAAGATATTCTTCACTGGGCTTCAACTGAAATAAAATATGAAACCTTTATTCTAGGCTATGTCAATATTGACTGGAATAAAATCAACATGGCATCTCCTTCACTATCCATTAACCTTTATAACTTCACCCAAGTAATCCATTCAACAACTCACCCTAATAAAAGCCATCCTCCAGGTTCCATCATAGGTAGTCTCCCATCCAAACAAAATCATTCTCTCTGGCACCATCCCTGACACCTTCAGTGACCATTTCCCTGCCTTCATCCATCGATCAACAAGCTCCATTCAACACCAACATGTCTATATTCAAACTCGTAACCTTAGCAACTTCAACCCTGTAATTTTTTCTAACATCTTTAAACAAATTAACTGGCAAATCTTAAACACTCTCCCTCTCGACAACGCTGTAGAGCATTTTAACTCTATCTTCTTAAATACTCTTAACTCCCTAGCCCCTCTAAGAAACAAATGAATCAAAGCCAATTCTGCCCCCTGGCTCCCCAAAGAAACTAAACAAATGATGCATCTCAGAGACAAATACTGGAAGCTTTACCAGAAAAGTAAACTGTCCTCTGCCTTGTTCCAATAAACACAACTCCGCAACCAAGTAAAAAAACTTATTACCAAGGACAAAAAAAACTACTATAATAAACTTCAGTCCAACAACAACAAGAACCCTAAACTATTCTGGAAATCAGTCAACTCCCTTTTCCATGCTGGATCTAGGAATAACCCCTGCCCTGATCCTAGTTTAACTGATAGAGAACTGTGCTCCCATTTCAACACCTTCTTTACCGAATCCATAGCTAAGCTAACCAAAACATTCCCAAATAAAAATCCACCTAACTCCCACCACACAACACCCAACAACCCTAATAACAATCCCCTAAATTTCCATCTCAAACCTGTATCCACCATTTTTATAAAAAAGCTTTTATCCAAATTAAAGCCTTGCTCAAATGCTCCAGACAACATACCCTCCTCCTTCCTCAAATGTGCAGCTGAAGGATTTGCTCTCCCAATCAGTATCTTGATTAATAGATCCTTAAATGAATCATATGTGCCCAAACTCTGGCGTTCAGCCTACATTCTTCCTCTACACAAAGGAGGCAAAAACATCTCTATTTCTAAATTTTGCCCCATTGCCCTCCTCTCACCAATATCTAAAATCCTAGAAAAATGTGTCCACCGCCAACTTATGCCTTCCCTAATTCAGAATCACCTTCTAACTCCCACCCAGACCAGCCTCCGTCCTGGCCACAGTACCATAACTGCCCTACTATCCCTCCTAGAAACTGTCAATCTAGCTCGAGATTCTGGACTCTTTGTATCCACAGTACTGCTAGATCTTTCTAAAGCCTTCAACACCATCTCCCATACACACCTTCTCCTTCATCTTGCCAACTTTAATCTCTCCCTAATACTCTATCTTGGTTCTCCAGCTACCTATCTGACAGATCTCAAGCTGTCAAATGGAAGAACTCCTCCTCTTCCTTCTTGCCTACACCCACTGGCATTCCTCAAGGATCCATCCTCGGAACCATGCTTTTCAACATCTTTATAAATAACCTTCACACCATCATCCCTGGCGCTTCAGTCATCCAATACGCTGATGACTCTACCTTAGTCTGTGCCACCCCAACATTCCTGAACTACTGACTAAAACTCAAATAGCATTTTCCACTACAGAGAACTGGATGCACCAAAACCACCTTTCCCTCAACTCCAATAAATCTAAAATAATAATTTTCCTCCCCTCCAAGGCTTCCTCCTTTGACAAAAACACTTTCAATGTCCTAAGCCAATCAAACACTGCTATAGAAGTAGTCCCCATCTGCAAAACTCCTTGACATTACCTTAGACCAACACCTCAAATTCAATCTTCACATTCAACATAACATAAAGAAAACCCACCAAAAGCTAGGTATGCTATATAGGAACAATCAATTTCTTTCCAACTTCTCTAGGCACACCCTGGCAATCACCTACATCTTACCTTCTCTTCTATATGGAGCCCCTCTACTAACCAATCTGTCCACTTCCAACACCTCTAAACTTGAAGATTGCTATAATAAGATCTCCAGATTTGCCACTAAATCCAAAACATCAACTCACCACCGCCTCTGCCTTCAATCTCTGAATTGGTTAGAACTCCCTAACCACCTAGACTATCTCCAACTAACCTGCGCTCACAAATTAATATTCTACCCTGATAAATGCCCAGCCTTAAAGAACATTCTTCCCCTTACATCCCAAACAGATCTCTGAGATCTGAACACTAAAACATACTCTCCGTTCACAAACCCAAACGTCCCACCAGCCAGCTTCTACTCTCCTTCTCTCTAGGTAAAAAATGGAACTCACTCCCTCCTTCTCTTAGGACTATACCTAACACTGAATCCTTCAAAAACCAACTCTTCCTACACCTATCTTCCAAATGGAAATGCTCCTGCTTTCACCCTACATAACTCTTTGCACTAAGCTCTCCATCCTCCTGCTCTACTTTACTCTTAACCTTATTCTAATTTCTCTAAAGAACCTGAACTAGCTGACTTTAAATAAACTCTAAGCTTGTAACTATTGTGAATTCCCTAAGAGTAACAAAAAAAAAAAAATTGTGTTTTGCTTTTTTAAATTGTCTCATGATGTATATTACGCTTGCTATTTTTTTTTGAATGTATGAATCTTACTCTTGTATTTCATCTCATTCATTATGTAACCTTCTTTATATTTTGTAACCTTTATTGTACTGTATTGCAACTGGAGCTTTTCTCCCAGGGCCTCCACTGAAGATGAGCACTTCTTGGCCCAGTGGACTTCCCTGGTAATCAAACTGAAAATAAATAAATAATAAATAAATAAGTGGGTAGTACAGCTAGATGTACATATTACCACATGCCATTTGGATCAGTGGGTAGTACAGCATCTTGTACAATTACAACATGCCCATTTGGATCAGTGGGTAGTACAGCATCTTGTACATTTATAACATGCACGTTGTGATCAATGGGTAGTATAGCTAGTTGTGCATATTACCACATGCCCATTTGAATCAGTGGGTAGTACAGCTAGTTGTACGTATCATCAAATGCCCATTTGGATCAGTGGATATTACAGCTAGTTGTACATATTACCTCATGCCCATTTGGATCAGTGGGTAGCACAGCTATTTGTCCATATTACCACATGCCCATTTGGATCAGTGGGTAGTACAGCTACATGTACACAACACCACCTGCCCATTAGGATCTGTAGGTAGTAGAACTAGCTGTACACAGTACCACATGCACATTTGTATCAATGGGTAGCACAGCTTGTTGTACATTTACCATATGCCGATATGGATAAGTGGGAAGTACAGCTTGTTGTACATTTACCACATGCCCATTTGGATCAGTGGGTAGTACAGCTAGTTATGCATAGTACCACATGCCCATTTGAATTAGTGGGTAGTACAGCTTGTTTTACATATTACCACATGCCCATTTGGATCAGTGGATAGTAAAGCTAGCTCTACACAGTACCATATGCCCATTTGGATCAATGGGTAGTATAGCTAGTTTTACATCAGTGGGTAGTATAGCTAGTTTTACATATTACCACATTCCCATTTGGATCAGTGGGTATTACAGCTAGTTGTACATAAAACCACATGCCCATTTGGATCAGTGGGTAGTATAGCAAGATGTACACAGTACCACCTGTCCATTTGGATAAGTGGGTAGTACAGTTCATAGTATATTTACCACATGCCCATTTTGATCAGTAGGTAGTAAAACTTATTGCACATAGTACCACATGCCCATTTGGATCAGTGGATAGTAAAGCTTCTTGTACATTTACAACATGCCATTTAGATTAGTGGGTATTACAGCTAGTGGTGCATATTACCACATGCCCATTTGGATCAGTGGGTAGTACAGTTAGTTCTTCATTTTACCACATGCCCATTTAGATCAGTGGGTAGTACAGCTTATTGTGCATTTACAAAATGCCATTTGGATCAGTGGGTAGTACAACTACTTGTACATATTACCCCATGCCCATTTGGATCAGTGGGTAGTACAGCTAGAAGTGCATGTCACCACCTGCCTATTTGTATAAGTGGGTAGTATAGCTAGTTTTACATATTACCACATTCCCATTAGGATCAGTTGGTATTACAGCTAGTTGTACATAGTAAGACATGACCATTTGGATCAGTGGGTAGCAAATCAAGATGTACACAGTACCACCTGCCCATTTGGATAAGTGGGTAGTACAGCCTCTTGTGCATTTACAACATGACCATTTGGATCAGTGGTTAGTACAGCTAGTTGTGCATATTACCACATGCCCATTTGGATGAGTGGGTGATTCAACTAGTTGTACACAGACCACATGCCCATTTGTATCAGTGGGTAGCACAGCAAGTTGTACACAGAACACATGCCCATTTGGATCAGCTGGTATTACAGTTATTTGTACATATTACCACATGGAGATTTGGATCAGGGGTATTACAGCTAGTTGTGCATATTACCACATGCCCATTTGGATCAATGGGTAGTACAATTAGGCATCCATATTACAACATGCCCATTTGGATCAGTGGGAAGTACAGCTTGTTCTACATATTAGCACATGCTCATTCGATCAGTTGGTAGTACAGCTATTTGTACATTGTACGACAGGGCCATTTGGATCATTATGTAGTACAGCTGGTTGTACATATTGCCACATGCAAATTTCAATCAGTGGGTTGTACAGCTAGTTTTACATATTACCACATGGCCATTTGGATCAGTGGCTGGTAGAGCTAGTTGTACATATTACCACATGGCCATTTGGATTTGTGGGAAGTACCTCTAGTTGTACATAGCACCACATGCCCATTTGGACCAGTGGGTAGTACAATTAGTTGAACATATTATCACATGCCCATTTGGATCAATGGGTAGTACAGCTTGTTGTACATAGTTTATTCCAGAGCTGCATAGCGGGATTTACCATTCTTCACCAGTGTGTGTCAACTTGCCAGCACCATCCTGAATTGGAGAACTTAGTACAGCTTGTTGTACATAGTACCACATGCCCATTTGGATCAGTGGGTAGTAGACCTAGTTGTACATATAACCACATGCCCATTTGGATCAGTGGGTAGTACAGCCACTTGTACATACTGCCACATGCCCATTTGGATGAGTGGGTAGTACAGCTTTTTGTACATTGTACAACATTCACATTTTGATCAGTGGGTTGTTCAGCTAGTTGTAGACAGTATTACATATCCATTTGGATCAGTGGGTAGGACAGGTAGTTGTACATATTACCACAACCCCTTTTGTTTCAGGTAGTTGCAGAAAGTACCACATGCCCATTTGGATCAGTGGGTAATCCAGCTAGTTGCACATATTACCTCATGCCCTTTTGGATCAGTGGGTAGTACAGCTAGTTGTACACCATACCACATACAAATTTATATCAAGTGGTAGTGCAGCTAGTTGTACATATTACCACATGCCCATTTAAATCAGTGGGTAGTACAGCTTGTTGTGCATAGTACCACATAACAATTTGGATAATTGGGTAGTACAGCTTGCTGTACATTTACTATATTCCTTTTGGATCAGAGTGTAGTACAGCTAGTTGCACATATTTCCACATGCCCTCTTGGATCAGTGGGTAGTACAGCTTATTGTACAAAGTACCAGAGGGCCATTTGGATCAGTGGATAGTACAGCTAGTTGTGCCTAGTACCACATGCCAATTTGGATAAGTGGGTAGTACAGCTTGTTGTACATTTACCTCATGCCTTTTTGGATAAGTGGGAAGTACAGCTTATTGTACATTTACCACATGCCCATTTGGATAAGTTGGTAGTGCAGCTAGTTTTGCATATTACCACATGCCCATTTGGATCAGTGGGTAGCACAGCTAGTTGTGCATATTATAACATGCCCATTTGGATCAATGAGTAGTAAAGCTAGATGTACACAGTGTCAACTGCCCATTTGAAACAGCGGGTAGTACAGCATCTTGTACATTTACAACATTCCCATTTGGATCAATGGGTAGTACAGCTAGTTTTGCATATTACCACATGCCTGCTTGGATCAGTGGGTAGTACAGCTAATTGTACATAATAGAACATGACCATTTGGATCAGTAAGTAGTAAAGATAGATGTACACAGTACCAACTGCCCATTTGGATCAGTGGATAGTACAGCCTCTTGTGCATTTACAACATGCCCATTTGAATAAGTGGTTAGTACAGCTAGTTGTGCATATTACCACATGCCCATTTAGATGAATGGGTAGTTCAGCTAGTTGTACACTGACCACATGCCCATTTGGATCAGTTGGTAATACAGCTAGTTGTACACAGACCACATGCCCATTTGGATCAGTGGGTAGTACAGCTAGCTGTACATATTAACACATGCCATTTGGGTCAGTGGGTAGTACAGCCAGTTATACGTATTACCACATGCCCATTTGGATCAATGGGTAGTATAACTAGGCATCCATATTACACATATCCATTTGGATCATTGGGAAGTACAGCTGGTTTTACACATTGCCACCTTCCTATTTGGATCCATGGGTAGTAGACCTAGTTGTACATATAACCACATTCCCATTTGGATCAGTGGGTATTACAGCTTGTTGTACATAGTACCACATGTCCATTTGGGTCAGTGGGTAGTACAGCTTTTTGTACATAGTACAACATGCCCATCTGGATCAGTGGGTAGTTCAGCTAGTTGTAGACAGTATCACATGCCCATTTAGATCAGTGGGTAGGACAGCTAGTTTTACATATTACCACATGCATTTTTAGTTCAGGGGGTATTACAGGTAGTTGTAGACAGTACCGCATGCCCATTTGGATCAGTGGGTAATCCAAATAGTTGCACATATTACCTCATGCCCTTTTGAATCAGTGTGTAGTACAGCTAGTGGTACATTGTATCACATGCACATTTGGATCAATGTGTAGTACAGCTTGTTGTACATATTACCATATGCCCATTTGGATTAGTGAGTAGTACAGCTAGCTGTACAGAGTATCATATACCCATTTGAATCAGTTGGTAATACAACTAGTTGTACACCGTACCACATACAAATTTGGATCAGTGGGTAGTACAGCTTATTGTATATAGTACCACAAGCTCATTTAAATCAGTGGGTAGTACAGCTAGTTGTGCATAGTATTACATGCCAATTTGGATATGTGGGCAGTACAGCTTGTTGTACATTTACCACATGCCATTTTGGATCAGTGGGTAGCACACCTACTTGTAGATATTGCCAGATGCCCATTTAGTTCACTGGGTAATGCAGCTGGTTGCACATATTACCTCATGCCAATGTGGATCAGAGTGTAGTACAGCTATTTGTCATATTACCACATGCCCTCTTGGATCAGTGGTAGTACAGCTTATTGTACAAAGTACCAGAGGCCCATTTGGATCAGTGGATAGTACAGTTAGTTGTGCATAGTACCACATGCCAATTTGGATAAGTAGGCAGCACAGCTTGTTGTACATTTACCATATGCCGATTTGGATAAGTGGGAAGTACAGCTTGTTGTACATTTACCACATGCCCATTTGGATAAGTGGGTAGTACAGATAGTTGTGCATAGTACCACATGCTAATATGGATAAGTGGGTAGTACAGCTAGTTGTACATATTACCACATGTCATTTGGATCAGTGGGTAGTACAGCATCTTGTACATTTACAACATGCCCATTTGGATCGGGGGTAGTACAACATCTTGTACATTTATAATATGCCCATTGTGATCAATGGGTAGTATAGCTAGTTGTGCATATTACCACATGCCCATTTGAATCAGTGGGTAGTACAGCTAGTTGCACACATCACCAAATGCCCATTTGGATCAGTGGGTAGTACAGCTAGTTGTACATATTACCACATGCCCATTTGGATCAGTGGGTAGCACAGCTAGTTGTACATATTACCACATGCCCATTTGGATCAGTGGGTAGTACAGCTGGATGTACATAACACCACCTGCCCATTAGAATCACTGGGTAGTAGAACTAGCTGTAAACAGTACCGCATGCCCATTTGGATCAATGGGTAGTAAAGCTTGTTGTGCATTTGCCACATCCCATTTGGATCAGTGGGTAGTACAGCTAGTTGTACGTATTACCATATACCCATTTGGAACAGTCTGTAGTATATCTAGTTTTGCATATTAGCACATCCACATTTGAATTAGTGGGTAGTACAGCTTGTTGTACATATTACCACATGCCCATTTGGATCAGTGGATAGTAAAGCTAGCTGTACACAGTACCATATGCCCATTTGGATCAGCGGGTAGTATAGCTAGTTTTACATCAGTGGGTAGTATAGCTAGTTTTACATATTACCATATTCCCTTTTGGGTCAGTGGGTATTACAGCTAGTTGTACATAGAACCACATGACCATTTGGATCACTGGGTAGCATAGCTAGATGTACACAGAACCACCTGCCCATTTGGATATGTTTTATTTTATTTTATTTATTTATTTATTTAACATTTGTAGTAGTACAGTTCATAGTACGTTTACCACATGCTGATTTGGATCAGTGGGTAGTACAGCTCGTTGAACATGGTACCACATGCCCATTTGCATCAGTGGATAGTAAAGTTTCTTGTACATTTACAACATGCCATTTAGATCAGTGTGTAGTACAGCTAGTTGTGCATATAACCATATGCCCATTTGGATCAGTGGGTAGTATAGTTAGTTGTTCATTTTACCACATGCCCATTTAGATCAGTGAGTAGTACAGCCTCTTTTGCATTTACAAAATGCCCATTTGGATCAGCGGGTAGTACACCTAGTTGTGCATTTTAGCACATGCCCATTTGAATCAGTGGTAGTACAACTAGTTGTACATATTACCACATTCCCATTTGGATCAGTGGTTATTACAGCTAGTTGTACAAAGACCACATGGCTATTTGGATCAATTGAAGTACAGCTTGTTGTACACAGTACCACATGCCCATTTGGATCAGTGTGTAGTATAGCTAGTTGTACATATTACCACATGCCCATTTGGATTAGTGGTAGTACAACTAGTTGTACATATTACCACATTCCCATTTGGATCAGTGAGTATTACAGCTAGTTGTACATAGTACCGCATGTCCATCTGGATCAGTGGGTAGTAAAGCTTATTGTACATATTACCACATGCCCGTTTGGATCAGTGGGTAGTACACCTAGTTGTACATATAACCATATGCCCATTTGATTCAGTGGGTAGTACAGCCACTTTCACATACTGCCACATGCCTATTTGGATCAGTGGGTAGTACATCTTTTTGTATGTTGTACAACATGCCCATTTGGATCAATGGGTTGTTCAGCTAGTTGTAGGCAGCATCAAACACCCATTTGGATCAGTGGGTAGGACAGGTCATTGTACATATTATCACATGCCCTTTTGGTTCAGGGGGTATTACAGATAGTTGTAGACAGTACCACATGCCCATTTGGATCAGTGGGTAATCCAGCTAGGTGCAGATATTTCCTCATGCCCTTCTGGATCAGTGGGTAGTACAGCTAGTTGTAGATTGTAAAATATACCCATTTGGATCACTGGGTAGTACACCTAATTGTACATATTACCAGATGCCCATTTGGATCAATGGGTAGTACAGCTAGTTGTACATAGTACCACATACCCATTTGGATCAGTGGGTAATACAGCTAGTTGCACACCATACCACATACAAAATGGATCAAGTGGTAGTACAGCTATTTGTACATATTACCACAGCCCATTTGGATCAGTGAGCAGTAAAACATATTGTACATAGTACCACATCCCCATTTAAACCAGTGGGTAGTACAGCTAGATGTGCATAGTACCACATACCAGTTAGGATAAGGGGGTAGTACAGCTTGCTGTACATTTACCACATGCCTTTTGGATCAGAGTGCAGTACAGCTAGTTGTACTTATTTCCACATGCCCTGTTGGATCAGTGAGTAGTACAGCTTATTCTACAAAGTCCCAGAGGCCCATTTGGATCAGTGGATAGTACACCTGGTTGTGTATAGTACCACAAGGCAATTTGGATAAGTGGGAAGTACAGCTTGTTGTACATTTACCTCATGCCAATTTGCATAAATTGTATGTACAGCTTGTTGTACATTTACCATATGCCCATTTGGATCAGTGGGTAGTACAGCTCGTTGCACATATCACCACATCCCATTTGGATCAGTGAGTAGTAAAACTTATTGGACATAGTACCACATGCCCATTTAAATCAATGGGTAGTACAGCTAGTTGTGCATAGTACCACATGCCAGTTTGGATAAGTGGGTAGTACAGCTTGTTGTACATTTGCCACATGCCCATTTGGATCAGTGGGTAGTGCAGCTAATCATAAATATTACCACATGCCCATTTGGAACAGTGGGTAGTACAGCATCTTGTAAATTTACAACTTTCCCATTTGGATCAATGTGTAGTACAGCTAGTTGTGCATACTACCACATGCCCCCTTTGTTTCAGTGGGTAGGACAGCTAGTTGTACATATTGCCACATGCCTATTTAGATCAGTGGGTAGTACAACTAGTTGTACATATTACCACATGCCCATTTGGATCAGGGGGTAGTATAGCTAGAAGTACATATCACCACCTGCCTATTTGTATAAGTGGGTAGTATAGCTAGTTTTACATATCGCCACATTCTCATTCGGATCAGTGGGTATTACAGCTAGTTGTACATAGTAAGACATGACCATTTGGATCAGTGGGTAGCAAATCAAGATGTACACAGTACCACCTGCCCATTTGGATAAGTGAGTAGTACAGCCTCTTGTGCATTTACAACATGACTATTTGGATCAGTGGTTAGTAGAGCTAGTTGTGCATATTACCACATGCCCATTTGGATGAGTGGGTGATTCAACTAGTTGTACACAGACCACATGCCCATTTGTATCAGTGGGTAGCACAGCAAGTTGTACACAGAACACATGCCCATTTGGATCAGCTGGTATTACAGTTATTTGTACATATTACCACATGGCGATTTGGATCAGGGGTAGTACAGCTAGTTGTGCATATTACCGCATGCCCATTTGGATCAATGGGTAGTATGACTAGGCATCCATATTACCACATACCCATTTGGATCAGTGGGAAGTAAAGCTAGTTTACATATTACCACATTCCAATTTGTATCAGTGGGTATTACAGCAAGTTGTAAATAGTACCACATCCCCTTTTGGATCAGTGGGTAGTACAACTAGATGTACACAGTACCACCTGCCCATTTAGTGGGTAGTACAGCTCGTAGTGAATTTACCACATGCCCATTTGGATCAGTGAGTAGTAAAGTGTCTTGTACATTTACCACATGCCCATTTGGATCAGTGGGTAGTACAGTTGGTTGTAAAGAGTACCACATGCCCATTTGGTTTGGTGGGTAGCACAGCTAGTTGTACATATTATCACATACATATTTGGATCAATGATTAGTACAGCTAGTTGTACATATTAACACATGCCCATTTGAATCAGTGGATAGTAGAGCTAGTTGTACATATTATCACATGACCATTTGGGACAAAGGTCGTACAACTAGTTGTACATATTACCATATGCCCATTTGGATCAATGGGTAGTACAGCTAGTTGTCCATATTACCACATGCCCATTTGGGCCAGTGGGTATTATAGCTAGTTGTATATATTACCACACCCCCAATTGGATCAGTGGTTAGTACAACTAGTTGTACATAGTACCATATGCCCATTTGTATTAGTGTGTAGTACAGCTAGTTGTACATATTACCACATGCCCATTTGCATCAGTGGGCAGTATGGCTTGTTATACATATTACCACATCCCCATTTGGATCAGTGGGTAGTACAGCTATTTGTACATATTACCACATGCCCATTTGGATCACTGGGTAGTGCAGCTTGTTCTACATATTAGCACATGCTCATTCGATCAGTTGGTAGTACAGCTATTTGTACATCGTACGACATGGCCATTTGGATCATTATGTAGTACAGCTGGTTGTACATATTACCACATGCAAATTTCGATCAGTGGGTTGTACAGCTAGTTGTACATATTACCACATGGCCATTTGGATCAGTGGCTGGTAGAGATAGTTGTACATATTACCACATGGCCATTTGGATTTGTGGGAAGTACCTCTAGTTGTACATAGCACCACATGCCCATTTGGACCAGTGGGTAGTACAATTAGTTGAACATATTATCACATGCCCATTTGGATCAATGGGTAGTACAGCTTGTTGTACATAGTACCACATGCCCATTTGGATCAGTGGGTAGTAGACCTAGTTGTAAATATAACCACTTGCCCATTTGGATCAGTGGGTAGTACAGCCACGTGTACATACTGCCACATGCCCATTTGGATGAGTGGGTAGTACAGCTTTTTGTACAGCTAGTTGTAGACAGTATTACATATCCATTTGGATCAGTGGGTAGGACAGGTAGTTGTACATATTACCACAACCCCTTTTGTTTCAGGTAGTTGCAGAAAGTACCACATGCCCATTTGGATCAGTGGGTAATCCAGCTAGTTGCACATATTACCTCATGCCCTTTTGGATCAGTGGGTAGTACAGCTAGTTGTACACCATACCACATACAAATTTGGATCAAGTGGTAGTGCAGCTAGTTGTACATATTACCACATGCCCATTTGGATCAATGGGTAGTACAACTTATTGTACATAGTACCACATGCCCATTTAAATCAGTGGGTAGTACAGCTAGTTGTGCATAGTACCACATGCCAATTTGGATAAGTGGGTAGTACAGCTTGCTGTACATTTACCACATGTGTTTTGGATCAGAGTGTAGTACAGCTAGTTGTATATATTTCCACATGCCCTCTTGGATGAGTGGGTAGAACAGCTTATTGTACAAAGTACCAGAGGGATATTTGTATCAGTGGATAGTACAGCTAGTTGTGCATAGTACCAAATGCCAATTTGCATAAGTGTGTAGTACAGCTTGGTGTACATTTACCTCATGCCAATTTGGATAAGTGGGAAGTACAGCTTGTTGTACATTTACCACATGCCCATTTGGATCAGTTGGTAGTGCAGCTAGTTTTGCATATTACCACATGCCCATTTGGATCAGTGGGTAGCACAGCTAGTTGTACATATTACCACATGCCCATTTGGATCAATGGGTAGTAAAGCTAGATGTACACAGTACTAACTGCCCATTTGAAACAGTGGGTAGTACAGCATCTTGTACATTTACAACATTCCCATTTGGATCAATGGGTAGTACAGCTAGTTTTGCATATTACCACATGCCCACTTGGATCAGTGGGTAGTACAGCTAATTGTACATAATAGCACATGACCATTTGGATCAGTAGGTAGTAAAGCTAGATGTACACAGTACCAACTGCCCATTTGGATCAGTGGATAGTACAGCCTCTTGTGCATTTACAACATGCCCATTTGAATAAGTGGTAGTACAGCTAGTTGTGCATATTACCACATGCCCATTTAGATGAATGGGTAGTTCAGCTAGTTGTACACTGACCACATGCCCATTTGGATCAGTTGGTAATACAGCTAGTTGTACACAGACCACATGCCCATTTGGATCAGTGGGTAGTACAGCTAGTTGTACATATTAACACATGCCATTTGGGTCAGTGGGTAGTACAGCCAGTTATACATATTACCACATGCCCATTTGGATCAATGGGTAGTATAACTAGGCATCCATATTACACATATCCATTTGGATCATTGGGAAGTACAACTAGTTGTACACATTGCCACATTCCTATTTGGATCCATGGGTAGTAGACCTAGTTGTACATATAACCACATTCCCATTTGGATCGGTGGGTATTACAGCTTGTTGTACATAGTATCACATGTCCATTTGGGTCAGTGGGTAGTACAGATTTTTGTACATAGTACAACATGCTCATCTGGATCAGTGGGTAGTTCAACTAGTTGTAGACAGTATCACATGCCCATTTAGATCAGTGGGTAGGACAGCTAGTTTTACATATTACCACATGCATTTTTAGTTCAGGGGTATTACAGGTAGTTGTAGACAGTACAGCATGCCCATTTGGATCAGTGGGTAATCAAATAGTTGCACATATTACCTCATGCCCTTTTGAATCAGTGTGTAGTACAGCTAGTGGTACATTGTACCACATGCCCATTTGGATCAATGTGTAGTAGAGCTTGTTGTACATATTACCATATGTCCACTTGGATTAGTGAGTAGTACAGCTAGCTGTACAGAGTATCACATACCCATTTGAATCAGTTGGTAATACAACTAGTTGTACACCGTACCACATACAAATTTGGATCAGTGGGTAGTACAGCTTGTTGTACATAGTACCACAAGCTCATTTAAATCAGTGGGTAGTACAGCTAGTTGTGCATAGTATTACATGCCAATTTGGATATGTGGGCAGTACAGCTTGTTGTACATTTACCACATGCCATTTTGGATCAGTGGGTAGCACACCTACTTGTACATATTGCCAGATGCCCATTTAGTTCACTGGGTAATGCAGCTGGTTGCACATATTACCTCATGCCAATTTGGATCAGAGTGTAGTACAGCTATTTGTCATATTACCACATGCCCTCTTGGATCAGTGGTAGTACAGCTTATTGTACAAAGTACCAGAGGCCCATTTGGATCAGTGGGTAGTAAAGTTAGTTGTGCATAGTACCACATGCCAATTTGGATAAGTAGGCAGTACAGCTTGTTGTACATTTACCATATGCCAATTTGGATAAGTGGAAAGTACAGCTTGTTGTACATTTACCACATGCCCATTTGGATCAGTGGGTAGTACAGATAGTTGTGCATAGTACCACATGCCAATACGGATAAGTGGGTAGTACAGCTAGTTGTACATATTACCACATGCCATTTGGATCAGTGGGTAGTACAGCATCTTGTACATTTACAACATGCCCATTTGGATCGGGGGTAGTACAACATCTTGTACATTTATAATATGCCCATTGTGATCAATGGGTAGTATAGCTAGTTGTGCATATTACCACATGCCCATTTGAATCAGTGGGTAGTACAGCTAGTTGCATACATCACCAAATGCCCATTTGGATCAGTGGGTAGTACAGCTAGTTGTACATTTTACCACATGCCCATTTGAATCAGTGGGTAGTACAGCTAGATGTACATAACACCACCTGCCCATTAGAATAACTGGGTAGTAGAACTAACTGTAAACAGTACCGCATGCCTATTTGGATCAATGGGTAGTAAAGCTTGTTGTACATTTTCCACATCCCATTTGCATCAGTGGGTAGTACAGCTAGTTGTACGTATTACCATATACCCATTTGGAACAGTCTGTAGTATATTTAGTTTTGCATATTAGCACATGCACATTTGAATTAGTGGGTAGTACAGCTTGTTGTACATATTACCACATGCCCATTTGGATAAATGGATAGTAAAGCTAGCTGTACACAGTACCATATGCCCATTTGGATCAGTGGGTAGTATAGCTAGTTTTACATCAGTGGGTGGTATAGCTAGTTTTACATATTACCATATTCCCATTTGGGTCAGTGGGTATTACAGCTAGTTGTACATAGAACCACATGACCATTTGGATCAGTGGGTAGTATAGCTAGATGTACACAGTACCACCTGCCCATTTGGATATGTGGGTAGTACAGTTCATAGTACATTTACCACATGCTGATTTGGATCAGTGGGTAGTACAGCGCGTTGAACATAGTACCACATGCCCATTTGGATCAGTGGATAGTAAAGTTTATTGTACATTTACAACATGCCATTTAGATCAGTGTGTAGTACAGCTAGTTGTGCATATTACCACATGCCCATTTGGATCAGTGGGTAGTATAGTTAGTTGTTCATTTTACCACATGCCCATTTAGATCAGTGAGTAGTACAGCCTCTTTTGCATTTACAAAATGCCCATTTGGATCAGCGGGTAGTACACCTAGTTGTGCATTTTAGCACATGCCCATTTGAATCAGTGGTAGTACAACTAGTTGTACATATTACCACATTCCCATTTGGATCAGTGGTTATTACAGCTAGTTGTACAAAGACCGCATGGCTATTTGGATCAATTGAAGTACAGCTTGTTGTACACAGTACCACATGCACATTTGGATCAGTGGATAGTACAGATTGTTGCACATTTGCCACATGCCCATTTGGATCAGTGTGTAGTACAGCTAGTTGTACATATTACCACGTGCCCATTTGGATCAGTGGTAGTACAACTAGTTGTACATATTACCATATTCCCATTTGGATCAGTGAGTATTACAGCTAGTTGTACATAGTACCACATGTCCATCTGGATCAGTGGGTAGTAAAGCTTATTGTACATATTACCACATGCTGTTTGGATCAGTGGGTAGTACACCTAGTTGTACATATAACCACATGCCCATTTGATTCAGTGGGTAGTACAGCCACTTGCACATACTGCCACATGCCTATTTGGATCAGTGGGTAGTACAGCTTTTTGTACATTGTACAACATGCCCATTTGGATCAGTGGGTTGTTCAGCTAGTTGTAGGCAGCATCAAACACCCATTTGGATCAGTGGGTAGGACAGGTCATTGTACATATTATCACATGCCCTTTTGGTTCAGGGGGTATTACAGATAGTTGTAGACAGTACCACATGCCCATTTGGATCAGTGGGTAATCCAGCTAGTTGCACATATTACCTCATGCCCTTTTGGATCAGTGGGTAGTACAGCTAGTTGTAAATTGTACAACATGCCCATTTGGATCACTGGGTAGTACAGCTAGTTGTACATAGTACCACATACCCATTTGGATCAGTGGGTAATACAGCTAGTTGTACACCATACCACATACAAATTTGGATCAAGTGGTAGTACAGCTATTTGTACATATTACCACAGCCCATTTGGATCAGTGAGCAGTAAAACATATTGTACATAGTACCACATCCCCATTTAAACCAGTGGGTAGTACAGCTAGATGTGCATAGTACCACATACCAGTTAGGATAAGGGGGTAGTACAGCTTGCTGTACATTTACCACATGCCTTTTGGATCAGAGTGCAGTACAGCTAGTTGTACTTATTTCCACATGACCTCTTGGATCAGTGAGTAGTACAGCTTATTCTACAAAGTCTCAGAGACCCATTTGGATCAGTGGATAGTACAGCTATTTGTGTATAGTACCACAAGGCAATTTGGATAAGTGAGTAGTACAGCCTGTTGTACATTTACCTCATGCCAATTTGCATAAATTGGATGTACTGCTTGTTGTACATTTACCATATGCCCATTTGGATCAGTGGGTAGTACAGCTCATTGTACATATCACCACAGCCCATATGGATCAGTGAGTAGTAAAACTTATTGGACATAGTACCACATGCCCATTTAAATCAATGGGTACTACAGCTAGTTGTGCATAGTACCACATGCCAGTTTGGATAAGTGGGTAGTACAGCTTGTTGTACATTTGCCACATGCCCATTTGGATTAGTGGGTAGTGCAGCTAATCATAAATATTACCACATGCCCATTTGGAACAGTGGGTAGTATAGTTAGTTGTTCATTTTACCACATGCCCATTTAGATCAGTGAGTAGTACAGCCTCTTTTGCATTTACAAAATGCCCATTTGGATCAGCGGGTAGTACACCTAGTTGTGCATTTTAGCACATGCCCATTTGAATCAGTGGTAGTACAACTAGTTGTACATATTACCACATTCCCATTTGGATCAGTGGTTATTACAGCTAGTTGTACAAAGACCGCATGGCTATTTGGATCAATTGAAGTACAGCTTGTTGTACACAGTACCACATGCACATTTGGATCAGTGGATAGTACAGATTGTTGTACATTTGCCACATGCCCATTTGGATCAGTGTGTAGTACAGCTAGTTGTACATATTACCACGTGCCCATTTGGATCAGTGGTAGTACAACTAGTTGTACATATTACCACATTCCCATTTGGATCAGTGAGTATTACAGCTAGTTGTACATAGTACCACATGTCCATCTGGATCAGTGGGTAGTAAAGCTTATTGTACATATTACCACATGCTGTTTGGATCAGTGGGTAGTACACCTAGTTGTACATATAACCACATGCCCATTTGATTCAGTGGGTAGTACAGCCACTTGCACATACTGCCACATGCCTATTTGGATCAGTGGGTAGTACAGCTTTTTGTACGTTGTACAACATGCCCATTTGGATCAGTGGGTTCTTCAGCTAGTTGTAGGCAGCATCAAACACCCATTTGGATCAGTGGGTAGGACAGGTCGTTGTACATATTATCACATGCCCTTTTGGTTCAGGGGGTATTACAGATAGTTGTAGACAGTACCACATGCCCATTTGGATCAGTGGGTAATCCAGCTAGGTGCAGATATTTCCTCATGCCCTTCTGGATCAGTGGGTAGTACAGCTAGTTGTAAATTGTACAACATGCCCATTTGGATCACTGGGTAGTACAGCTAGTTGTACATAGTACCACATACCCATTTGGATGAGTGGGTAATACAGCTAGTTGTACACCATACCACATACAAATTTGGATCAAGTGGTAGTACAGCTATTTGTACATATTACTACAGCCCATTTGGATCAGTGAGCAGTAAAACATATTGTACATAGTACCACATCCCCATTTAAACCAGTGGGTAGTACAGCTAGATGTGCATAGTACCACATACCAGTTAGGATAAGGGGGTAGTACAGCTTGCTGTACATTTACCACATGCCTTTTGGATCAGAGTGCAGTACAGCTAGTTGTACTTATTTCCACATGACCTCTTGGATCAGTGAGTAGTACAGCTTATTCTACAAAGTCTCAGAGGCCCATTTGGATCAGTGGATAGTACAGCTATTTGTGTATAGTACCACAAGGCAATTTGGATAAGTGGGTAGTACAGCTTGCTGTACATTTACCTCATGCCAATTTGCATAAATTGGATGTACTGCTTGTTGTACATTTACCATATGCCCATTTGGATCAGTGGGTAGTACAGCTCATTGTACATATCACCACAGCCCATATGGATCAGTGAGTAGTAAAACTTATTGGACATAGTACCACATGCCCATTTAAATCAATGGGTACTACAGCTAGTTGTGCATAGTACCACATGCCAGTTTGGATAAGTGGGTAGTACAGCTTGTTGTACATTTGCCACATGCCCATTTGGATTAGTGGGTAGTGCAGCTAATCATAAATATTACCACATGCCCATTTGGAACAGTGGGTAGTACAGCATCTTGTACATTTACAACTTTCCCATTTGGATCAATGTGTAGTACAGCTAGTTGTGCATACTACCACATGCCCCCTTTGGATCAGTGGGTAGGACAGCTAGTTGTACATATTGCCACATGCCTATTTAGATCAGTGGGTGGTACAACTAGTTGTACATATTACCACATGCCCATTTGGATCAGGGGGTAGTATAGCTAGAAGTACATATCACCACCTGCCTATTTGTATAAGTGGGTAGTATAGCTAGTTTTACATATTACCACATTCTCATTCGGATCAGTGGGTATTACAGCTAGTTGTACATAGTACCACATGACCATTTGGATCAGTGGGTAGCAAAGCTAGATGTACACAGTACCACCTGCCCATCTGGATCAGTGGGTAGTACAGCCTCTTGTGCATTTACAACATGCCCATTTGGATCAGTGGTTAGTACAGCTAGTTGTGCATATTACCGCATGCCCATTTGGATGAGTGGGCAGTTCAACTAGTTTTGCAATACCCACATGCCCACTTGGATCAGTGGGTAGCACAGTAAGTTGTACACAGGCCACATGCCCATTTGGATCAGTGGGTAGTACAGCTAGTTGTACATATTAACACATGCCCATTTTGGTCAGTGGGTAGTACAGCCAGTTATACATATTACCACATGCCCATTTGGATCAGTGGGTAGTACATATAGTTGTACATATTACCACATTGCAATTTGGATCAAAGATAGTGCAGCTAGTTATGCATATTACCACATGCCCATTTGGATCAATGGGTAGTACAACTAGGCGTCCATATTACCACATGCCCATTTTGATCAGTGGGAAGTACATCTAGTTCTACATATTACCACATTCCAATTCGGATTAGTGGGTATTACAGCAAGTTGTACATAGTACCATGTTAGAAAAATATGTATTCATTATATGCATGCTTAGTGCATTCGAAGTTCAAAAGGGTTAATGCATTTATTCTGTTCACACTGCATGAATCTGCACAAGCTGCTGAAGACATTCCCATCCTGTTATGTCATACGCGCAGCTATGAACTGCTTATGCTTTGGAAATTAACAGGAAACATTTGATTTCTGCTAATGTCATGATAATAATAATAGATGTTTCATTTCTACTAGTGTCATGAGGTTTAAACAAAGAGTTATTGATTTTTTGCTTATGCTATGAGAAAAGTACATAACTGCTGAAGCTATTGATAATGAAAACAAAGGCTGTTTGAAAATATAAACCGTAGTCAGCATTACTTGTACCTAAGCTAGAAATGTACCTTGAAATGTAACACATATATATTAGAACTGCACAATTGAAGAATAGAAAGTTTTTAGTGGGCTAAAAATAAGGCTCCAAGGCCAGATATTTTTTCTCAAATGTTTTTCATAAATCCAGTCATGTCAGCAGGAAATCCAAGTAACATTTTCTATGTAACACATAGTGAGTTTTAAATCTGGACATGTCAGCAGGAAATCTAAATAACATTTTCTGTAGAACAATACAGAAAGCTGTGTCTAACTATGTCAACCATAGAAAAGTAACATTTCATAGAACTGTATAAAAGTAGCATACTGCTTACTAGTAATTTAGGCAACATCCTGTATCTGCATGTTTTGTCTCCTTGCTGCAAGTAATAAAGGGTGCCTAACCTGAACCTTACGTGAATTAGTCGTTGAAGTTTTTTCCTTTGACATACCACATTCCCATTTGGATCAATGGGTAGTACAACTAGATGTACACAGTACCACCTGCCCATTTAGTGGGTAGTAGAGCTCATAGTGCATTTACCACATGCCCATTTTGATCAGTGAGTTGTAAAGCGCCTTGTACATTTACCACATACTCATTTGGATCAGTGGGTAGTGCAGCTGTTTGTACAGAGTACCACATGCCCATTTGGTTTGGTGGGTAGCACAGCTAGTTGTACATATTATCACATGCCCATTTGGATCAATGGGTAGTACAGCTAGTTGTACATATTAACACATGCCCATTTGAATCAGTGGGTAGCAGAGCTAGTCTTACATATTACCTCATGCCCATTTGGATCAAAGGTAGTACAACTATTTGTACATATTACCACATGCCCATTTGGATCAATGGGTAGTACAGCTAGTTGTACATAGTACCACATACCCATTTGGATCAGTGGGTAATACAGCTAGTTGTACACCATACCACATACAAATTTGGATCAAGTGGTAGTACAGCTATTTGTACATATTACTACAGCCCATTTGGATCAGTGAGCAGTAAAACATATTGTACATAGTACCACATCCCCATTTAAACCAGTGGGTAGTACAGCTAGATGTGCATAGTACCACATACCAGTTAGGATAAGGGGGTAGTACAGCTTGCTGTACATTTACCACATGCCTTTTGGATCAGAGTGCAGTACAGCTAGTTGTACTTATTTCCACATGACCTCTTGGATCAGTGAGTAGTACAGCTTATTCTACAAAGTCTCAGAGGCCCATTTGGATCAGTGGATAGTACAGCTATTTGTGTATAGTACCACAAGGCAATTTGGATAAGTGGGTAGTACAGCTTGCTGTACATTTACCTCATGCCAATTTGCATAAATTGGATGTACTGCTTGTTGTACATTTACCATATGCCCATTTGGATCAGTGGGTAGTACAGCTCATTGTACATATCACCACAGCCCATATGGATCAGTGAGTAGTAAAACTTATTGGACATAGTACCACATGCCCATTTAAATCAATGGGTACTACAGCTAGTTGTGCATAGTACCACATGCCAGTTTGGATAAGTGGGTAGTACAGCTTGTTGTACATTTGCCACATGTCCATTTGGATTAGTGGGTAGTGCAGCTAATCATAAATATTACCACATGCCCATTTGGAACAGTGGGTAGTACAGCATCTTGTACATTTACAACTTTCCAATTTGGATCAATGTGTAGTACAGCTAGTTGTGCATACTACCACATGCCCCCTTTGGATCAGTGGGTAGGACACCTAGTTGTACATATTGCCACAATTCTATTTAGATCAGTGGGTGGTACAACTAATTGTACATATTACCACATGCCCATTTGGATCAGGGGGTAGTATAGCTAGAAGTACATATCACCACCTGCCTATTTGTATAAGTGGGTAGTATAGCTAGTTTTACATATTACCACATTCTCATTCGGATCAGTGGGTATTACAGCTAGTTGTACATAGTACCACATGACCATTTGGATCAGTGGGTAGCAAAGCTAGATGTACACAGTACCACCTGCCCATTTGAATAAGTGGGTAGTACAGCCTCTTGTGCATTTACAACACGACCATTTGGATCAGTGGTTAGTACAGCTAGTTGTGCATATTACCGCATGCCCATTTGGATGAGTGGGTAGTTCAACTAGTTTTGTAATGACCACATGCCCATTTGGATCAGTGGGTAGCACAGTAAGTTGTACACAGGCCACGTGCCCATTTGGATCAGTTGGTATTACAGTTAGTTGTACATATTAACACATGCTCATTTGGGTCAGTGGGTGTTACAGACAGTTATACATATTACCACATGCCCATTTGGATCGGTGGGTAGTACATATAGTTGTACATATTACCACATGGCGATTTGGATCAGGGGTAGTACAGCTAGTTGTGCATATTACCACATGCCCATTTGGATCAATGGGTAGTACAATTAGCCATCCGTATTACCACATGCCCATTTGGATCAGTGGGAAGTGCAGCTAGTTTACATATTACCATATTCCAATTTGGATCAGTGGGTATTACAGCAAGTTGTACATAGTACCATGTTAGAAAAATATGTATTAATTATATGCATGCTTAGTGCATTCGAAGTTCAAAAGGGTTAATGCATTTATTCTGTTCACACTGCATGAATCTGCACAAGCTGCTAAAGACATTCCCATCCTGTTATGTCATACGCGCAGCTATGATCTGCTTATGCTTTGGAAATTAACAGGAAGCATTTGATTTCTGCTAATGTCATGATAATAATAATAGATGTTTCATTTCTACTAGTGTCATGAGGTTTAAACAAAGAGTTATTGATTTTTTGCTTATGCTATGAGAAAAGTACATAACTCCTGAAGCTATTGATAATGAAAACAAAGGCTGCTTGAAAATATAAACTGTAGTCAGCATTACTTGTACCTAAGCTAGAAATGTACCTTGAAATGTAACACATATATATTAGAACTGCACAATTGAAGAATAGAAAGTTTGTAGTGGGCTAAAAATAAGGCCCCAAGGCCAGATTGTTTTTCTCAAATGTTTTCATAAATCCAGTCATGTCAGCAGGAAATCCAAGTAACATTTTCTATGTAACACATAGTGAGTTTTAAATCTGGACATGTCAGCAGGAAATCTAAATAACATTTTCTGTAGAACAATACAGAAAGCTGTGTCTAACTATGTCAACCATAGAAAAGTAACATTTCATAGAACTGTATAAAAGTAGCATACTGCTTACTAGTAATTTAGGCAACATCCTGTATCTGCATGTTTTGTCTCCTTGCTGCAAGTAATAAAGGGTGCCTAACCTGAACCTTACGTGAATTGGTCTTTGAAGTTTTTTCCTTTGACATACCACATTCCCATTTGGATCAATGGGTAGTACAACTAGATGTACACAGTACCACCTGCCCATTTAGTGGGTAGTAGAGCTCATAGTGCATTTACCACATGCCCATTTTGATCAGTGAGTTGTAAAGCGCCTTGTACATTTACCACATACTCATTTGGATCAGTGGGTAGTGCAGCTGTTTGTACAGAGTACCACATGCCCATTTGGTTTGGTGGGTAGCACAGCTAGTTGTACATATTATCACATGCCCATTTGGATCAATGGGTAGTACAGCTAGTTGTACATATTAACACATGCCCATTTGAATCAGTGGGTAGCAGAGCTAGTCTTACATATTACCTCATGCCCATTTGGATCAAAGGTAGTACAACTATTTGTACATATTACCACATGCCCATTTGGATCAATGGGTAGTACAGCTAGTTGTCCATATTACCACATGCCCATTTGGACCAGTGGGTATTACAGCTAGTTGTACATATTACCACACCCCCATTTGGTTCAGTGGGTAGTAAAAGTTATACATAGTACCACATGCCCATTTGCATCAGTGGGTGGTACAGCTTGTTGTATATATTACCACATCCCCATTGGATTAGTGGGTAGTACAGTTATCTGTACATAGTACCACATGCCCATTTGGATCAGTGGGTAGTACAGTTTGTTGCACATAGTACCACATGCCCATTTGGATGAGTCGGTAGCACAGCTTGTTGTACATAGTACCACATGCCCATTTAGATCAGTGGGTATTACAGCCAGTTGTATTTATTACCACACGCCCATGTGGATTAGTGGGTAGTACAGCTAGTTGTACATATTACCAAATGCCCATTTAGATCAGTGTGTAGTTCACCTAGTTGTATATATTTCCACATGCCCATTTGGACCAAAATCCTGTATCTGCATGTTTTGTCTCCTTGCTGCAATTATTAAAGGGTGCCTAACCCGAACCTTACGTAAATTGGTCTTTGAAGTTTTTTCCTTTGACAGATTGGTCCTTCGAGCCGGAGCCCTCACTTCACCTCGGATCAGACGGGCCAGGTTGTTGAAATCGAACAGGGAAGAAACCAAATCGGTTCTCTTTATTTGAAAAGCCCTCCGACTGAATTGTCGTACAAAAAAGGCCAGCCACTTTCTGATCTGCGACTGAAGGACGGGTCTCCACGAATCAGGTGATCAATCACATAGGCTCAGGAAAGGTGAATCTACTTTCTTCTGTCTTCTGTTTTATATCAGGGGCTAGATTTGTATTGTTTTTGTCAGGACTGTATTTTGCAAGTCAGAGACAGAAAAGATTATTGTCTTGTCATAGATCAGGAGAAGCAGAATAGTGAAAAGCAAAGGATCCCAAAAGCAAATGGAGAGACACACGTTGTCCTGAACGCAATTTATTTAATTCAAACAGTAAAACAGCGTTTTCGCCACACTCATTAGGTGGCTTCTTCAGAGGAAAAAAGGCAGCCAAGGTTTACACACCTTAAATACAAAATAGTTAATTGGAGGCAAATGCAGCCAATTAACAAGTAAAATTAAAACAAGAAAAAGCCTTTGTCAAAAAAATGCACTGAAGCAGCAGGCTTTAAATAAATACCTAACCAGGACAGTCTACATTTTAAAAAAGCTAATACAAAAGCACATGTAAGAATGTATACATATAAATAGGTGGTTCATCTACCAAACCACATTATTCATCAAGGAAGAACATACTAGAAATATATAATAAGAAAATATAAAAATAGCAAAACAGTACCAGACCTCGCTAAACCCTAAGTACTAATAATGGGATTACATTACAGAATGAGATGTTACAAGAAACCAGTCACTTAGAGGACAAGTTTACTTTGAAGTACTTGAAGTATGTACTTTTTTAAAAAGTAAAAAAGTAAAAAAATATAATACAGGACAATAAAAGGACAAACAACTAATGGTGAAGGAGAATCACTCCATGTATACCATAAAGTATTTGTAGATTAACAATATGCATGTGTGGCCAATGTTAAAAGAATTTTACACTTAAACAAGGGCAATAGAAAGCCACTTCATAATGCCCCAACCAACAATATAAATTGTATAAATTGCCAGGAAAACACCTTGAAAAACTGACATGGGTAAAACATCCTATAACAAAAGTAGGAAAATAAACTCTTATCTCATGTAAGATTTCAATTTCAAATCTGTGCAATGTTACAGCTCTCGTTCAACCCTGGTGGGTTGAAAGCATTAACTTTGAGCTGCCAAAGTAATTCACATGTTTCAAGCATAAGGGCAATAGGCCCTCCCTGGTAATAATGGAAGATGGTCAATGCCCATAAAGAGAACACATGCCCTGGGTGGGAGCAAATATGTTTAGCTAGTGCGTTTTCACACTTCCTGTTTTTAATGGCATATAAATGCTGATACATTCTGTCCTTAAGTCTTCTATCCGTCTTCCCAACGTAGAAGGCTGGGCAGCACATGCAAAAAGCAATGTATACCACTGATTTAGTGTCACACATAATGCGGTGGCGAATAAAGTATTTTAAGCCCTGTTATACAAAAAGTGCTACCTGTTTTAATATGTGTGCAAAAGTTACAAGAACCACAAGAGAAGGAACCATTGGATCTAACACTACAAGCAGAGGAAGAACTCTGTAAGAGTTTTTAATGTTCCTACCCTTCTGAACACCACAAAGGGCTTATCGCCCAATTTGTCACCTACCAATCCATTACTAGTTACAAAAACAGTTTTTGAAAGAATGTTTTGTATTTCATATGAATTCACTCCAAGCGTAGAAATAAAACTACAAGATGTGGCCTTCAAAGATGGCAATTCAGTAGAAGAAACAGAAGCAGCAGTATTAGCATTTATACTAGAGTTAGAATCAACAACAATACCAGTTACAGCTTCTAAGGGTAGAAGGGGGCTATAAAAACCACTAGTTCTTTTGTTAAGAACTTCTTCTATTAGTTCAGACACCAAGCCCCTTGGATAACCTCGATTCACAAACAGGTCCCCCAGAAATTGGCTTTTCGAGATTAAAATCTGTCAAAAGGCTACACATCCTCACCGCCCTCACTAGTTGCCCTTTAACTATAGCCTTTCTAAGCTTAAAAGGGTGAGAACTAGTGAAGTGGAGAAAAGAATTGACATATGTGTCTTTTCTGTAAATTGTGGATTTCAACCTACCCATAGAGTCAGTTCTGGTAAGTTTAACATCCAAATAGTTTATGCTGTCAACATCAAAATGTGAAGTAAACCTAAGAAACTGACTCTATGGGTAGGTTGAAATCCACAATTTACAGAAAAGACACATATGTCAATTCTTTTCTCCACTTCACTAGTTCTCACCCTTTTAAGCTTAGAAAGGCTATAGTTAAAGGGCAACTAGTGAGGGCGGTGAGGATGTGTAGCCTTTTGACAGATTTTAATCTCGTTCTGGGGACCTGTTTGTGAATCGAGGTTATCAGGGGCTTGGTGTCTGAACTAATAGAAGAAGTTCTTAACAAAGAACTAGTGGTTTTATAGCCCCTTCTACCTTAGAAGCTGTAACTGGTATTGTTGATTCTAACTCTAGTATAAATGCTAATACTGCTGCTTCTGTTTCTTCTACTGAATTGCCATCTTTGAAGGCCACATCTTGTAGTTTTATTTCGTTTGGAGTGAATTCATATGAAATACAAAACATTCTTTTCAAAACTGGTTTTTGTAACTAGTAATGGATTGGTAGGTGACAAATTGGGCGATAAGCCCTTTGTGGTGTTCAAGGGGTAGGAACATTAAAGAACTTACAGAGTTCTTCCTCTGCTTGTAGTGTTAGATCCAATGGTTCCTTCTCTTGTGGTTCTGTAACTTTGCACACATATTAAAACAGGTAGCACTTTTGTATAGCAGGGCGAAAATACTTTATTCTGCCACCGCATTATGTGTGACACTAAATCAGTGGTATACATTGCTTTTGCATGTGCTGCCCAGCTTCTACGTCGGGAAGACGGATAGAAGACTTAAGGACAGAATGTATCAGCATTTATATGCCATTAAAAACAGGAAGTGTAACGCACTAGCTAAACATATTTGCTCCACCCAGGGCATGTGTTCTCTTTATGGGCATTGACCATCTTCCATTACCCAGGGGAGGCCTATTGCCCTTATGCTTGAAACATGTGAATTACTTTGCAGCTCAAAGTTAATGCTTTCAACCCACCAGGGTTGACGAGAGCTGTAACATTGCGTATTTGAAATTGAAATCTTGAGATAAGAGTTTATTTTCCTACTTTGTTATAGGATGTTTTACTCCCATGTCAGTTTTTCAAGGTGTTTTCCTGGCAATTTATACAATTTATATTGTTGGTTGGGGCATTATGAAGGGCTTTTCTGACCCTTGTTTATAAAAATTCTTTTAACATTGGCCACACGCATTATGCATATTAATCTACAAATACTTTATGGTATACATGGAGTGATTCTCCTTCACCATTAGTTGTTTGTCCTTGTATTATATTTTTTACTTTTTACTTTTAAAAAGTACATACTTCAAGTACTTCAAAGTAAACTTGTCCTCTAAGTGACTGGTTTCTTGTAACATCTCATTCTGTAATGTAATCCCATTATTAGTACTTAGGTTTAGCGAGGTCTGGTACTGTTTGCTATTTTTATATTTTCTTATTATATATTTCTAGTATGTTCTTCCTTGATGAATAATGGTTTGGTAGATGAACCACTATTTATATGTATACATTCTTACATGTGCTTTTGTATTAGCTTTTAAAATGTAGACTGTCCTGGTTAGGGTATTTAAAGCCTGCTGCTTCAGTGCATTTTTGACAAAGGCTTTTTCTTGTTTATTTACTTGTTAATTGGCTGCATTTGCCTCCAATTAACTATTTTGTATTTAAGGTGTGTAAACCTTGGCTGCCTTTTTTCCTCTGAAGAAGCCACCTAATGAGTGTGGCTTAACGCTGTTTTACTGTTTGAATTAAATAAATTGCGTTCAGGACAACGTGTGTCTCTCCATTTGCTTTTGGGATCCTTTGCTTTTCACTAGTTTGTGGACTATTTACAGTTTGTAGGAGAAGCAGAATAGGTAGGCAGTCATTCTGAAGAGACTATAACAAAATCCGTGGTACTACGTTAAAAATAAGAGAAGTCACGTAACGATCAAAAAAAAAAAAAAGGGTAGAACAAAATGGGTAATAATTGCACAAAAAGACCCCAAAATTCGCTGTTAACCGAAGACGCAAAATACATGCAGTCGCAGCGCGCTGACAACATTAAATATTATTCAAAATGGGTTAATAAATATGAATTTGACAGAAAATTAGAAAAATCCTCACTTATCAAACTTGTCAAACAGCTCAAAACTGATTCCAAAGGTAGGGTAAAAAAGCAACGCCAATTAGGAATTCCTCAGGCACACAGGTGGATTGAGGAAGTAAACCGTAGGGAACAAAAGAACAACAATTCAAAAACAATGTTTTTAGATAAGGAGGACAATAACTTAGTAATAGCATCAGCCCCTCTGCCTCCCTTACCAGAATATGAAGCAAGTGAACAGGTTAGTCCACCCCCACGATATCCTGTTGTCACTGAAAATAGAGACATTGCAAAAGTAAAAACATTTATTACAGATCCCATCGGGACCAGGTCTCGAACACGGGCAGGTAACTCAAATGAAGGCATTGAGTTATATCAAATGGTTAAAAATTCACGGTCTATGAGTGAAGAAGAAATATGCCCACTTATAGAAGTACCTAATCCTCAGGTTGGACAAGACGGTCAGGACCCAACTATTTTAGTGTATAGACCTTGGACTCCGGAAGATATCCGGAAAGCCACTGAGGGAATTCCCCATCCAAAAGTTAATTTTAGAAAATTCTCAAAAGATTTACAAGGAATGAGGCTGAGTTATAACTTAAATGGAGAAGAGGTAGAAAAAGTAGTTAGACAAATTGTGGGACCAGATTGGCACATGATTAGTGGCAACTGGAATCCCCGTGACGCTGCACAAAGACCCCTCCCACATAGCAGCGCAGAACTAGACAACAGAATAAAAGGTCTCACAGACCGCATCTCTGAAAAATGGAAGCCTAGGGCAGACTGGACTTGCATTAATCAATGCATCCAACAAGAAGGTGAAACTATTGACCGGTATTATGCCAGATTATTAGAATGTTTTAATAACCACTGTGGAATGCAGGTGCCTGAAGATCAAACACAAGATTCCCCATATGAACAGCAGTTAAAAAATGCATTTTAAAAGGCAGTATTGCACCCATAAGCAGTTTTATTTCAAAACATATGGTAGACCATCATACAGGCAGGTTACAATCATTACTTGAATATGCTAGGCATGCCGAAAGGCATTTTAATAGCAAAAAGAAAAAGAAAGCTCAAGTATTTTCTGTAGAAGATGGAGCAGAAGTTTATGTAGTACAGTCCGGTAAAAAGGGCAAGAAAAATGCACAGGGAAACAAACAATCTGATCAGCGATCAGAGGACTTTGAAGGGCAAAAGAAAAGGGGTGAATGTTTCAAATGCGGTAAAAGGGACACTTGGCAAGGGATTGCAAGAAAAACAAGAAGGCAACCACAGAAGACAAGGAGGGTGAGGACTGACTATATGGTAGTCAGGAATCACTAGAAGGGGATAGCAGAGAAAGGACAAATGAGAATGTGATAGAGGGAGTAGAGGATGTGACAGAAGAAATAGAGGAAGTGCAAGAAGTTAGTGACAGTGAAGAAAATGAAATATTAGACCTAGCTTTATTGAGCCTGGAGCTCTATTTAGCAGACACAAAACCAGAAGTTACACTCTTGGTAGAAGGGAGGGAAGTCAAATTCTTGTGTGACTCAGGGGCATCACGAACCCTTATACATCCCTCCAAACTGCCAGAAAATACAGAGTCACGTGATTACATACTGGTAAAAGCAGCTAATGGACAGCTGTATCGGGAGCCCCACTCCCATAATATTTCAATAACTGATCCAGTTTCAGGAGTGACTCAGAAAAGCAAAATTGTTTCTGCAAAATTCCCAGTAAACCTCTTGGGCAGAGACCTCATGCAGCTATTTGGTATAGCAGTAGTTCCAACCATGCAGGGTATGGAAGCACAGCGACAAATTGATACCTTTGCAGTGCAATCGGAGGGTGAAATGTTTTATTGGTACAGCTAGGACTTGGTTACGACTGGTCCAGGGACTGTGGCCGAAGAGTTAATGAATGTAGCCATCAGCAAGTTCCCCTCCCTTGACATTGATAAGCAACACTTGTTGCACTGTACCCTGTATTATTGTAACATACCAGGACCTGACAAGGAATATGAGCAAGAATTGTTTAAAAATCATGCAAACAGATTGATATTACATAATCTGTACTGGGACACAGAAGGGAACAGTGTAGCCAGCTGTTCATTGCCCCAGGAGTTCTTTACACTTTATAAATCTAATCAATTACCACGTTAGCTTAACCAAGGACAAAAACATAGAATGGGCAGACCTAGGAGAAAAAGTCACGAGATGGGAGAAACAGACAGAATTAGAACTGTCAGAACAGGGAATACAAATACAGAAGTTGAATTGGATAACTCAGACCCACCCAGCCGTACACTTGCAGTCTAGCAAGGACAGCTGATTAGCACTCCTATTAAAGGAGGAAGAGAATGCCTTACAGAATATACCAGAAACTCTCTGGTCAACAGGAAAATCAGATGTAGGACTTATTCGTACAGTGGGACCAGTTACTATCATGCCAAAGTCAGCATTTAGACCACAAAAGAGACAGTATCCCTTAAGAAAAGATGCAGAGGCAGGAATCAAACCTATCATAGCAGCTTTACTTAAGGAAGGGGTGCTGGTGAAATCTCCCGATTCACCATGTAACACACCCTTATTTCCTGTTAAAAAAGCAAATGGAGAATGGCGTATGGTCCAGGATTTACAAGCTGTAAATGACACAGTAATACCAAGGGCACCTACGGTGCCAGACCCACACACCCTGTTGAATGATTTAAAACCTCAATAGAAGTATTTTTCTGTGGTAGACATTAGCAATGCGTTCTTTTCGATACCGATACACCCTGACAGCCAGTATTGGTTTGCATTCACATTTCAGGGGAAAAGGTATACATATACGTGACTACCACAGGGGTATTGTGAAAGTCCAACAATATTCTCACAAGAAATGGCAAGCAACTTGGCAGGATTTACCCCACCAAGATGCAGTCAGATTTTACTTTATGTTGATGACATCTTGCTGACGTCCCCCACCCAGCAAGATTGTAGAGAAGATACCATAGCGCTATTACGATTTTTAGCCACTGAAGGACATAAGGTAAACAAAAATAAACTGCAGCTTTGGAAAAAAATAAGGCAAATACCTAGGATATGTAATATCCAAGGAAGGTAGAACATTAGATGAGGACAGAAAAGTAGCAATTTTGCAAGCACTAAAACCCACTACCAAGAAGGAAATGATGTCCTTCCTGGGTACAACTAATTTTTGCCAGATCTGGATTCCAAACTATGCCTTGGAATCTGCACCTCTGACTGACCTGATATATAAGAAGCCTATGACTGCACAGGATTTGTTACAATGGACACCAGAGGCAGAATCTGCTTTCTGCAAACTGAAACAGTTAATAGCATCCTCATTAGTTCTGGGATTACCAAACTATCATAAATGTTTTTTCCAAACTGTAGAATGTAAGCAAGGTTATATGATATCAGTGTTAACACAACAGCATGGGGACAAGCAACGCCCCATTGCTTACTATTCATCACAACTAGACCCAGTGGCACAGTCCTTACCCCACTGTGTACAAGCAGTAGTTGCAGCTGCAATTGCAGTACAGGCTTCAGCCTCAGTAGTTTTATTCCACCCTCTCACTTTGAGAGTGCCTCATGCAGTCGCAATTATTTTACTGCAAGAGAAGGTGGCATATCTTTCCCCTGCTAGGCATTTTTCCTGTATGACTATATTGTTGAGCCAACCTCACATGACAATTGAACGATGCACAACTTTGAACCCTTCTACCTTGCTCCCAACCCCTGCAGATGGCACACCACACTGCTGCCTACAGGTAATTGAGCAAAAGACACTACCTAGAAAAGATCTCATGGATGACCCCTTGGATGATGCCAAGGTGACATACTACGTAGATGGATCGCGCAAAAGGGGTCCTGCAGGACAGAACCTAGTAGGATATGCAGTAGTCTCTGACACTGATATTATAGAAACAAAACCTTTACCACACAACTTATCTGCACAGACAGCAGAATTGATTGCCTTGACATGGGCATGTACCTTAGCAAAGGGTAAAAATGTAAACATTTTTACTGACAGCCAGTACACTTTTTCTACTGTACATGTTTTTGCACAACAGTGGAAAAACCGAGGAATGATAACATCTACTGGCAAACCTATCAATCATGCACAGTTTATTTTAGATCTTTTAGAATCTATTCAGTTACCTCAGAAAGTAGCTATTTGTAAATGCACAGCTCACACCAAGCAACAAGATAAGATTTCAAAAGGTAATGCGAGAGCTGATACAGCTGCAAACAAGCAGCTTCTGAAGTATTTCTTTTAAATGAGGAACTACAACCCTCTGAGATTTTAGACTTAGAAATGTTAAAGACAATGCAGACACTCACTACGCAAGCTGAAAAACAAAGATGGGTAAAACGAGGAGCAATTTTTGAAAAGGGGCTGTACATCTCTATAGAAGGAAAACCAATACTACCATCTAATTTGTTTAGATATGCAGCCTTGCTGAGCCATGGGCAATGCCATGTCTCAACAGGGGGGATTGTACAGCTGGTGAACCAGGTGTTCACTATTTACGGATTTACAAACTACTCTAAAAAATTTTGTTTGATGTGACAAATTTGTAACAAACATCATGCACAAGGGGGTGTTAAAGCCCAAGCAAGGGAGTTTCCCTACACCACCATATCCGTTTCACACTATCTGAATGGATTTCATAGAATTGAACTAATGTGAAAATAAGAAGTATTGTCTTGTCATTGTATATATCTTTTCCAGATGGGTGGAAGCCTTTCCAACCAAAAATCCAGATGCAGCCACAGTAGCAAAAGTTCTTGTCAAAGAAATCATCCCTAGATTCGGCATTCTGGAAAGGATCTACAGTGACAATGGTACACACTTTGTAAACCAAACCATACAGCAGTTAAGTAAGCATTTTGGTATTTCTTTAAAAAATCATTGTGCATACCATCCGCAATCTGCAGGACTAGTTGAGAGGCATAATGGAATATTAAAGAATAAATTAAGAAAATTAATAGCTGAGACAGGAAACAACTGGGTGTATTGTTTGCCCCTGGCACTGTTGAGCATGAGAACTGTTCCGACTGCAAAAGGATTGACTCCTTTTGAAAAACTTTTTGGAAGGGCTTATTATGCACCTCAGTGGAAACTTCTCATGACCGCAGACCAGGAAGCTGACTATACACTAGCTGAATATATGAGAAATTTGTTGAATTCTAAACATCTGCTGCAGTCAAATTCTGTTTCAGATAAAGAACAAACCGAAACATCGGAAGTGGCAGTGATCCCAGGGGACTGGGTTTGGGTGAAAAACATTAAGAAGAAAAATTGGACATCACCAAGGTGGAAAGGTCCATGCCAGGTGCTTCTTTCGACACCCACTGCAGTCAAAATTGCAGAGCGAGCCTCGTGGATCCACCTGATGCACTGTAATCTAGTTAAGAACTTTGAACTGGACAAAAATCTTACCTCTCCATCGGGACCCTCAGCACAAAGTCTGGCTACAAAGGGGGGTCAGATCAATAGGACTGATCCGTCTCAACCCCAGTGAAGAAACCATCAGTGCTGAAGGTCCTATTAGGGCAGAGAGTAAGATCACATGTCAAAAGCAAAAATGATAGAATCCAGAAAAATCCAAATAAAACTACTCGGAAGAGTCGGAGAAAACAGGAATGCAGAACAACCATTTCCTCAGAAGTATTGCATAATCATCCTGTTAAATGTACTAGTGACAATAATCTTTTTGTTGTGGCCATACCTTTTCCCAGCCACACAAACTGGACTGAATAAACGTGGAGAATTGCACGTAGAGTGGCACCCAAACTTCAACACTTACCAGGCAATCAAATATGTGTATGCTGAGACCTTCAATGTTTCAAATTGCTGGATTTGCACAGCTTTGCCAACAGCATACGGGGGTTATTGTTAACTTCAGTCCCCCTAGGAGCCAACAAGACCTGGGAAAATTTAGTCTATGCTACATCAGATGTTACATCACAAGATAAAGTGGCATTGCACTTGTCTGTTCGACAAAAGGGGACTGTGTGTTTTTACAAAAATGATACAGTTCAGGTGGGTTGGAGCAATTGCAATGTGACTGTTCCCAATAGATGCTACAATAAAACTGATAACACAGGTTCCTATTGCAACACAAGCTATGATTCATTTTTTGAACTGATGCATAAGACAACTGATGAAGTAAGACATAATGCTAACCTCTATAAACAACTGATTATAGTTGACAAAAAAATGTTTCAAACAGAACCAAGACATAGTAAAGTTACTACCAAAGTAGAAGACTGTTATTGTGTATGTGGTAGGAAAGCATACACGTGGTTGCCTGAGAATTGGTCTGGCAGTTATTTGGGGTACCTGGTTCCAGCCATACGACACACAGCAGTTTTACCTCAGGGGAAATTTGAAATGTTCGACGAGAAATCAAGAAACCTGTCAATCCAGTAGGGCAAATCAATGCGGGCTGGAAAAACCATCATGCTGTGGGCAACGGATTGTCACACATGGACTTGAGTGATACTGTTATATCGTGGGCAGGATTATTGCCAGCATATGGAGCAACGGAATCAATCTGGGAACTAAGAAAACTGTCTAAACTTCTTGAAATAATGAGCAATGCAACCTTTTCCACTCTAGAATTGGTGACTGATGAACTGACTGCCATGAGAACTGTAGTGCTTCAAAACTGCATGGCTCTTGACTTCACCCTAGCAGTGAGAGGAGGTACTTGCACTTTAATCCAGGAGGAGTGCTGTTCATATATTCCTGACCACAAACACAAAATAGACAATCACCTTGAGGTAATTCAGCAGGTGTCGGCTATGAACAAATCAGGACCAAATCCATTGACGGACTTTTTCCAGAGATTGTTTGGGGGGTGGGGCAGTATCCTGATGAACATCCTGATTGCCATCTGTGTAGGAATGATCCTACTGATGGTATGTGCTTGCTGCTGCATCCCCTGCATGAAAAAACTGATTAAAGACTTTATAGACATGTCAGTTTCAGAAAACTTATACCAAGGTGCTGAACTCGAAGAATTGTTGAAAAACTGAAAATGCTTTCATAAGTTTAAACTGAATGACTCTCTTAACTGCAAATCCTGAGGAAGAGGTTAGGGGAAGAAAAAATTGTTTATGCTTATTTTGAAAGTAGAATAAAAGTATTAAAAGGGGGGAAATGTTAGAAAAATATGTATTAATAATATGCATGCTTAGTGCATTCAAGGTTCAAAAGGGTTAATGCATTTATTCTATTCACACTGCATGAATCTGCACAAGCTGCTAAAGACATTCCAATCCTGTTATGTCATAAAAATATGTGCAGCTATGATCTGCTTATGCTTTGGAAATTAACAGGAAAGCATTTGATTTCTGCTAATGTCATGAAAATAATAATAGATGTTTCATTTCTACTAATGTCATGAGACTTAAACAAAGAGTTATTGATTTTCTGCTTATGCCGAGAGAAAGTACACAGCTGCAGAAGCTATTGATAATGAAAACAAAGGCTGCTTGAAAATATAAACTGTAGTCAGCATTACTTGTACCTAAGCTAGAAATGTACCTTGAAATGTAACACATATATATTAGAACTGCACAACTGAAGAATAGAAAGTTTGTAGTGGGCTAAAAATAAGGCTCCAAGGCCAGATTGTTTTTCTCAAATGTTTTTCATAAATCCAGTCATGTCAGCAGGAAATCCAAGTAACATTTTCTATGTAACACATAGTGAGTTTTAAATCTGGACATGTCAGCAGGAAATCTAAATAACATTTTCTGTAAAACAATACAGAAAGCTGTGTTTAACTACGTCAACCATAGAAAAGTAACATTTCATAGAACTGTATAAAAGTAGCATACTGCTTACTAGTAATTTAGGCAACATCCTGTATCTGCATGTTTTGTCTCCTTGCTGCAAGTAATAAAGGGTGCCTAACCTGAACCTTACGTGAATTGGTCGTTGAAGTTTTTTCCTTTGACATACCACATTCCCATTTGGATCAGTGGGTAGTACAACTAGATGTACACAGTACCACCTGCCCATTTAGTGGGTAGTACAGCTCGTAGTGCATTTACCACATGCCCATTTTGATCAGTGAGTTGTAAAGCGCCTTGTACATTTACCACATACTCATTTGGATCAGTGGGTAGTGCAGCTGTTTGTACAGAGTACCACATGCCCATTTGGTTTGGTGGGTAGCACAGCTAGTTGTACATATTATCACATGCCCATTTGGATCAATGGGTAGTACAGCTAGTTGTACATATTAACACATGCCCATTTGAATCAGTGGGTAGCAGAGCTAGTTGTACATATTACCTCATGCCCATTTGGATCAAAGGTAGTACAACTATTTGTACGTATTACCACATGCCCATTTGGATCAATGGGTAGTACAGCTAGTTGTCCATATTACCACATGCCCATTTGGGCCAGTGGGTATTACAGCTAGTTGTACATATTACCACACCCCCATTTGGTTCAGTGGGTAGTACAAGTTATACATAGTACCACATGCCCATTTGCATCAGTGGGTGGTACAGCTTGTTGTACATATTACCACATCCCCATTTGGATCAGTGGGTAGTACAGCTATTTGTACATAGTACCACATGCCCATTTGGATCAGTGGGTAGTACAGTTTGTTGCACATAGTACCACATGCCCATTTGGATGAGTGTGTAGTACAGCTTGTTGTACATAGTACCACATGCCCATTTAGATCAGTGGGTATTACAGCCAGTTGTATTTATTACCACACGCCCATGTGGATCAGTGGGTAGTACAGCTAGTTGTACATATTACCAAATGCCCATTTAGATCAGTGCGTAGTACACCTAGTTGTACATATTTCCACATGCCCATTTGGACCAGTGGGTAGTACAGCCAGTTGTATATATTACCACATGCCCATGTGGATCAGTAGGTAGTACAGCTAGTTGTGGACAGTATCACATGCCCATTTGGATCAGTGGGTAGGACAGCTAGTTGTACATATTACCACATGCCCATTTCTATCCTGGGGTATTACAGTTAATTGTAGAGAGTACCACATGCCCATTTAGATCAGTGGATAGTAAAGCTTCTTGTACATTTACAACATGCCATTTAGATCAGTGGGTAGTACAGCTAGTTGCGCATATTACCACATGCCCATTTTGATCAGTGGGTAGTACAGCCTCTTGTGCATTTACAAAATACCCATTTGGATGAGTGGGTAGTACACCTAGTTGTGCATTTTACCACATGCCCATTTGGATCAGTAGTAGTGCAACTAGTTGTACATATTACAACATTCCCATTTGGATCAGTGGGTATTACAGCTAGGAGTGCACAGACCGCATGGCCATTTGGTTCAGTTGAAGTACAGCTTGTTGTACACAGTACCACATGCACATTCGGATCAGTGGGTAGTACAGCTTGTTGTACATTTGTAATATACCCATTTGGATCAGTGTGTAGTACAGCTAGTTGTACATATTACCACATGCCCATTTGGATCAGTGGTAGTACAACTAGTTTTACATATTACCACATTCCCATTTGGATCAGTGGGTATTACACCTAATTGTACATAGTACCACATGCCCATTTGGATCAGTGGGTCATATTGCTAGTTGTACATATTGCCGCATGCCCATTTGGATCAGTGGGTAGTACAGCTTGTTGTACATATTACCACATGCGCAGTTGGATCAGTGGGTAGTACAGCTTATTGTACATATTACCACATGCCCATTTGGATCAGTGGGTAGTAGACCTAGTTGTACATATAACCACATGCCCATTTGGATCAGTGGGTAGTACAGCTTGATGTACATAGTACCACATGCCCATTTGGATGAGTGGGTAGTACAGCTTTTTGTACATTATACAACATGCCCATTTGGATCAGTGGGTTGTTCAGCTAGTGGTAGACAGTAACACATGCCCATTTGGATCAGTGGTAGGACAGGTAGTTGTACATATTACCACATGCCCTTTTGGCTCAGGGGGTATTACAGGTAGTTGTAGACAGTAGCACATGCCCATTTGGATCAGTGGGTAATCCAGCTAGTTGCAGATATTTCCTCATGCCTTTTTGGATAAATGGGTAGTACAGCTTGTTGTAAATTGTACAACATGCCCATTTGGATCACTGGGTAGTACACCTTGTTGTACATATTACAAGATGCCCATTTGGATCAGTGGGTAGTACAGCTAGTTGTACATAGTACAACATATCCATTTGGATCAGTGTGTAATATAGCTAGTTGTAGAACATACCACATACAAATTTGGATCAAGTGGTAGTACAGCTAGGTGTACATATTACACAGCCCATTTGGATCAGTGAGTAGTAAAACTTATTGTACATAGTACCACATGCCCATTTAAATCAGTGGGTAGTACAGCTAGTTGTACATAGTATCACATGCCAATAAGGATAAATGGGTAGTACAGCTTGCTGTACATTTACCACATGCCTTTTGGATCAGAGAGTAGTACAGCTAGTTGTACATATCTCCACATGCCCACTTGGATCAGTGGGTAGTACAGCTTATTTTTCAAAGTACCAGAGGCCCCTTTGGATCAATGGATAGTACAGCTAGTTGTGCATAGTACCACATGACAATTTGAATAAGTGGGAAGTACAGCTTGTTGTACATTTACCTCATGCCAATTCCCATAAATGGGACATACAGCTTGTTGTACATTTACCACATGCCCATTTGGATCAGTGGATAGTACAGCTAGTTGTGCATAGTACCACATGCCAATTTGGATAAGTGGGTAGTACAGCTTGTTGTACATTTACCACATGCCCATTTGGATCAGTGGGTAGTGTAGCTAGTTGTAATTATTACCACATTACCATTTGGAACAGTGGGTAGTACAGCATCTTGTACATTTACAACTTTCCCATTTGGATCAATGTGTAGTACAGCTAGTTGTGCATATTACCACATGGCCATTTGGATAGTGGGTAGTACAGCTATTTGTATATATCAGCACATGCCCATTTGGATCAGTGGGCAGGACAGCTAGTTGTACATATTACCACATGCCTATTTGGATCAGTGGGTAGTACAACTAGTTGTACATATTACCACATGCCCATTTGGATCAGTGAGTAGTAATGCTAGAAGTACATATCACCACCTGCCTATTTGTATAAGTGGGTAGTATAGCTAGTTTTACATATTACCACATTCCCATTCAGATCAGTGGGTATTACAGCTAGTTGTACATAGTACCACATGACCATTTGGATCAGTGGGTAGTAAAGCTAGATGTACACAGTACCACATGCCCATTTAGTGGGTAATACATCTTGTAGTGCATTTACCACATGCCCATTTGGATCAGTGAGTAGTACAGCTTGTTGTACATAGTTCCACATGCCCATTTGGATCAGTGGGTAGTACAGCTGTTTGTACAGAGTACCACATGCCCATTTGGTTTGGTGGGTAGCACAGCTAGTTGTACATATTACATGCCCATTTGGATCAATGGGTAGTACAGCTAGTTGTACATATTAACACATGCCCATTTGAATCAGTGGGTAGTAGAGCTAGTTGTACATATTACCACATGACCATTTGGATCAAAGGTAGTACAACTAGTTGTACATATTACCACATGCCCATTTGGATCAATGGGTAGTACAGCTAGTTGTCCATATTACCACATGCCCGTTTGGACCAGTGGGCATTACAGCTAGTTGTACATATTTCCACACCCCCATTTGGATCAGTGGGTAATACAACTAGTTGTACATAGTACCACATGCCCATTTGTATTAGTGGATAGTACAGCTAGTTGTACATATTACCACATGCCCATTTGCATCAGTGGGCGGTACGGCTTGTTATACATATTACCACACTTACATGAGTGCATTGATCGTGCTATCCCAAACAGAACCAAGATGCTATCCTCCAAAAAAAGGAAGCCAATCTGGTGGTCTCCTGCCATAAACAAACTGTACAACAGAAGGAAGAAACTGTTGCAAAAGAGACTAAAATCCCATGAGTGGAGGAGCTCCCTGGTCCGCCTCAGTAAGAAGCTAAGATCTCTTATATGATCCTCCAAAGCTAGCTACGAAAATAAAATTGCCACTAATTCCAAGGACTACCACAAAGCATTCTATAGCTATGTCAAGAATCTCAATGGCAACACCCAGATCTGCTCTGAGTTACAGCACAAAGGCACAAACATTACAGACCCAACTGATATTGCCAACATCCTGGCAGATAGGTTCAGTGCTAACGTTACCCCCCCTCACCCCCTAAAGGGCCCATATCTATACAGGAAGAATGCAGAGTCCCTGTAATCACAACTACGCAGCTGAAAGCTGCACTCTCTAAAGCCAAAAACACAGCATCCATGGGACCGGTCAACATCCCAGGCTGCATTTTACACGACCTTCAGAATGAACTGGTTCCTCACTTAAGCACCCTGTTCAATAATAGCCTCTCATCAGGCTTTGTGCCCATGGAATGGCGCACAGCAACAGTTATCCCACACCACAAAGGGGAAGCCACCACTGATCCCTGGAACTATAGACCTATTAGCCTGACAAGCCTGGTCTGCAAGGCCATGGAATGTATCATCATGGAACTCATATACAAAGACATTGGTAACCTCCAAACTCTGGATCCCACCCAGTTCGGGTTTGTGAAAGGCAGATCATGTCTCCTGAACCTGATCGACTTCTTTGAGGCAGTCAGCAAAGCCGTAGATGAGGGTAAGGTGGTTCACACAGCCTATCTTGACCTCGCCAAGGCTTTCAACACCATCGCCCATTCTGGAATTATAGCTAAACTCAATAAACTAGGCATAAATCCCTACATCACAAGATGGGTTGCCAACTGGCTCACTGACAGAACCCACACTGTAAAAGTTGGAGACTCCAAATCTGACCTCAAACCAGTGACAAGTGGAGTACCACAGGGTTCCGTCCTGGGACCGCTCCTGTTTGTTATCTACTTCTCTGAAGTACAGGCTAACACAGAAGGCCTCTGGCTAATGAAGTTCGCAGATGACTGCAAACTAGGAGCCATAGTCAAATCCCCAAATGATGTGAACATCCTACAGAAGGACCTCTCTGAGACAGATGCCTGGTGTCAGAGCCATGGCCTCAAGCTCATTGCCAAAAAGTGCAGTGTCATCCCCTTTGGTAAAAACTCTGTACCCATGAACTACCACATAGGCAGCAATCTACTTAACACCGAATGCGTGATAAGAGACCTTGGGACCCAGGTGGACAGTAGTCTCTCCTTTGATAGTCACATCACCACAGTAGTCAGGAAGTCCTTCTACGTGGCAAACCTCATCATAAAAGGGTTCTCATCCAGGAAAAAAGAGGTCATTGTTACCCTCTACTCAACACTCATTAGACCCATTATAGAGTACAATGCCCCCTTTTGGAATGTACCTCACAAGACATCTGCAGCAGCTGGAAAGGCCACAGAAGTACCTCAAAGAGGATTACTGGACTCAAACAAATGCCCTACACTGATTGTCTCAAAAAACTCCAGCTTTACTCCGTAGCATATCGCCTACTCCGAGGTGATCTCTGCCTAACATATAAAGCCGTGTCAAGCCCAGAGCTGTTGGACATGCTACACCTAAAGAAATCCCAATCCCTCCGAGCTACACATGCTAGGGACCTAAACCTTGTCACCACAATAAACAGGACATGCTGGAGGGATAGATTCCTATCCCAGAGACTTCCCATACTCTGGAACAGTCTACCCATCTATGTCAAGCAAAGTTCTTCATTAGCACTCTTCAAGAAAAATCTTGATGAGTGGATGGGAAATAGGAAATACACCCCGGGGATCACTTCTGTGTCTCTGCTCAACAGTGGCACAGGAAGATAACTTTCTTGGGTGGCGTAAGCCAGGGAACGTTGTTGGCTAGGCTTACGTAGGCCCTTGGGCCGATAGCCTGGTACCTACTTATGAACCTATGAACATCCCCATTTGGATCAGTGGGTAGTACAGCTATTTGTACATAGTACCACATGCCCATTTGGATCAGTGGGTAGTACAGCTTGTTGTACATAGTACCACATGCCCATTTAGATCAGTGGATATTACAGCTAGTTGTGCATATTACCACATGCTCATTTGGATCAGTGGGTAGTACAACTAGTTGTACCTTTTACCACATGCCCATTTGGATCAGTGGGTAGCACCACTAAGTATACATATTACCATATGCCATTTTGGTCAGTGGGTAGTACAGCTAGTTGTACATAGTACCACATGCTGATTTGGATCAGTGGGTAGTACAGCTCATTGTACATAGTAGCACATGCCCATTTAGATCAGTGGGTAGTACCGCTAATTGTACATAGCACCACATGCCGATTTAGACTAGTGGGTAGTACAAGGTATTGT